>NC_137788.1:96992203-97469396 GCF_963383645.1 Muscardinus avellanarius
TGGAACCCAGAGGCTTTCTACCTCTAGGCTATACTCCCAGACCTATTTTATATTTTATTTGGAAACAGGGTCTCACTAAGTTTCTGAGAGCCTCACTAAGTAGCTGAGGCTGGCTTTGAACCTACACAATCCTCCTGTCTCCGCCTCCCAAATACTGGAATTACAAGCATGCACCACACTCAGCTCCATAGTTATCTTCTTATAGAGACACTGGTTATAGTGGATTAAGACCCATCCTACTCCAGTATTACCTCATAATATTTCAACAATTCTTTTATAAAAGCTTTTTTTAAATGCCCTGATTTTCTAATAATCATAAAAACAATAACTTAAGCCAGGCATGGTGGCACACATCTGTAATCCCAGCACTTAAGAAGCTGAAACAGGAGGCTTGCAGATTCGAGGACAGCCTTAGCAAGTAGTGAGACTCTCATCAACCTAGCGAAACACTGTTTCAAAATAATAATAAAATAAGGCTGGAGGTATAGCTTGAATTTAGAATGCCCCCAAGTTCAATCACCAGTAACACACACACACACACACACACACACACACACACATACATACACACACACACACACACACACACACACACACACACCCCAACTTACAGAAAGCTTCATTACTAACTCTACCTGCAATGCCTCATTTTCAAATAAGATCTCATTCTAAGGTCCTGAGAGTTAAGACTTCGCATCTTTTTTGGCATGGAACACGATTCAACCTATCACATCAGATAAATAAAGAATAAAGAAAAAAGGGAAGCCTAAAGGGAAGCCAAAGAGACAGCACAACCAGTAGAATGCAGTATCCTATAAGTCAAGTGAAGCAGGGGTTTAGATGCTGCAGTGATCAACTGTATCAAATGCATCTGAGATCAAGATGAGATATGAGAATTGACCATTGGAGTTGGCAAACAGAGGTCATTGTCAATCTTGACCAAGTTGAGAAATCAATGAAAAGAAAGGCTGTTAAGTTTCAAGACAAATAGGGCCTGTCTAAAGATATTCTATTTAATATCTACCATAGTGGCAAAAGTTTTAAGCAATTTTACCTTTTGCAGAGATATGGAACAAGTTTGTATCCAATACTAGTGAAAACAAAAAATAGGTTTAACAAAGTAGGCAAGTTATGGAACCTACCTAGATGTCCATCATCAGATAAAAGGACAAAGACAATGTGATATATAGATAGATAGATAGATAGATATATCTCCACACATACATACATATACATATATATATATATATATATATATATATATATATATATATGCAATAGAATTTTACTCAGCCATAAAGAAGAACAAACATGTCATTTACAAGAAAATGGATGGAACTGAATGGGATCCGCCTGACTCAGAAAAATCAAGGGCTGCAAGTTTTCTTTCACATGTGGAAACTCGAGAGAACATGAGAAACAAAAGGACTTCAGATAAATGAGGTGAGAGAACAGTGCAGTAGTGGAAGAGGATCAGGGGAGAGAGGAGAAGAGGAAGACAGTAGGTTTGGGGAAGGAAAAAAACCAAATAATGTTAGATGTATACATTAATGTATACCTATGAATCTCACTACCATGTACAATTACAATGCACAAATTAAAATGCTTTTAAATCAGTGTGAGTTTCATAAAAATACTTTGAACAAATTATGATCCAGCAATTCCATTTCTAAGTATATACCCTATATTCAGAGAAAACACTGTTCTCATATATATGAGGAGACATGTGTAAGAAAACTTATAGCAGCAAAAGCCTAGAAACACCTATAGTTAAACTTACCAATAACACTGATATAGTGATACAATGGTATACTGTATAAGAGAACAAGAATAAAATACAGTTTCACACATCAGAATGTTAGTAGAATATTAAGAAGACTATATAATTCAAAAGGAGGCAAAACTAAATCAGGCATAATGGTGCATGCCTGTAATTCCAGTACTTGGGAGGCTGAGATAGGAGGATCGCAGGTTTATGTCAGCCTCAGCAATTTATCAAGGCCCTCTACAACATAGTGAGATCGTAGCTCAGAAGTAGAATGAGCCTAATGCCCCTAGATTCTGTTCAGTACCATACACAAAAAATAGGCAAAACTAAGTATTATTTGGTTTATACATAAATATATTTTCATTTTATAAAGAAAAACTGGAAAAAGATTTATCAAAAATTCAGTATAATGGTTAATTCTTAGGGAAGAAGGAAAGATATGACCGGGGTGATATGCACAAGGGACTTCTTTAATAAAGTTCATCACCTATTTTTCATTAAAAAACTGACTTCTGGGGACTTCCGGGAAGATGGCGACCGAGAAAAGCAGGGCTTAAGAGCCCCGCTAACAACCAATCTCTATTACCACAAAATCAGTGCCTTTCATAGCCAGAAAACACCATCACCAGAGAAACAAAAAAATCACCAGGCTCCAGAGAGAAAGCGGACTGAGAACAGAGCTCAGAGCCACAGAGGAGATACACCGGCCTCATGCCCGAGGACGCGGAAGCAGCGCCATACTGCCGGCGGCAGCGGTGAGTTCACCGGACGGCTACAGCAAGCCGAGGTGAGCCTCTGCGGAACAGCCAGGCGGGATTTCTCGGCGCAGAGAGCATCTAAAGCTCCCAGTGGCTGAGCTCAGCACATGCTGCAGGGATTCAGAGTGGAACTAAAAACCAAGAAGAAATACGCCAGCCTCACGGCCGAGGGCGTAGCAGCGGCGCCATATTGCCACCGGCAGCAGCAGCAGCAGCGAATTCACTGAGACCAGTACAGCTACATCTACATACTCAAGAACAGTGAGTCAAATTGCGGGCCACAGAGGAGAAATCCCAGTACTGTACTCCCTGGGACTTGACCCATTGGGGGAGTGGCGGTGGCAGAGATATCACACCATAAGAGAATGCCCAACCTGGCACCCCCCATGGTCTAAAGCAGCCTCTATCGACTCCCTGGGTGGGAGACTCTGTGATACAACCCAGTAAAGGAGTAGTGGGGTCTGAGATACTACAGACTCGAGATCCAGAGCACCTTAAGTGAAGTCATAGTGACCCAAAGGAAGAACCCAGAGAAGGCACAAACTCCCGAAATCATGGGAAAGAGGAATAATACTGGAGCAATGAATGCTCACAACCCCACAACAGAACCCGATAAAACAGAAAATCAGAGATTTCTAGAAGATCAAATCAGGAAAATAACTGTAAAAATAATAGAGGTGCTTCGAAAAGAACTCAGAGAGAGCCAAAAAGAGATAAAGGATGCAATTAATGAAGTAAAGGCCTCAATTCAAAGCACAAACAACCGATTAGACCACATGGAGAACAGAATCTCGCTCTTAGAAGATGATCATTCCAAAAATGAACGCATAGTTTCTAATCTAGGAAACAATATCCGACAGCAGGAATATGATATTGAAGAAATATGGGCCCATTTTAAGAGAGCTAACCTAAGAATAATTGGAATAGAGGAGGGAAAAGAAAGTGAAACCAAAGGGATCAACAATCTCTTCAAGGAAGTAATAGCAGAAAATTTCCCAAACATAGAGCAAGAGGTTGATACACAGATCCAAGAAACTTATAGAACTCCCTTTAGACAGGATCGGAGAAGAGGTTCCCACGCCACATAATTGTCAAAATGACCAATGTGGAAGCCAAGCAGAGAATCTTAAAGGCAACAAAAACAAAGGGCCAAGTGACATTCAGAGGCAAACCAATTAGAATCACTCCAGACTTCCCAAACCAAGTCATGAGAGCCAGAAGGGCTTGGAGTAACATATTCCAAACTCTGAAAGAAAACAACTTACAGCCAAAAATTTCCTACCCAGCCATTCTTTCTATCAAATTAGATGGAAAAATAAGAAGCTTCCATGACAAAAAGAAACTGAAGGAATTTATGTCTTCAAAACCAGCACTAGAGAAAATACTCAAAGAGATTAACTACAAAGAAGAAATAGGTAACACTCACCAGAACCAGAGAAACAAGATTTTCCATCCAACAGACAACTAAGATTGGTTATCTGTGGAGATTCATTATTTATGTTAGTCTTTTACCTATCTCTAAATGGTATTGTTTGCCTTTATTGTTGTTAATTTTTAGGATTTCTAGTTGGAATATTAATATACCTTCAGATATAGCATTTGGAAATATTTTATCCCATTCTATTAGTAACTGTTAACTCTGTTTACATTGTCTTTGTATATACAATATTTTTTTAGGGAGTTTGTATACTCCTCTGTTGCCTGTGCCATTGAAATCATAACCAAGAAATCACTGCCAATTTCAATGTTGTGAGGTTTAATGACCCAGATTTTCTCCTAAAAGTTTATAGTCTTAAGATTTATATTTAGGTCTTTTATCTATTTTGAGTTAATATTTGTATATGGGATTAGGTAAGGGTCCAATTTTATTCTTTTCCATGCAATTATTATTTTTAACAATATTTAGTTAAAAGATTAATATTTCCACCACCAAATGTTCGTGGAAACCTTGTCAAAAATAACTTGACAATATAGGAAAGAATTTAGCTCTAGGCTTGTATTTAACTCCAATGGTTTATATATCTGCCTTTAGAATAGTACTACACTATTTCAATTATTGTAGCTTTATATGGTTTGAAATCAGAAAATATATATCTTCTAGCTTTGTTCAAGATCGTTTTGGGTATCTAGAGTCCATGTTCCATATTAGGATAGATTTTTTTTCTGAAAAATAAATATATAAATATATGATAGTTTCACCTAAAAAAATAGAAAAAAATATTCTCTGGTAAGAAAGTGAAAAGAAATATTGAAATGTTATCTTTAAGTCATCAAAAGCTTGGTATCAGACAAATTAAACTGTTATGTGAGATTAAAAAAAAAAAACTGACCTCTGTGACAGAAAACAGAATAGTAATCTGAGCATGGTAGCACATGCCTGTCATCCCAATATTTGGAAGGATGAGAGAGAAGGATCAGAGGTTCAAGGCCAGCCTCAACAACTTAGCAAGTCCCTGTTTCAAAATTTAAATTTTTTTTAAAATGGAGCTGGCAGGAGCTTGGTGGTAGAATGTCCCAGGGTTCAATCCCCAGTACTAATAAAAGGAAAAGAAAACAGAATAGTAGTTGCCTAAGATTGATGAGAGAGTTGGAATTAATTATAAGCATTTACTACCAGAAAATTTTAAGGATAATATATCATTGAAAGTGTGTTTTTATAAAAAGAAAAATGGCCAGGCGTGGTGGCACACGCTTGTAATTCACATGCTTGGGAGGCAGAGACAGGAGGATCGCGCAGGTTCGAAGCCAGCCTCGCTGGCTTAAGAGACCCTGTTTTCAAATAAAAATATTAAAGGGTCTGGGAGTGTAGCCTGGAGGTAGGAGGGTTTCCAGGAACCCCAGTACCACCAAAAAAGAAGAAGGAGGAGGAGGAGGAGGAGGAGGAGGAGGAGGAGGAGGAGGAGGAGGAGGAGGAGGAGGAGAAGGAGAAGGAGAAGAATGGATTGTGGTGATGGTTTCACTATTCTATAATTTTTACTAAAATCATTGCATTTAGTTGCCTATTTATAATGGGTAAACTTTATAATATAAATTACACTTCAATACTTATTTTTTTTTAATTCTGAGCCAGGCATGGTGGCGTACATCTGTAATCTAGTAGTGGGAAGATTGAAACAGGAGAATCACAGGTTCACAGCCAGTCTCAGCACCTTAGCAAGGTCTGCAACTTAGTGAGATCCTGCTTCAAAAATAAAAAATTGGGTTGGGGATGTAGCTCAGAAGCCAAATGCCCCTGGGTTCAATCCCTAGTACCACACATACACACACACACACACACACATACACACACACACACACACACACACACACACACACACAAAAGAATTCAGAAGCTGCTTTAACTTGCTAATAATTATAAAAAATAGTTTATACCAAACATCATATCTAATAAAAGTTTTTAAGTATCTTCTTTAAGATCATGAATAAGAAAGACTGTCATCACTGCTACTACTTAACATAGTTTTAGAGATTTTAGCCAAAGTTATAAGTTTTAAAAATATAGGAATTGAAGCCGGGCATGGTGGCGCATGCTTGTAATCCCCGCGCTTGGGAGGCGGAGACAGGAGGATCCCACAGGTTCAAAGCCAGCCTCTCTGGCTTAAGAGACCCTGTTTCCAAATAAAAATACTTTAAAAATGGGTCTGGGAGTGGAGCCTGGAGGTAGAAAGGTTTCCAGGAACCCTAGTATCACCAAAACAAAACTATATATATATATATATATATATATATATATATATATATATATATATATATATATTATGAATTGAAACAAAAGAAGTAAAAGTTATTATTATAAAAAAATGTGGTTTCATATAAAGCAAAACAAAATATTAGTAAAAAATTAGAATAAGCCAGGCGTGGTGGCGCACACTTGTAATCCCCAAGCTTAGGAGGCAGAGACAGGAGGATTGCGCAGGTTCGAAGCCAGCCTCGCTGGCTTAGGAGACCCTGTTTCCAAATATAAAAAAGTATAAAATAGGTCTGAGAGTGTATCCCGGAGGTAGAAGGGCTTCCAGGAACCCCAGTACCACCACACACACACAAAAATTAGAATAAATGAGGGGTTAGCAATATTACAAGACAGAAAGGTCAACTTACACAAATTATTTTCTCAAAGCAAAAATAATCAACTGAAAATTTTAATACAAAAGAAGATATATTCATATTCTAAATGTGTCAAAAATCTATGAACAATTTAAGAATTAACCTAACAAAGAGTACAGAAGACAATATCAGAAAAAAACAATGCTCTATTCAAGAATACAATAGCAGATCTAAAGAATTACATCATGTTTGTAGATGGAGTAACTTAAAACTATAGATACTTGTTTTAACAAAATAATTCTATAAATCCCAATGGACTGAAGTTTGTTCCCCCCCTCCCTCAAAAAAATTATAAATTGAAACCAATAATAAATTGGTAGTTGGAGGTGGGGGCCTTTGGAAGCTAATTAGATCATGAGGGTGGAGACTTCTTAAGAGACCAGACAGCTAACTAGCTCTTCTCACAATATGAGGACACAACAAAAAGATGTTACTCTGTAAACTAAAAATGGGCATTCACCAAGAATTCAACCATGCTGGCACCCTGATCTAGAACTTGAGAAAGAAATGTTTGCTGTTTAAGTCATCTAATCTATGGTACAACATTATAGCAATATGGACTAAGTGAGCCAATAATTGGGACTGAGAAATGGTCACAGGTTGCAAGAATTCTGGATGTGTGCTATGAAAGACCTCCATTTTCTTGGATAGGCAGAATAAATCTTGTCAAAATGGCCATACTACCAAAAGAAATCTACAAATTCAATACAGTCCCCATTAAAATACCAATGACATTCTTTTTTTTTTAGTGACAAATTTGAACATTTTTATTAGATTTTTTAATGGAATGTGTTTGATTCTACTTTCTAGCTGTGTTGTATTGGGCTGTTATTTAAACCATCACCATTCATAATGGTAAAATAGTACAAAGATATTAAATGGTACAAAGATAAATACCGTTTAATACAGGACAGTATAGATAATGTATATAGCATATTATTGGGCATGCAGAAAAATTCTATAAAAATAAAATTATTATTATAACATTCTTGATGAAGGAGACAATAAGATAAAGTGATATTAGAGATAAACAACTTTATTTGCGTTTTATAATTATAGAAAACTGACCGGAAACCCTGGAAGAAGGGCAAAAGGGTAGGGAGGGACATCTAGAAGCTACTTTAAGTATTCCCAAATAGAACCTAATAATCTTCTTTATTTCAGATTGCTTCTATGACCACACACCAAAAATAAAGAAGCCAATGAAAAAATTTGGAAAACAAAAGCTATTTGATAGTGGAGTTTACTAGCTTATTTGCCTTGGAAGCAAAACATTTGCCAAAAAAAAATAATAACATGTTTTTTATCTTTGGAATTCTTCAACTTTTATTTTTAAATATGTTTATGGTATTGTGTCCAAATTTTATTTTCTGCCTGGGTAATGCGCTTGAACCCATTTCATTTATGATGACACTTCACAGAGCTATAAAAACAGTCCTATAATTCATACGGAAGAATAAAAGACTCAAAATAGCCAAAGCAATTCTGAACAATAAGAACCATGCGAGAGGCATCATAATACCTGATTTCAAATTATACTATAGAGATACAGTAACAAAAAGCATGCATTGCCATAAAAGTAGGCTTATAACCAATGGAAGAGAAAATAGACAAATCCACATGGTTACAGCCAACTGATCCTTGATAAAGATGCTAAAAATGTACATTGGAGGAAAGGCCGCCTCCTCAGAAAATGGTACAGAAAAAACTAGATATACATATAGAGAAGAATGAAACCAGACCCCTCACTCTCACCTTCACGTCAAGTAAACTCAAAATGGATCAAAAGCCTAGAAATTAGACCAAATACTATGCAATTATTAGAAGAAAACAAGACCAACTCTCTGAAAAAAAAAAAACATAGGCACAGGTAGGGACTTCTTCACTAAGACCCTAAAGCTCAGAAAATAAAACCAACAACCAATAAATGGGATGGCATCAAATTAAAATATTCTGCATGGCAAATAAAACAATCAATATCATGAAGAGAAATACTGCTTTCACCACAATTTCAAAAGGATCCACACCCAGCAGAGCCCCAGGGGCAGAGCCACCTGGAGCCACTGGGCACAAGAACCCTGTGCAGAGCCATGGAAGGGAGACTACAGCCTTGGTGGGGCAGGATCACTAACCCAGTGGGTATAGAAGAACATCAAACACAACATGATTATTCTCAAGACTTAAGACCTCATGGATCTTGCCCTGCTAGATTTATGGATTTGCTTGGGACCCATCTTCTCTTCCCCTCTTTCCTATTTCTCCCTTTTGAAATGGGAATGTGTTCCTGTGTTTGTCTCATGCCCTTTCAGTAGGCATCTAATTTAAAGGCTAGGTTTCAGAAGACAAAGAAACCATAGTTGCTGTGTTGGTACCTAGAATACTGACAATCATTACTAACTTGATAGAACATTATTAGGAGGGAATACTGTAACTTTAGCCATGAAGGTTGCAAATATAGCGATCATATATGATAATAGCAGCTATGACTTTTAGATATAATGAAAAGAGTGAAATACGAAGTAATCTTACTGTAGAACGCTTCCAGAAACGAATAATTTCAGTGATATTTTTTGCAGGATGAAGTAAAAAGTAGTCTCTCCATTCATCCCAGTCCACTGTCAATGTCCCATCACTATCGATGCTGAAATAAATTTTAAAATGGTGCTTACAACATTTATAATAAAGTTAGCACCATTGTGAAAGCTAATCAAATGCTTCTTAAATTTTTATACTGGCTTTTAAAAAAAAAAAAAGACTTCAGTTTTTAGGAGCTTCAGATTTTCCTAGAAAAATTGAGAAGATGATACAAAGAGTTCCCATATATTTCCACACCCAGTTTGCCTTATTGGTAGCATCTTATATTATTATAGTACATAGTTATAATTAATGAACAAATATTGATATATTATTAACTAAATGTTATACTTTATTCAGTTTTCCTTACCTTTCCTTTTTGTTTTGTTTGTTTTTGTACTGGGAATTAGAATTGAACTCAGGGGTGCTCTATCTTTGAGCTACATCCTCAGCCCTTCTTATTTTTTATTTTGAAACAAAATCTCATTATACAATGTGCTGGCCTTGAACCTGTTATCCTCCTATCTCAGCCTCCTATGTACTGGAATCAAGGGCATGTGTCAAAGTGCCTGGCTAGACTTTCTTAGTTTTAACTAATGTCCCCTTTTTCTTTCTTTCATTTTTTTTTTTTTTGAGGGGGAGATTTGGAATCTTTTCAAAAGAAATCTTTCTGAAAGCTTGAGATAGAGAACAGATAAATGTTTTGCAACTGTTAGGTTCAGGCAGTAGTGAGAAACCAGGTGCTCATTCTGACATCTTCTCATTCCTCCTCCCACAAATATACAGAGGGCCCAATTAAGTATAGCCTGAAAGACCATAACACTGGGGTGTGTGAAATTTCATTTGGTTTCTGTTGCACTTAATGGGATATCTTTGGAAGTTGCTTTTAGAAGGATAGATTCAAAGTGAAACAGTTAAGCAAATACACATAGGTTTGTTCAACAAGTTGCAGAATAAAAGGAGAAATGACACATTTATAACAATTAGTTGTCTATATGGAGTATAAAACACAAATACAAACTATAACCAATGAAGACAAAGGCTCACCTTCTTAGAATCCGGTTTGCTTGAGCTATAGAAATATCTATACCCAATGATTTCACAGCATTAACTACTTCTGAAGCATCTATTACTCCTTTAAAAAATAAAAAATATCAAATTAAAGTATCTGAAAAAGTAATGTGGCCAAATATATTTAGAATGAAATATTCTTTTAAAGTCCATGTGTTTTATACATGGTCTATAATCCAAAATTTGTAACCCAAGCCTAAAAAGCTCCAAAATGTAATACTATTTGTAAATTTGGCAGCAAAGTTCACTTGACTAAAAAATTGCTTTCAACATCCATGAGATTAATTTTAGTCAACTCTTTATCTAATTTAGTTTAAACATTCATGTTTCACTACAGAAATATTCATTAATATAATTTTATGACCTCACTTAGTGTCCCAGGTCTCACTTAGATTATTACTAATATATCACATAATATATTACTTTTCTAAAAAGGAATACAAATTCTAAATTTCAACACACATTTAGCCTTAAGAGTTGCAGATATATAACACATTATTGATTATTATGCCTACTTGGGAAAAAATGAAAAGCTAATTCTAAATACCTGATTTAGAAGCATGAATATAAAGCCACTCAATTTTTTAAAAATTTTTATTGGTACATTGTAGTCATACATCTTAATGAGATAGAAGATTGTGGAGAATGCAAGATTTAAAAGAAACAACATACTTAAAATACAACATGACCATATTCCATTTTAACATAACCTTTTCTATGCTAAATAAATAAAAATAATGCTTAATATAAACCTACTATGCAGTTCACTCTCCCATTGCTAAATGCTGGGGAGAGAAATTAAGTATTTTATATACTTCTAAAACTCTAAAACACATATCTAACCATATTACTCCCAAAGCCAAAAAGTTTTTTATTTTTCTCTATATAAAGATAATAGTTGTAGATACCCAATCTTTTAAAATATATAGACAATTTTTATATGTAAGAAAAAATCAACTTTAGTATCTCTCCTCGTTGAAAAATAATGCCCAAAAGATGCCATAGATTCAGCCACACTTTTGATTTGTATTTTGTGAATCATAGCAATATATGCATATACATCTACATTTATAAACAATATTACACAAAGAAAAGACCCAGAATAGCCAGAGCAATTCTCAGCAATAAGAACAATGCAGAAGGCATCACAATCCCTGCCTTCAAATTATACTACAGAGCAATAGTAGTTAAAACAGCGTGGTATTTGGCACAATAACAGGCACATAGACCAATGGAACAGAATAAAAGATACAGAAACAAATCCACACACAGTCCATTAATCTTTGACAAAGGGGCCAAATTCATACACTGGAGAAAAGACAGCCTTTTCAACAAATGGTGCTGGGAGAACTGGCTATCCATTTGTAGAAAGATGGAACTAAATTCTTACCTCTCGCCATGCACAGGAATCAACTCAAAATGGATCAAAGACCCAGAAATTAGACGAGAGACTGTGAAGCTATTAGAGGAGGGCATAGGCTCAACACTCCCAACATATAGGCACAGGCAGTAACTTTTTCAACAAGACACCCAAAGTGCAGGAAATTAAAACAAGAATTAACAAGTGGTATGGCCTCAAACTAAAAAGTTTCTTCTCATCAAAGGAAACCATCAAGAACCTAAAGAGAAAGCCTACAGAATGGGAGAAGATCTTTACCAGCCACCACTCTGATAGAGGGCGAATAACCAAAATATACAAAGAGCTCAAAAGACTCTACACTAGTAAAACAAACAACCCAATCAAGAAATGGTCAAAAGAATTGAATAGACACTTTACAAAAGAACAGTTACAAACGGCCAATAGATACATGAAAAGATGTTCAACATCATTACCCATCAGGGAGATGAAAATCAAAACCTCACTGAGATTCCATCTAACCCCAATCAGAGTGGCAAGCATAAAGAAATCAAATAACAAGAAATCCTGGTGAGGATGTGGGGAAATAGGACCTCTTTTATGCTGTTGGTGGGAGTGCAAACTAGTTCAGCCGCTATGGAGATCGGTGTGGAGATTCCTTAGAAAACTGGGAATAGGCCGGGCGTGGTGGCGCACGCTTGTAATCCCCGCGCTTGGGAGGCGGAGACAGGAGGATCGCGCAGGTTCGAAGCCAGCCACGCTGGCGTAAGAGACCCTGTTTCAAAAAAATATAAAATAGGTCTGGGAGTGTAGCCCGGAGGTAGAAGGGCTTCCAGGAACCCCAGTACCACAAAAAAAAAAAAAGAAAGAAAGAAAACTGGAAATAGATCCACCATTTGATCCAGCTATACCACTCCTGGGTATCTTTCCAAAGGGGTTGAAATCTGAGAATTAAAGTAACATATGCATACCCATGTCCATAGCAGCACAAATTGCAATAGCCAAAATAGATCTCCATCAACAGATGAATGGATTGCAAAACTATGGGAAATACACGCAATGGAATTCTACTAAGCAATAAAAAAGAACAGAATATTCATTTGCAAGAAGATGGAAAGACCTGGAGAACATTTTGTTAAGTGAGATTAGCCAAGCACAGAAAGAGAAGAGACATATGTTTTCTTTAATATGCTCAAGCTAGGAAGTATTAGAGATACTCAAGGGACTCCGGATAATGGAGGGGAAACCTCAGCAAAGTCAGAAAGGAAGGGTAGAGGAGGAAGAAGGCTGAACTAATTAATGGAAGAGCTACATTCGAATATGTATATACATGTGAGTATAACATTGTTAACCTGGACACTCAGTATTGGGAGGGAGGGAAAAGGGGAAGAAAAGGAAAAGGGTACTAAGTACTGTGTGAATATATGCTACTGTCAACATGACCCACATTATGTGAGACTATAGTGTACCAGTAAAAAATAAATAATATTACATATATGTATGAGACATTATGTAGCCCATAGACAAAGCTCTTGATTCCTATACAGAATCTTAGGCTCTTTGCAATGATGTCAAGTGTTCCAGGCTCTACAGGATAAAAATTTACTTACCTATTCCTCATAAATAAGTTTTTCCAACTGGGGAACCTTGAATTTTCTGTCTTATATCACATTATAATCTTCAAAACACTATATTAACTAATATTTTAAAAATTTGATAATCTACTCCACAGATCATTATACTAAATGTGAAGACCTTTGTTAACATATTTCCTAGTATACTAAGCTCACTTATAATACTCACTGTTTCTTTGATTGAACTAAATATATTAAGTAATCCTTATCTAAAGATCCTAAAACTTTAAGCAAAAATATATAAAAGTAGATATTGCAATTCAGAATAGAACCCAGGCCTATAGACTAAAAGGGAGATTCAGTGTTTTCTTTACATATAAGCAGCAAGCCTTTACTGTTAAGATGTACTTCAAATGGATTCAAAAAAATGACAGAATTTAGATAGATGGAAAGGACTGAATGTACTCAGTTATGAATATGTAATTTGAGCTTGTTTCAACTGGTTGGCACTTCCACTGGTCTTGCCTGGGTAATTCATGTGAATTCAACCACATGGAGGATCAACTACAGATGGCATCTGGATGCTTTCAATAACTTGCCTGCCACCTCAGATGAGAATAGAAAACAGCAAATAACTAAATAGGCCTCTCTTTCCATGAGGTTCTCTCTACTTGGTGGCTAGACATTTCTGGTAATTCAGGATGTTCAAGAGGCAGCGCTCCAAGATGACAAACTCCAATGTACAAGTACTTACTGAGTCTTCCTAAAGTCCCAACGGCTGAAGCAAGCCCAAGTCAGTATGGGACAAAAGGGCATACACCCTGAAAGATTTATTAAGATAGCCAATGTACAGCAAAACTATTTAACCTTCCTCATCCTTAGTGTTCTCATCTATGAAGTGTGCCTGCTGTGAGGGTTATATAAAATAAAAATAAGATATAGAAGGTAAAGTTGCTAACACAAATATATCATACAAGAGAAACCAACAAATGTTATTTTCACCATTTCCTCAATCCCCCAAAAAACTCCAATCAAAAAGAAACCAGAACAATAAAATAATATTTAATAATTTCTTTATTCACATATTTACAAGAGCATCCCATGGACATTCTGATGAAATATAGCACCATGTTCAGATGCTCCTAATTAAGTATAACACAGAGTGGGGACTATAGCTGTTTCCTAAGGCTGCTACAACAAAGTATTGTAAGCTAGGTGCCCTAGTTCAGTTCTAGAAGCCAGAAGTCTAAAATCAAGATGTCAGCAGGGCCATGCTCCCTCTGAAGATGCTAGAGGAAAAAATTCTATCCTCTGCCTCTCTCCTAGATCCTGGTAGCTTTAGGTGTTCCTTGGCATGTTGACCTATCATTCCATGGCAGTATTCACAACATTATCACCCTCTGTGCATATTTGCCTTTTGTGTCTAGTTCCCCTGTATAAGGGCATCAGTCATAACAGAATAGGGCCCATCCTAATTACCTCATTTTAACTTGACTACCTCTACAAAGATACTATTTCCAAATAAGGTCACATTCTGAGGTACTGAGAGAAAGGACTTCAACATAACTTTCTGAGGGGCTACTTAATTCAATCATTAACAGGTGATGTATTCTCTTCTTCACCCTCAGTAAGTATCCTGATCAAAGTACACTGGTTGAACGCTACAAAAGGTGGTGACTGAGATGTCAGCAATAACAGCCACTCCAAAAGTAACACCGAGAGTAGGCAGCTCAATCAAAGCAGGGCCTCTGCGGGTCTGCTGGAGCCAGACTTCTGCAGTCCAGGTGGGCAGCAACCTGGCGGCAGAAGGTATTTAACTCTGCCTACTGTTACGGATCAGAGTCTCAAAACAATGGAGCCAGGAGGGCGTGGAAGATGGTGGCGGGCACGGCCACAGCAATGACCACAGCTACAGTGGCAACAGCTGGCAGCAGCCAAATAGGACATGTATTCCTCTGAGAAACCCCAGACAACAGATTTTGGGTTAATATCTGATTGGTACAACATACAGAGAAATTTCCAGCCATGACTTCCTACCTAAAATATAAGAGAGAAGAGATGGACCAAGAGGCAGTGGCGGTGGCCAGTATTTGGGAGAGGCAGACAGATCCAATCCAACCCGCCTTGAACTGTTGGAAAACTCTCCCTGAAAATAGACTGTTCCTCCCCCACATGCTCTGAAATTCTGGACAACATACTATGTAAGAAAAATGCTCAGGAGGAGAACCAAGATGGCGGTGGCAGCCAGTATTTGGGAGAGGCAGACAGATTCAATCTAATCCACCTGAACTTTTTAAGAAATCTCCCCCAAAGTAGACTGTACCTGTCCCACATGCTTAGGAACTCTGAACGACATATTATGTAAGAAAAAAGGTTCAGGGGGCATGAAAGGGAGCCCCACATAGCCGGGTCGGCCAGTGTGCCCTGCATCCCAGGAGACAAAGGTGCTCCTGGCTGCCAAGCTTCTCTGTGCCGCAAAGGGGGCCGGAGTGCACTTGGAACAGCAGAACCCACTCTCCATGGTGAAGCTGTTGGCCTCCGCTCTTGGCGGGGAGATAAAACCTATTACTCCTAAGTACTCGGGTCCCAACTTCTGCAAAAGACATGTACTGTTTTCTTTTATTAAAAAATTATTTAAGAGGGAGGAATATGGCAGCAGCTGTGGCTGCAGCCACGGCAGTGGCTGCCACTGTGAAGGTTTGCAGCAGCCAAATAGGACATGCATCCCTCTGAGAAACCCTGGACAACAGATTTTGGTTCAATAGCTGATTGGAACAACATACAAAGACATTTCCAGTTATGACTTCCTATCTGAAATATAGGAGAGAGTGGAGAATGGTGGAATTAGAGGCAAGACGGCAGCATGGAGCCTGCCATTACAAGAAAAGTGATTTTTGGAGGGACATCCCAGAAGAGATCTGAAAGCAGACTGCTCCTGCCACACATGCACAGGGATTCTTAACAACATACTCTAGGAGAGACCAAGAAGGTGGCAACAACGGCCAGTATTCAGGAAAGGCAGACAGATCCAATCACATCTACCTTTAACTTTTGAAGAAATCTCCCCAAAATTAGATTGCTCCTGCCCCACACACTCAGGAACTCTGGACAACATACTAGGTAAGAAAAAATTTTGCAGAGACGGACCAAGATGGTAGCAGTGGCGGTGGCCAGTATTTGGGAGAGGGAGACAGATCCAATCCAATCCACCTTGAATTTTTGAAGAAACCTCCCCAAAAGTAGACTGTTCCCGCTGCACATGCTCAGGAATTCTGGACAATATACTATGTAAGAAAAATGTCTGGGGCAAATCGGAGGGAGTCCCACCCATATGGCTGGGCTGGCTTTCTGCGCCAGGCATCCAGGGAGACCTCAGTGCTCATGGCAGTTGCGCTCTTCTACGCTGTGCTGGGGGCCAGGGTGTGCTTAGAGCAGTGGATCCTGCTCTCCATGGTGAGGCTCTGGGCCTCTGCTTTTGGTGGGGAGATAAAATCCATTGCTGCTAAGGAATCAGGCTCCCAGTTTCTGCAAATGACACTTGCTGTTTTTCTCCTACTTGAAAAAAAAATATGGAAGGAAAAATGGGAACCTCTGTAGACATCCTGTCCACAGTGACGGGAACCAGAGCCTGCCACACAGCGAGGCCAGGTCTGGAGCCAGCGAGGCCAGGCCCAGAGCCTGCCATGAGGTGAGGCCAGTTCTGGAGCCAGCAAGCTGGGCCCAGAGACTGTCACACCTGAGGCCTGAGACCGGGGCCTGCTCCACAGCAAAGGGCCAGCAGGTCCCTGCAACCATGTAGCCAGAAATCACTAGAAGCTGTCACTGCCTCACCTCATCTTTCAGAAGATTCCCAGATCCAAGTGACTTCTATTAAAAATCATTAGTTGTGAGTGGATCATCTTGTCAAAGTTACTAACCTTCTGGCTTTCAGGATTTCAGTAAGTGGGAATAAGTGTGGAAATTAAAAGAAGGACTTCAAAGGAAAAAAGAAACTGTAATTGATCGGATGTGGAGAAATAGAAGCTCTAATACATTGTTGGTGGGATTGCAAGTTGGTGCAACCACTTTGGAAAACAGTATGGAAGATCCTCAGAGAAAGGAAAACAAACTTACCATATCATCCAGCAATACCACTTCTGGGTATCTACCAGAATGAATGAAAACCAAAATACCAAACTGATGCATGAGCAACCATGTTCATAGCTGTACAGTTCACCATTGCCAAACTGTGAAATCAGCCAAGATGTCCTTCAATGGATGAGTGGGTTTCAAAACTATAGGATGTGTACACAATGGAATTTTGCCCAGCCATAAGGGAGAACAAAATTATTCAATATACAGTGAAATGTCACAAAATAAAATAAAATAAAATGCTTTTCCTAATGTGTGAAATCTAGGGAGAAATGGGTAACAGGAGGAACTCTAAATGAAGAAGGGATCCTGTAGAGGAGCAATTAAGATGACCTATCTGATGGGATGGAAGGGGGGAAGAGGGAAACTCTGTAAAGCACATGATATACTTAAACATATCAAAGTCAATCAGGAAGCCAAGCATGGGTAGAAGAGAAGGGGTTAGGGATTGGGTAAGGATTGATTGGGTGATGTGTGAATGTATATCTCCACAAGTTTTTTATCCCATTAAGCTGTATGACAACAATGCACCAATAAAAATTTATTTAAAAAAACAATGAAGCCAATGGGACAGAATGGTAACTCTTTCAGAATGGAATCTCTGTAGGACTTCTGGGAGTGCGGTGTGATGTTCCAGCTTGACTTGTCAAGGCCTACAGTGCTGCATTACTATATCACCAGGATTTTCTCCTTGCTATGGAACTTATCTGCCTCAGAGAGAGAGTATTCTCTACTAGCAAGATCTACACACTGATGGGCAATTTTAACAGAGACCATAATAGCATTATGTTTTCCTAATGGCGTTCTGACTTCACTGATTATCTGATGAAGAATTTTCAGTTTCACAAAAGATGATCATGGTGGTACCAGTCAACAACAGTAGACCCAGAACAGCACTAGAATAGATCTACCAGTCCTACATTAGCAAACCACTAGGTCTAATTAACAGATGTTTAATAGTACTTATAAAACTTGTGGGTGTGTTTTCAGTAGGAGGGCCCAGAAATGTCTGAACTTCCTCCTAGAAAGTGAACACTGGGATTTAGCTGGGAACACTGAGATTTAGGTATTAAAGGAAATGTAATCACTTTTATACTCACCAGCCTCTAAGGCCTGAGACATTCGGATTGCACTGTTTCACTTAAGAATCATCAGCAGAATGCTTTAAATAGCTTTTCATTTCCATGTATAATTTTCAATCAATAAAAATTTTTATTTTATACAACTTAAAAAATAATATAATCACCGAGCATGGTGATGCACACTTGTAATCTCAGCACTTAGGAGGCTGAGACAGGAGGACTGCACAGGTTCAAAGCCAGCCTCAGCTACTTAATGAGGCTCTCAGCAACTTAGTGAGACCCTGTTTCCAAATAAAGTATAAAATAGGTCTGGGAGTATAGCCTGGAGGTAGAAAATCCACTGGGTTTCACCCTCAGTACCACAAAAATAATAACAATAATAATAATATACATTTGTGTGTGTGTGTGTGTGTGTGTGTGTGTGTGTGTGTGTGTGTGTGTGTTACTGGGGATTGAAGCTGGGACATTCTACCTCCGAGCTACATCCCCAGCCCTATTTTTTATTCATTTGTTTGTTTGTTTTATTTGAAACAGGGTCTAAGTTGCAGAGAGCCTCACTAAGTAGCTGAGGCTGGCTGTGAACCTGCAATCCTTCTGTCTCAGCCTCCCAAATACTGGGATTACAAGTATGCACTACCATGCCCAGCTTACTTTTTATTTTGAAACAGGGTCTTGCTAGGTTGCTAAGACTTCTTGCTACATTTCCCAGGATGTGTTTGAACTTGCAATCCTCATGTCTCAGCCTGCTAAGTACTGGGATTACAGATAAGGGCCAGTATGCCCAGCCATACATATTTCTAAAATAAGGTATTATTACATTCTAATTACCCATGGAGGTTTCACAACATTGGAATGCAGAAGAGGTATTCTACTTTTATATTTAGTCTCTTTAGGATCTGTACAAAATACAACAAAGTAGATCTCTCCTCTGCAAATCAGCATGGATATTAATTGCACTATTATTTAAAAGATTAAAAGACTGGAAACATCCTAAGTGTCTAGCAATATGGGAACAATCAAACAACTCATACTTACAAATTGAATATTTCACAGCCATGAAAAATTGTAATGAGAATTAAGTGAAGTGAAAATTATTACAACATTAAAAGAAAACAGTAGGACACAAAACTATATACACAAGGTGACTGCAATTTCATTTAAAGGGAGGGAAGCAGAAAGATAAATCAAAGAAAGAAGCAAACTGTAAAACATACCAAAGTGCATACATTGATCTCTAAATAGCAGGCTTTTAAAGTTTTCCCTTTCTTTCAGGACCTTACCTGTGTTATCTTTTATGCAAACAATATATTTTCATAACCAAAAAAGTAGTCATTTTTTAAATTACCATGTTATTTTTAGCTCATACATTACCAAAAAAAGTGAAAGCCCTACTCCCTAAGCAATAAAGCTTTAAATTTAAAAGATGCAATCTTCCACAAAAACCATTTTATTAAAAAGATAGGAATCATAAATCAATATAGTGTTTGTATTTTTTTTTTTTTTTTTTTTTTTTTTTTTGGTGGTACTGGGTACGGAACCCTTCTACCTCCGGGCTACACTCCCAGACCTATTTTTGCATTTTTTAAATTTATTTTTTTTTATTTTATTTTTTTTTGTATAAAACATTTACTTTATTGATCTTTTTGGGGAATATGATACACCACCATGATATTATAACTGAGCCATTAATCTTGTCGCTTCGTCAACATTAACTGGTTCATTTTCATGCTGCTGCTGAGGAATCAGCTCATTTTGAAGAGGTTCAAGAGAAAGCGTTTTCGAAAAGTTTGCAAGTTCCTTCTGTATGTTCACAAAAGCTATATTCACTCTGTTAACTTTCTCATCATTCACAATGTTTATCTTCTTAAGATTAGTAGTAACCGGTTTTGCTTTGTTTTTAGCTTTAAAATTTTTTTGGCTGGCTATGTGAAATACATTCCTAGACTTCTGCCCCCTGAATTTGTTCTTGGCCATTGTCTCCGACACTCGTGTCCGGGCGCTTAAGCTCCAGGTGACGCCATCTGCACGCACCTTAGTCTTTATTTTAAAACAGGGCCTTGCCGGGCGTGGTGGCGCACGCTTGTAATCCCCGTGCTTGGGAGGCAGAGACAGGAGGATCGCGCAGGTTCGAAGCCAGCTGCGCGCGCTGGCTTAGGAGACCCTGTTTCCAAAATGAAAATGTAAAAATAGGTCTGGGAGTGTAGCCCAGAGGTAGAAGGGCTTCCAGGAACCCCAGTACCAGCAAAAAAAAAAAAAAAAAAAAAAAAAAAAAAACAGGGCCTCACTAAGTAGCTGAGGCTGGCCGCAAACTTGCGGTCCTCCTGTCTCAGCCTCCCAAGTACTGGGATTACAAGCGTGCGCCACCAGGCCCGGCTTTTTTATTTTTTTTTTAAACGACCATTTCAAAACACACAAACCGTTGGTACTTGACCAGCCACGCAAAGGAGGGGGCATGCCTTCCACAGCAGGTGCAGCCTGTCAAGCTCTGCTCTGGGCAGTAGGAACACGGGGAAGTGTTTCAAGACAGGAGATGGAAGGTGTCACTGGGATGTCCCATGAGGACCACCATAGGAAGAAGGGCTCTAGGGCCCCTGAAAGGCCAGGGTCCTATCTGCTGTCACCCCTCGCTGTGCCTCTGGGCCTATGTATTAGCTTGGGCTACAAAATACCACAGCCCAGTGGCTTAAACAGGAAACACTTATTCTCATGCTGTAGAGGTCAGGAGCGTGAGCTCAAAGTGCGGCCAGGCAGGCGTCGTGAGCAGGAGCTTCCCTGGTATGGAGGCGGCGGCTGTGCCCGGCCAGCGTGTGGGCATAGGGCGAGTGGGAGTGGGCCAGCAGCCCAGCGACTCTTCCCATAAACACACTAATCCTGCGGGATCGGATGACGTCACAGATAGTCACAACAGAGGAAGTGCCGCTGCCAGGGTGGGCGGAGGCCCGGGAATCTGCTCAACAGGGCCCAGGATGCCAGCCACAGGATGATCTGGCACCAGATGTCCACCGTGCTCAGGCGGCGAGCCCCCGGCCTGCTGAGTGGCCGGTGAGAAACAGGAGCCCCAACACAAAGCGAAATCTGAGAAAGCACAGTGCTGCAGAACTCCTCTCAAGAAGGAAGGAAGCTGGGTGCAGTGGTGCACACCTGTAATCTCAGCCCCGGGGAGGCCGAGGCAGAAGGAGCGCAGGTTTGCGGTCAGTCTCAGCAACTCAGAAAGACCAGTTCAGAATAAAAAATGAAATGGGGTTGGGGTATAGCTCAGAGGTAGAATGCCTCCGGGTTCGACCCCCAGTACTAGAAAGAAAGAAGGGAGCCCGAGTGCTATTCAGTCCTCAAAAGGACTGTATAAAGTCCTAAAGCACTGCAATAAGGATGGACCTTGAAATCACTGTGCTAAGTAAAAGAAACTACATACAAAGACTGCACTGTATGGAAGGAATGCCCAGAACAGGCAAATTCTGAGACAGAAAGTGTATTCTTTAGCTTGAAAAGTTGGGAGAATGATCCAGGACAGCCTCGGCATGCAGTGAGACTCTTATCAACCTAGCAAGGCACTGTTTCCAAATGAGAAATAAAATCGGAGCCAGGCCAGCCAGGCGTGGTGGCGCACGCTTGTCATCCCAGCATTTGGGAGGCCAAGACAGGAGGATGGCGGTTTACACACAGCCTCAGATACTTAGTGAGGAATAAAAAATTAGGTCGGGGTGGGGGGTGTCGCTCAGAGGTAGAATGCCTGTGGGTTCCATCCCCAGTACCAGCGCTGCGCCCCGAGGAGTCCGCCATTTTCCCGCCTTCCACTCAAAGGCCGGCGCTCTAAGCGCATTTTTTAAATTTAGAAACAGGGTCTCTTTAGCCATCGCAGGGGGCTTCGAACCTGCCTGATCCTCCTGTCTCCACCTCCCAAGAGCAGGGATTAAAAGCATGTGCCACCATGCCCATCTGTATTATTCTTAAGAATGTAAAAATTACTGCAAGATAACAAATAGAAATATTTGGATATTTGGTAGTAGGATAAATTAAAGGATGAGGTGCCTTTGCGCATCCCGGTCACGTGACGGGGGAAGCGGGAAGCGCCCTCCTTCCGTCCCAGCCCCTCCACCCCGGCTGCCATGTTTTCTGGCCAGGTTACACTTGGTCCTCCCTGATAAGGAAATGGCCGGGGAGCTCCAGGGAACCCAAGCGCCATTGCCTCGGCGGAGCCTGGGCTAACAAGGTAGGTCAGCCGGAAAACCCAGGCAGGCCTGCGCGGGGAGGGAGGTCATGGCCATGGCGTCTGGCAGTAACTGGCTGTCCGGGATGAATGTCGTGCTGGTGATGGCCTGCGGGAGCCTGGTATTTGTACTGCTATTTATTTTTGCGAAGAGGCAAATCATGTGCTTTGCAATGGAATCTAGAAGGGGACTGCATGTGCCTGTGGGACACAATGCCCCCAAGGACTTGAAAGAAGAGATTGACATTCGACTGTCCAGAGTTCAGGACATCAAGTATGAGCCCCAGCTCCTTGCAAATGATGATGTAAGACTGCTGCAGCTGGAAACCCAAGGAAACCAAAGTTGCTACAACTATCTGTACAGGATGAAAGCTCTGGATGCTATCCGTGCCTCTGAGATCCCATTCCATTCTGAAGGCTGGCACACTCGTTCCTTAAGGGCAAAAATTTCCTAGATCTACTTGCTAGATCTGCAAAACACTAGTACTCCTTTCAAGGGTGTACGGAAGGCCCTCATCAACACTCTGCTGGATGGCTATGAGACAGCCCACTATGGGACAGGAGTCTTTGTCCAGAGTGAGTACTTGCGTTATCAGGAAGCCCTGAGTGAGCTGGCCACTGTGGTCAAAGCACGAATGGGGAGTTCCCAACAACAGCACCAGTCGGCAGCCAAAGACCTCACTCAGTCTCCTGAGGTGTCCCCAACCACCATCCAGGTGTCCTACCTCCCGTCCAGCCAGAAGAGCAAACGCGCCAAGCTCTTCCTGGAACTGAAGAGCTTTAAGGACAATTACAACACACTGGAGAGCACCCTGTGATGGAGCACCCGCGGGCAGGTGGGTGAGACAGCGCCTGCACCAGCCTGGGCCTCACCAGCGTCCCTGCACCGGGCTGGAGCTCTTGTCTGCAGGGTCGTCTCCACCCCTCCTTTTGGGCACTTGCAGAACATAAGCTAAGATTTGTTTTCCCTCAGTAGCACTTTTTTGTGGATTTGAATTCAGATGTTATTCTTGTTCTTGTTAAAGCTTCTTTTTTAAAAAAATCACTTGTTTCAGCCAGGGTGGTGGCACATACTTGTAATCCCAGTACTCGAGAGGCTGAGACAGGAGGATCACAGGTTCGTGGCCAGCCTCAGCTACTTAGTGAGACCCTGTTTCAAAATAAAGAATAAATATAGGGCTGGGGGTCTAGCTCAGAGGTGCCCCTGGGTTCCATCCCCAGTACTAAAAAAAAAAAATCACTTGTTCTGGAAATGGGTCACCTACCGTATTTGATCACAAAACTGACAAGTGCAGTGTCTTGGGTGTCTACCCCCACTGTACTCAAGTTGAATGGGAACTCTGGGTTTATGGTGTCTCAGAGTTGATTGGTGGAAAAGGCAGACAGGACTGAGGTTTGGGGGAGTTGGTGCTGTGTGTAGCAAGTTTCTCTGGTGCTCCACGTCCACCAGGATGTGTTGGAACAGTAACACAACTCTCCTGATGTGAAAGGATCTGCCTTTCACACCTATTCAAAACTGGCATGGGTAAGTTGAACAAATCTGTGTCAAGATACAAGACAATGTGAAGGGATGGTTTTCCCAGTATGTCAATGCACTGCTCTGACTTTATAAGTACTTACTTAATAAAATGAGCTATTAAGAAATAAAAATAAATAAATTAATTAAAGGCTAGTAAAATTACCCTATAGTTTCACATTAAGCTGTGAATAAAACATACACACACCATCCTTATTCTTGTCCAGACTATTAAATGCCAGCTTCATTTTTTTCTCATGGTCTTGAAGGTATTGCATAAATTCTTCAAAGTCCAGTCCTGAATCTGCATTGGTATCTCCAGCCTGAAGAATCTCCTACAAAAGAGAAGAAATTCATTGCATAAGTATATTGTAAAGCCACTATACTGTGTTAACATTTGCACATTGCACTCATACAAATTAAAATTGCCATAAGTATCCATTATCTAGTTTTCAGTCACAGCTGCAAACTACACTAAGTGATTTTTAATTTGTACATTAAGCATTTTTTTTTCTTTTTTGCAGTACTGGGGATGGAGCCCAGGGGCATTCTACCTCCGAGCTATACCCAAGCCCTATTTTGTTGTTGTTGTTGGTGGTGGTGGTGGTGGTGGTGGTGGTACTGGGGTTCCTGGAAACCCTTCTACCTCTGGGCTACACTCCCAGACCTATTTTATACTTTTTATTTGGAAATAGGGTCTCTTAAGCCAGCACGGCTGGCTTCAAACCTGCATGATCCTCCTGTCTTTGCCTCCCAAGCATGGGATTACAAGCATGTGCCACCACGCCCAGCTATTTTTTTATTCTTTATTTTGAAACAGTGTCTCACTGAGTTGCAAAGGGCCTCACTAAGTAGCTGAGGCTGTCCACAAACCATGATCCTCCTGTCTCAGCCTCCCAAATGCTGGGATTACAAGCATGCACCACCACACCCAGTTTAAGCAATTTTTAAAATGTATCCAGTAATAGCATCAACGACCACTGTGCCATCCCAAATAATTATGAGTCTTATTACTAAATAAGTATTTACCTAAGGTAAATAATGAATGCCAAGTGCCTCACTGGAAAAGATACATAGCTTTTTCCAAAAGAAACAAAATCTGTTAATTAAATGTGATAAACATCTGAAATTCTAATATGTCCCCCTGCTTAACAATTTGGGACCTAGTCTTGTAAAGTGAGAACCTATGTTCAAATCACAATGGTGCTTTTTTTTTTTTTCCAGACAGAGAATATTTATCCACATGCTCAGGAAGCTGGCCCCAGCATAGGGCCTTAGCCTTTTATGTCAATGGGTAGGTGCAGGTATGGGAAGCAAGTATACAGGTAAGGGTATGGGAAGCAGGTGTATAAGTAAGGGCAGTCCTTAACCAAGGCAGTGGATCCAGGGACTGGGAAATGAGATTTGCTCCTGAGCCAGCAGCTGCAGACAGTAGCAAAAACAGGCAAAAAGAAGCTAGGCACTCAACCCAATCCCAGAGATGCCAAGGAGAGTGTAAGATGCTATGGGCCCTGTTGCCAGACTGGGAGTTGGCCAAGCAGGGGGTGCACACACGTGGGGGAGGTGGAATCCCCAGTACACTGCGGACAGAGACTGCAACCCACGTGCCCACCAAGTGCCAGTCAACCAGGAGGGGTTGGCCGCTTTGCCTGAGGGGCACATGCCTTGCCCTCCTAAGACTATGGTGAGGTGGTACAGGAGGAGAAGCAGGTACTGTCCTCTAAGGACTTGCTCAAGGGCATGTTTTGAGCCTTTCATATGAGTACGTTCCTACCCACCCCCGCTCTTCCGAGGCTGATGTGGAAGGTGTCCTGCAGCCGTGGTCTCTGTGTATCTGGGGCACGGTAAGGGTGGTAGATGAGGTGCAAGTTGGCATCAGAGGCTCATCGTCACCAGACAGGCCGGCAGCCATTGGGTGGGAGCTGTCCAAGTGCAGGGAGGACGGCAGGTCCTGGCATAAGCTCAGGTATTGGCATAGGTGCTTGTAGTCCTGTACTGACTCATACAGGCCCCACACCTGGCACAGCGGGAACATGTCCAGCTGCCAGAACCCCACCATCTCCTGCACAACACCACTTGGTGCAGTGTCCAGGTTGACCCAGCAACTTGGGCCCGGATCTGGGTTGGTCGCTCGGCTCCTGATGGATTCAACTGACTGTGGGCACATTCCAGCCCCGGAATGAGTCCCGCTCACGTTGAAGAAACTGTTGAGACCGCACAGCAGTAGCAAGAACCCAACCAGGGTTGGACGGTTTATACTTGATAAATATTTATTGAAATAAATGACAAATACTATGGAACTGAATTGGACCAGGTGCTTGAGATAAAAAGACAAGAAAGCCAGGCACAAGCCCCGTGGTGCACACCTGTAATCCCGGGATTTGGGAGGCTGAGACAGGAGGCTCACAGGTTAATAGCTAGCCTCAGCAATTTTGTGAGACTCTGAGGAATTTAGCAAGACCCTATCTCAAATAAAAAATAAGAACAAGGGTGTAACCCAGAGGTACAGCACCCCTGAGTTCCGTCCCCAGTACAACAACAACAAAAAGACAAGAAGATACAGTTTCTATCCTGAAACAAGTTACAGACTAACAGACAACTCACTTACCAAAAAGAAAGTGTTAGGTGACACAATGGAAATGTAGTCAAGGTATAAGATTCAGGGATTCTGGAGACCCTTTGCAAAGGAAGATTACTTGAGCTATGACTTGCAGAGAAAACCAAGCATTCGCTGTACAGTAAAATGACAGAGGATGAGCCAAAATATGTGACAGTACTTGCATATAGGCAAAACAAACCTTCATTTTAAAAAAATGTCACTATCATAATAATAGTAGTGGCTAGTATTTATTGAGTACTTCTAAGCACTTTAAAACTCATTTAATTTTCATAACAACCCTAAGTAGTTCCAATTTGCAAAGGACAATGCATAGAAGAAAAATAGATAAGAACTACAGAATTCCTGGAGATGAAGAATACAATGGTGGAACTAAAAAGTTTAATAGAGCTGGGCGTGGTGGCACACGCTTATAATCCCCGCGCTTGGGAGGCAGAGACAGGAGGATCGCGCAGGTTCGAAGCCAGCTGCGCGCGCTGGCTTAGGAAACCCTGTTTCCAAATAAAAATGTAAAAATAGGTCTGGGAGTGTAGCCCGGAGGTAGAAGGGCTTCCAGGAACCCCAGTACAAAAATAAATAAATAAATAAATAAATAAATAAATAAATAAATATAAAAAGTTTAATAGAAAACTTCAACAGCAGAATCTGTCAAGCAGAAGAATCAGTGAACTACAAGAAAGAACAAGGGAGAGATCAAGAGAAGACTTCTATGCCACAAAAAAGCATTTTAAATTAATTCTCTAGGTTAGTGTTTCCCAGTAAGTAGGAAATATATGTGTTTCCCAGTAAGTAGGAAATACATTAAAATAGCAGTAAATATAATTAAATCACACTATTAGAAAAATCATTCCTCTTTTAATTCTTCTGATTACATCATACAGGATATCTTAGTTTTGTTTTAATATGCCTCAAAACTTGCCAACGTTTTACATAAAAATCAGAGGGGAAGCTTCCATTTCATTATACAATATAGTATTTAGTCACAATTTAGAAATACTAATTTATTTTACATTTACTTTCTTTGTGGCACTGGGTATTGAACCCAGGGGCATTCTACCTCTGAGCTACACCCCCTGCCCTATTTTTTATTCTTTTTTTGAAACAGGGCCTCACTAAGCTGCAGAGGGCCTCACTAAGTAGCTGAAGCTGGCCAAAATTTTATGTTTACCTTTATTTTTTATTTTTTATATTTTTTGAGGTCCTGGAGATGGAACCCAGGGGCATTTGACCTCTGAGCTACACACCCTGCCTATTTTTATTCATTATTTTGAAACAGGGTCTCACTAAGTTGTGGAGGGCCTAAGTAGTTGAAGCTGTCTGCGAACCGTGGTCCTCTGGTCTCAGCCTCCCGAATGCTGGGATTACAAGCATGTGCCACCACGCCTGGCTTTATGTTTATGTTTACTTTTAATCTAATAATTTTCCATGATATAATTTTCCATGATATAAAACTTTGTTTTAAAATAAATTTCCTATGATTCCAGAAAAATGATGGAATAAAAAAATCTCATGCTTCCCTGCCCCAACCTCAAAAAGTTCAATTAGTAACTACCCAAAGATCAGAACATCCTTTTGAAATCTCTAATACTTGGAGACAGGCCTGAGATACCTGCATGACTGGCAGAACCTAATGAAAACCTGAATTAGAAGAGTAAAAAAAAAAAACCAAAACAAACAAACAAACAAAAAACAGTCTCACTCTAACTATACTACCCCTCTTCTTCCCCCAGGACAGTTCAATGCCAAATAGAATTCTCCGAACCCAGAGTTTCTGTAGGGAGAAAAGAGAACTGGAAGCAGGCTTCCAGCTTCCCTACCATCCTAAGATGCTTCCAAAGAAGACCACTCAAGTCTCATCTCACAAGAAACACTGGGGATAGCAGCATGACTAGACAGCCTGTGGTCAGGAAGAAACAAAAAATGGGGGCAGGTATCACAGTGACCAGTGTGTGAATCTTGGTAGTAACTCTGTGTTCCTACCAGTTACAGTGCCCAATTAGACACCAGCCAACTTCATCCCATCTGCAAAGCTGAGCTGGTTGCCTTCAGAAACAACATAGGAAGTCCAATCTAGTTTGAATCCCTAACTGGTTGGGTCTCCACACTCAGTATCAGAGCCCACTCCAACAACCCCACCCAGGAGGAGAGATGCTCACCTCCACTCATTTCAGAAAAGCATAAAGGCTAGACCTCCTGAATCTAGGAAGTCAAGCAGTGGTTCTACCCAGTCAAAAAGCCTGCCCTAAAACCTGCCCAGTCAGGGTGACTCCCATCCCCACACATTTTGGAGAAGCACAGGCACAAGACTTACCTGACCTAAGAGGCAAAATAGACACCAAATAAACCAAAAGATCACCCCATGGTTCCATCCCAACAGGGAGACAAAACTCAATGGTACAGTCAAAGGAGCATAGACTCTGGTGTCACACCTGTCCCAAGTGGTGGCTCCTTCTAAATTTAGAACCCAGCCTGTAGCTCTGGCCAGGAAATCCCAAACAGTAGAATTTCCCAGCCAGGGAGTATATGCTATGACCAGACATCATTGCAGTACTCAGCCAGTAGCACCACTCAATATCAGAGCAAAGGCAGCAGCCTAATCCATTAGAGCACCCGCAACAAGCTCTGCCTGCTTACAATAATCACCAACTGAGCCTTTCAGAATCATAGGCTAAACTAAATAGTGGAGGTCTATCTCCAACAAAGAGCACCTATAAGGCCAGAAAGAGGGAGTTGTCTCCTCAAATCCACAGATAGCAATGCCAGGACTTAAGGATTACAAAGAATCAGAAACCATGATACCTCCAAAGAAGCTAACAAGGCTCCAATAATGGTCTGTAAATGGAGATCTGTTAAATGACTATTAATCAGATTTGCATTACTACAACAAAATACCTGAGATATCTAACTTGGAAAGGTTTATTTAGCTCACAGTTTTGGAAGTTCAAAGTCCAAGACTGGACAGCCGCATCGTTTAGCCATCTAGTGATTGATGATGGAAAATGTCAGCATATCAGGGCAGAAATGTATATGGGAGCAATTGGTCACATCTCAACCCAGAGCATAGAAAAGATAGGAAAGGTGATTCATAATCCTTAAGGTCATTCCCACAATGATGTGAGGACTTCCCACAAGGTCTACCTCTTAAAGGCCCATGCATCTCCCAATACCATCACCTTAGAAACCAAACCTTTAATATATTGATGCTTAAAGGAAAGTAAACCCACATCAAATCATAGCAATGACTATAGATATGATATTTGAAAAACAATATATAAAGCAAACAGTTTGACAAAGAAATAGAAATAATAAAAAGAACCAGATAGTATTCCTAGAGACAAATATGATAGAAATAAAAAATTCAATAAAAACTTCAAGAGCCAACTTAGTCAAATAAAAGAATCAGTGAACTAAAGAAAGAATATTAAAAATTATCTAGTCAGAGGAGCAAAACGGCAAAAATAAAAATAAGAAAAGCCTACAGGAACTATGGGGCCACTAAGAGACCAAACCTTCACATAATAGGGGCTGCAGGAGAAGGAATCAAAGAACTGAAAGCATATTTAAATAATGACTGAAAACTTTCCAAATCTGGGGATATATTCCAACATCTAGACATAGGAATTTCTGAGGTCTCCTGTCAAATTCAACCCAAAGAGACATAATCATCAAAAATAATAAGCAAAGAAAAAATTCTGAGAGCAAGAGATAAGAAACATAATGTATACAATGGAATTCAGAAACAGATATGAGAAGATTTCTAAACAGAAACCCGGCAGGCCAGAGAAAGTGGAACAAGATATCCAAAGTGCTGAAGGGAAAAAAAACCTGTCAACCAAAAATAATTTACCTAGCAAAATGCTTTGTCTCTAAAAATAAGGGAGAAATAGAAACTTCCTAAACAAAAGTTAAGAAAAAAAAGTTTATCACCATTATACCTGCTTTAAAGGAATTGCTAAAGGAGGTTCATTTTTGCTGAAATCAAAGGCTGCTAATTAACAACATGAAACATAAGAAAAGAACAGAACTCAGAACAATATAAATAAAATCATACAACACTCTAGGACTATAGTGATGTTGTATGAAACAATTTTATGTTATTAATAACAACTATAGCTAAAATAGTCAAAAGATAAACATTATAAAATGATATAAATTCTGAAATCAAAACCATAAATGCAGAGAGTAGAGTAAAACTGCAGATTTGTTATATGGAATCAGTGTTAAAGTGTTATCAGCTTGGCTTACCTAAACTGTTATAAGATGTATGTTTTATTCAGTTTTTCTATTTCCTTGACCAAAATACCTGACAAGCACAATTTAGAGAAGAAAAGGTTCATTTGGCTCACTTTTTCAGAAGTTCAGTCCATGGTTGACCACCAAGGCATGTGGCTGAGAAAAGCAGCTCTAAGTCATGGCAGCCAGAATCAGGGAGAGCGGGAGGAGTGGACTAGGGACATATAGAGTCTCCAAGACTATGCTCCCAGTGACCCACATCATCCGTTCATACCTCACCTCTGAACCTTCCTGCATTAGGAACCATGCTTTCAACACATGAGCTTTGGGGAGTAGGGGGGTATTCTAAACACAAATCATAATATTCTACCTTTGGCCCCCAAAGCTCTTGCCCATCTCACAATGCAAAATGAATTCAGTCCGTCTCCAAGAATCCCCATATTCTTAACAGTTTCAGCATTGCTCAAAAGCCAAAGTTCAAAGTCTCTGAGTCTCAAAGCAAACTTAACAGTGAGCCCTTATAAAATTTAGAAAGCAAATTTCATGCTTTCAACATACAATGGCATAAACATTCTCTTTCCAACAGGAGGAAATAGGGGTAGAAAAAGAAATAGGAATAGAATCAAAGAAGGAATGGAATCAAAATAAGACCAAAATTCAGCAGGACAAACATTGAATACAGTGGCTTTGTGCCCAGCAGCAGACATTCCATGTTCCTAGCATCTATTAACTCCTGGAGTCTCCATGCAACTTCAGCTTCACTCTCACAGCTTCTCAAACTGCTCTCTCAGAGCTTGCAAGCAGGGATTCCCACCCTGCTCAGTGCCTGGCCTCCCTAGCCTTCCTTTAAAATCCTACTAGAACCCTCCATGACCCCTTAACTCTAGCATCCTATATTGCTGCAGAACCAGCACCACATGGACAACACCACAGTATGCCACCAGCTCTAGCAGAGGCCAAGCCCTCTTGGACTGTGATTGCAACAGTCTCAGTGCCTAGGCAACTGAGCACGGTGAAACAAATCCTGGGGAAACAACTTAATAGGTGCTCCCATGGGAGCAGAGAACCCCAAGGCCTCTTCTCAAAGTGACGTTTCAATCAAGCCCCCCAAATTATGCCATCCTTATGCCCAGGATGGGTGCAGTCTTGCTGATTCCTGAGATGTCCTCAAGGCATCTTTCCTATTTCTGTGCAAATTATTTAGGTTCTCTTTAGTGTCTAATATTTTCAGCAACTGTATCTCCCTAGGCCCTGATTTTAAAGGGCTTTTCTGGCTAAACTGCAAGTTTTTAAAATATTTCTCCTCTGCTTTCTGCTCCTGATCTCGCAGTAAACCTGGTTGAAAGCTGTCAGCAATTCCCATGCCACTTCCTGCTATGCTGCTTTAACATTTCATCTACCAGATTTTTATTACAAAACTTAAGACTTATATTCAAAGTAATTATTGATAGGTAGACTGTCCAATACCATTTTGTTAATTGTTGTCCATTGCCTTTAAATTTGGCCTCACATACAGCATCAGGACATGGGCAAAATATATACAAGTTCTTGGCCTGTATTGTCCAGTTCTCTATGGAGTTTTCCTTGCCATATGAAACCTCATGAATACAGTCTTTACTGTTCACATTTCTGTCAGCATTCTGGTGCTCCAAGTTCCCACCAGTATCACCTATTAAGTTCTGCTTACAATACTCTAAAGCTCTTCTAGACCCAATCTTCAAACCTTTTTAAACTCTTTCCCCATACCAGATTCAAAGTTTCCTGAAACACACAGATGTAGACACAGCAGTGACTCCACTTCTCTGGTATCAGTTTCTATTTTACTCAGTCTTTCCATTGCTGTAACCAAAATACATGATTTGGAGGAAGAAATGTTTATTGGCTCACAGTTTCAGAGGTTCAATCCATGGTCAGCCACCTCCAAGGCAGAAGACCAGTGGCAGTGCATGTGGTAGAAAAAAGCCACTCTCAGTCTCGACCTGAAGTAGAGAATACTGGAGGAGGACATGAGGGGTATATATACTCCCCAAGACCATGCCCCCCAATGAGCCACCAGCACCAGCCATGCCCCACCTCTGAACCTCCCTGTGTTGGGGACCATACTTTCAACACATGAGATTTTAGGGGACATTCTAAATCCAAATCAAAGTAATATTCTATGTCAGCCTCATATTAACCACAAAGAAAAAATATTTAGTAGAAGCACAAAACAAAAATAGAAAGGATTCAAAGCTTGACACTAAAGAATGCCATCAAACTGCAAAGGAAAAAGAAGAGAGGAAGAAAGAAACAAAGTATTCACAAATCAACCAGAAAACAATTAACAAAATGGTATTGGTAAGTCTACCTATCAATAATCACCTTGAATGTCAGTAGATTAAATTCTGTAATAAAATGACAATGAGTAATTGAATAAATTTAAAGAAAAAAAAGACCCAACTATTTGCTACTTACATAAGACATTTCTTTTTTTGTGTGTGTGCATACACACACACACACACACACACACACACACACACACACACACTTGTAGTATTGAAGGTTGAACCCATAGAAGCTATACTCCCAGCCCTTTTTTGTTTGTTTTGAAACAAGGTCTTGCTAGGTTGCTGAGAGTCTCACTGCTTAGCTGAGGATGATCTAGAATCTGCAATCCTCCTGTCTCAGCCTCCAAAGCACTGGGTTTTACAGGCATGCACCACAAGACCTGGCTGACACCTCATTTTTAAGTACTCACAAACTAAAAGTGAAGACATTGAAAAATATATTCCATGCAAATGGAAACCAAAAAAGAGCAAGAATGTCTATATGTATGCCAGTACAAATAGACTTTAGTCCAAAACTAGAAAAAAAAAAAAGACAAGGATAATGGTCAGAAATAGAATGTCCCCTGAAAAGCCCATGTATTAATGTTCAGAGTTGATATAATTAAGTCATGAGGGCTGTGATCTCATAAGTGGATAAATCCATTGTGATGGATAGTAACCTAGTCAGGTGGGGTGTGGCTGGAGGTCCCTGTGGGTGTGGCCCTAAGGACTGTCCGTGTATTTTCAGTCCCCGTGTGCTTGCTCCTTCATGCTTCAGGCCTCCATGATGTGAGAGCAGCTCTGTTCATCCCTCTGACTCCTGCTGTCATGCCCCAAGCCTCTTCAATGACCCTCACCTCACATAGACTGAAGCTTTGAAATATCCAGACCGGAATATACAAAGCCTCCTTCCTCTAAGTTGTGTGCAGTCAGGCTTTCAGGCAATATATAATGATAAAAGAGCAATCCATCAGTCGAGAGTGATGGTGCACAGCTGTACTCAGGAGGCTGAGATAGGAGGATCACAGGTCTGAGGACAGCCTTGACAAGTAGTGAGAATCTCATCAACCTAGTGAGATCCTGTTTCAAAATGAAAATAAAAGGGTTGAGGGTGTAGCTCAAATGTAGCAAGAGTAATATCAAGAAGTTATAACAATTGTAAATGCATACATGCATACACAACATTGGAATATATATATTCTCCTCCCAAGGTATCTAAATGGAGAGGTAGATAATACAACAATTATTATAGTTATTTCAATTACCTCACTTTCTATTTTAATATTTATTTAATTTTTTTTATTTATAATAGTTCTTTCTCTTTTATTGGCGGTACTGGGGAGAGAACCCAGAGGCATTCTACCTCCGAGCTACACCCCCAGCCCTATTTTTTTTCTTTCTTTCTTTATTTATCATTTATATATATAGAAACAGGGTCTCTTAAGCCAGCGAGGCTGGCTTCGAACCTGCGCGATCCTCCTGTCTCCACCTCCCAAGTGTGGGGATTACAAGTGTGTACCACCGCCAGGCATGTCTCACTGGCTGGGATCATAGCCTGCCAAGGAGTTAGGCTGGTGCCAGGGCCAGTGGCTGACATTGGAGCCTGCCGTGAGGCAAGGCCACTACTGAGGCCTCCAGGGCGAGGATCGGAGCCTGCCGAGGGGTAAGGCCGGTGCCAGGGCCAGCGAGGCTGGCATTGGAGCCTGCCGTGAGACAAGGCCAGTGCTGGGGCCTACAAGGCCGGCATCAGAGCCTGCTGTGAGGCAAGGCCAGTGCTAGAGCCTCCGAGGCCGGGATCGGAGCCTGCCGAGGGTTAAGGCCAGTGCCGGGGCCAGCGAGGCCAGGATCGGAGCCTGCCATGAGGCGGGCAGTGCTGGGGCCTCCGAGGCCTGGATTGGAGCCTGCTGAGGGTTAAGGCCGGTGCCGGGACCAGCGAGGCCGGGATCAGAGCCTGCCATGAGGCAAGGCTGCTACTGAGGCCTCCAAGGCCGGGATTGGAGCCTGCCGAGGGGTTAGGCCAGTTCTGGGGCCAGCGAGGCCAGGATCGGAGCCTGCCATGAGGCAAGGCCGGTTCTGGGGCCTCCGAGGCTGGAATCATAACCTACCGAGGGGTTAGGCCCGTGCTGGGGTCGGCAAGGCCGGGATCAGAGCCTGCTGTGAGGCAGGCCGCTACTGAGGCCTCCAAGGCCGGGATCGGAGCCTGCCGTGAGGCAAGGCCGGTGCTGGGGCCTCTGAGGCTGGGATAGGAGCCTGCTGAGGGGTTAGGTCGGTGCCAGGGTCAGCAAGGCTGAGACTGGAGCCTGCCTTGAGTCAAGGCCGGTGCTGGGGCCTCCAAGGCCGCATTGGAGCCAACCAAGGGGTTAGGCCGGTGCGGGTGCCAGTGAGACCAGAATCCAGGCCTCCCATGAGGCAAGGCCGGTGCTGGGGCCAGCGAGGCTGGGATCAGAGTCCTCCGGTGGCCAGGCCACTACTGGGGCCGTCAAGAGTGGGATCGCAACTTGCAGTGCGGCATGCACAGAGAAATATCACAGAAAATAAAATCCAGATGCTTCCCCTAATTAGCAAAAACTAAGAGGAAAGGAGTAACAGGAGGAGATCGAATTATAGAAAGGGCCCTATAGCGAAGCAATTAAGGTGACCAATCAGAGGGGATGGGATGGGGGAGGATGTAATCTCTTTAAAACTCATGAGGTACGTAAACAAATGTATCAAAGATAATCATCAATCAAGCATGGGATCGAGGGAGGGGGAGGGAATGGGATGGGGGTTGGATGAGGGCTAATTGGATGATGTGTGCTTGTATATCCTCTCAAGTCTTGTATTCCAATGTGATGTATGATTACAATGTACCAATAAAAATATAAAAAAGAAAAAAGAAACAGGGTCTCACTAAGTTGCGGAGGGCCTAAGTAGCTAAGGCTGTCCACGAACCATGATCCTCCAGTCTCAGCCTCCCGATACTTATAATCGTTATTTCAATACCTCACTTTCTACAATGGAAAGATTACCCAGTCAGACAACTAATATAGAAATGTTTGGCTTAAACAACACTTTCAACAAAATGGACCTAACAGGTATATACAGAACATCCCATCCAACAAAGGCTAACACGGCCCCTGATGTTCTGAGCAGGTTCAGTAAATGTTCACCGAGTCGCCAGAAACCCACTCAGCATCTCCCAAAAAGTGTAGAAGGCTTTTGTCCCGGTGGAAAGTGACTATTTTGAGAAGGCTGAGAGTATGTCTCACTGGACTGCAATGTCGTTCTGCGTCATGAAGCCCCAGCGATCCCGGCCCTTACTCCTCCAGGCTCTGAGGACGGCGAGCCGGGCTGACTCTCCGGCCTGCTGGTACCTCTTTCTCTTGGCTGCTCACCTCCTCCGAGTTCAGGCCGAAGGAGGAGCTCCAGTTTCTCAGCCCCTCCCTGAGCTCCAGGATGTCCACCACACCGTCCCCATTTTGGTCCAGGTCTTCGAAGAGGATCCGGTAGCGGAAGTCGTCATCCTCGCTCTGGCAGGCCGCCGCGGGCAGTACGAAGCCGCGCAGCCAGGTCAGCATGGCGCACCCTGCCGCAGCCTCCGACCTGTCGGCAGGACCACCGACCCGCGCCCAGGGCCGGCCTGAGCAACGGAGCAACCGCCGAGCTGCAGCGGGCCCGCCGCCCCGCGCCCGCTAGACCCCTCCGCGGAACCTTAGGAGCGCAGCCCGGTGGGACCCCCGCCGGAGGAGCCACGCGGGACTCCCCCGCACCGGAAGTTGGAGTGGAGGCTCCAGCGGCGGTGGCAACCATGGTATCCAGGACGGTCGGACGCCGGGAGCACAGGGAGTTTTGGGGAAGGGGTTCTTATTCCCCAGATGGCATCCAAAGAGCTCTTAAAGGGCAGGGAGTCTAGAATCTTCTGGTATAAACTGTGGGAGGTGGGGACGCCGGGAAGGGTGAGTAGCTCAGATCTGACACCCGCGGACTGTGCGCTGGGCCACCCCTCATCCCAGGGAAGGCCTGCATGTAGGGGTCTAGATCTTGTCCCCTGCGCGTGTGTCCTCCCACTTCCTTCTTGAGATTGCAGTTCCATTTCAACCACTACCACCACCTCCTGCCTTAGTGAAAAAACTTACCTTTCACAAAATCCAAATTTTGAAATCCTTATTTAATCTTAGTCCCCGTTTTGGTTGGTTGGTTGGTTTGTTCGCGGGTCTAAAGATAGAACTCAGAGGCATTCTACCTCCGCTACACCCCCAGCCTTATTTTTTTTTTTTTTTTTTGAAACAGGGTCTCACTATGTTGAGGGCCTCACTAAGTAGCTGAGGCTGTCCACGAACTGCGATCCTTCTGTCTCAGCCTCCCTAATGCCGGGATTACAAGCGTGCACCACCACGCCCAGCTTAGTCCCTGTTTAAACACTGCTGTCCACACGTTCCATCCTGAAACCCTTTTAGTTTGTTTTATAGGATGCCACACACTTCTGCCACCCTCTTGCTCCCTTAAACTACATTTCAGGTTCCTTTGTGGGCCTAAGATCTAAACTTGAAGTCCATGAGAACTGCAATAGAACGGCTTGGAGGTTTATATAGAAAGCTAGTTGTGTAATGTGTTGCTCTGCAGCTTTATGAAGTCAATCTCTGGTCACATCTTTAAAAACTATCAGCACACTATATTAACAGGCCCAGACCAGTGTTTTTCTTTATGTGTTTGTTTTGTTTTGAGGATTTAACTCAGAGCCTCTTACATGGAGACAAGCACTCTACCACTGGGCTACTTTATCTCCAGCCCTTTTCAAAATTTACTTTAAAGCCAGGCATGGTGGCCCACGCTTGTAATCTCAGCATTCTGGAGGCTGAGACAGGAAGATAGCAATTCTCAGATAGCCTGAGCTACTTAGTGAGGTCCTTTACAACTCAGTGAGACCCTGTTTCGAAATAAAGAATTAAAAAAAATAGGGTTGGGGGTGTAGTTTGGAGATAGAGTTACATCCCCAGTGCCACAAAAAAAAAAATTACTTTGAGATAACATGTGACTAAATTGCCCAGGCTTGCCTCAAATTTCTGCCTCAGCCCCCTATGTACCTGTGATTACATGTAGGAGTAAAATGCATAACAACAGTAATAAAAAGGATAGAAAGGGGAACCTGGAGATATATGACTAAAACTTCTTAGCATTATATATACATTTGTAAAATGTATATAAATCCTGAGACAATCATTTAAAAAATGGAGCTGGAGCTAATAAGCCAATAGAAGAACTAAAATGGAATACTAAGAATTACTGAATTAAGTCAAGTGCAGGCTTCCAGAAAGATGGTAAACCAGGGAAGCAGTACATACCAGTCCTGTAGACACCCGATCTCCATTGGCTTAAAAACAGCATTCTAGCTGGGCGTGGTGGTGCACGCTTGTAATCCCTGTGCATGGGAGGCAGAAACAGGAGGATCGCGCTGGTTCAGAGCCAGCCTTGCTGGCTTAAGAGACCCTGTTTCTAAATAAAAATATAAAATAGGTCTGGGAGTGTAGCCCAGAGGTAGAAGGACTTCCAGGAACCCCAGTACCACAAAAAAAAAAAACAGCTTTCTACAAAAACCAGAAAATGCCATAACTAGAAAAATAACACAATAGATTATCAACAGGAAAGATAGATATAGTGGCAGGAAAAAAAGGTTAGAAGACCAATCAGCGAGCAGATAAGAAACCCACCTGCCTTGTGGCCACAGGCACCATAACAGCACCATCTTGCCTCACTGCACCCAACTCCATAGACAAACAGGAAAACAACCAAGGACCTGAAGTAAGCAGCTACAGATCATTGGAATTATAGCCATCAATTCCTCCTGCGCAAACACTGGCAACAACTTCCAGCAGTGGCAGCCGAGCTCACCACGCCCTCCAAAGATCCAGAGTGGCACTCAACAACACCAGGAAGGAAACCTGCCTGCCTTGTGGTCACAAGCACCACAGTGGTACCATCTTGCCTTACTGTACCCAACTCCAGAGATGAATAGGAAAACAACCAAGGACATGAAGTAAGCAGCTGCAGATCACTGGAACTGTAAGTCATCAGTTCCTCCTGTGCAAACACTGGCTACAACTTGCAGCAGTGGCAGCCGAGCTCACCAGGCCCTCCAGAAATCCAGACCAGCGCTCAACAACACTGTAAGTGAAGCCACTGTTGCTGCAGGAGAACGCCTAGCATGGCACCCCCAGGGACTTGCGAAGCCGTAATAAACTCCCTGAAACTTTGGGGTTCAACCTGAAAAAGGTGGGGGGTAGAGTCTGCTGTTGGACATAGCAGCGGCTCAGACTCAGGCTCTACATCAGTGGAAAGTGTGGGGGGAGACCTATGCTTAACACTAGATCCAACTAGTAGGATCTCCAGGATCACCAGAGACCACCCAGTCATGGTAAATGGAAAGAAGTCAGACCAGCCCAGGCCTAGCTGTGGAGAACAGAGACTCTTACATTGAGTAAGAGGCATCCACCACCTACAGAGGCAAGGAGAGACTGAGACTCCACATTTGTGAAAAGTATGAAGGGTGACCTGTGCTTAACACTATATCCAGCCCCATTGATACCAGCTATCTGCACAGACTGAGAAAGAGGCTTGCAACAGGAAAGGTGCCAGTGGCCCTTGGAACTGCACAAAGAAAGTGCAAAGGCCCAGTCTACTGAATAGTCATATATTTGTAGAGTTGCATTAATTTGTTGTTGTTGGTGGGGTGTGTGTGTGTGTGTGTGTGTGTGTGTGTTTGTCTGTGGCCCAGTCTACTGAATAGTCATATATTTGTAGAGTTGCATTAATTTGTTGTTGTTGGTGGGGTGTGTGTGTGTGTGTGTGTGTGTGTGTGTGTTTGTCTGTTTGTTTACTATCTTTCCAACCCCTCTTCCAAGCTTCCCTTGTACATAACTACTCTCCTCTATATCCCTTTTCTTTTTTTTTTTTCCCTTTTTTTTCTCTCTTCTATTCCTTGTCTTGTATTAAATCTACTTCATATAACTATACCAGAGATTCTGTGTTGGTTATTAGAATACTGCTACACAGTCACTATCTCTAATCTGTACTATATACTACCTTAACAAACTTATATTCTCATTATACTGGATTCTATCTGAGGCTATACCCTACCTATTCTTCCATTTACAACTTTACTTCCCTTCTCACTCAACCTTCACTGTTGAATGTAATACAACTTGTCCTTGGATATACCAGCTGACACCTAGAGACTGAGAGAAATCTATCAAAAGCAATAAATACAAACTTCTAAAATCATGAGAAGAAAGAATAACAAGGAAGAAATGAACTCCCACAACACCACAATGACAGAACCTGACAACACAGAATTGCAGAGATCTCCAGAAGGTCAAATCAGGAGTGTAACTCCTGATTTTGGAAGTCAAGACTTCCAAAAAGAATTTAGAGAGAGTCTGAAAGAAATTTAGAGAGAGTCTGAAAGATATTTCATTGAAGTGAAGATATCAAATCAAAATATAAACAATAGATTAGACCACATGGAGAATAGAATCTCACTCTTAGAAGATGATCACTCCAAAAACAAATGCAGCATATATAACTTAGAAAAGCCAATTCAACAGCATGAATTGGACATTGAAGAAATATGAGCCCATTTTAAAAGAGCTAACCTAAGAAGAATTGGCATAGAAGAGGGCATAGAAGGTGAAACCAAAAGGATCAACAATCTTTTCAAAGTAATACCAGAAAATTTTCCAAACATAGAGCAAGAGGTCAATACACAGGTACAGGAAACTTATAGAACCCCCTTAAGACAAGACCAAATAAAAGGTTTGCCATGCCACATAATAGTCCAACTGACCAATGTAGAAGCCAAGGAGAGAATCTTTTTAATTCTTTTTTAAAAATTTTTATTGGTGCATTGTAGTCATACATCTTAATGGAATACAAGATGGTGGAGACATACATGTACACTTCACCCAACTAGCCTTTACCCAGTTTCCACCCATTCCCTCCTCCCTATTTCTCTTGTTTGGCTTAATGATTGACTTTGATATGTTTGTTAATGTACATCATGAACATTAGAGAATTTTCCTCTTCTCCCATCCCATCCCATCAGGTAGCCTTATTTGCTCATCTGTAGTATCTCCTTCTTTATCTAGAGTTCCTCCTATGACCCATTTTCTCCCTAGCTTTCTCATATTAGGAAGAGCATCTGATTTCTTTTTTTTTTTTTTTTTTTTGTGACTGACTAATCTCAAGAAGAGAATCTTAAAGGCAACAAAAACAAAAGAACAAGTGATATTCAGAGGCAAACCAATTAGAATCATTCCAGACTTCCCAAACCAAGTCATGAAAGCCAGAAGGGTCTGAGTAGCATGTTCCAAACTCTGAAAGAAAACAAACTCTGAGAGAAAATAACTTTCAGCCAAAAATTTCCTACCCAGCAAAACTATCTCTCAAGTTAGACGGGAATTTAAAATCTTCCACAACAAACAGAAGCTGAAGGAATTCATGTCTTCCAAACCAGCACTAGGGAAGGAATTTATGTCTTCCAAACCAGCACTAGGGAAAATATGAGCCCATTTTAAAAGAGCTAACCTAAGAATAATTGGCATAGAAATAATCAAAGAGATTAAGTGCGGAGAAGAAATAAGTAATACAGAACTAGATAAACAAGGATTTCTATTCTGCAAACAACTAAGCAAAGAACAAACACTACCTCAAACAGAAGTTAAATCTCAATATATTAGGAATTAAAATCATATCTCAATAATACTGAACATAAAAAGCCTCAACTCCCCAATAAAAAGACATAAATTGGCATAATGGACTAAAAACCAGAATCCATCTATCTGCTGCCTGCAAAAAACACACTTTACAAGTAAAACTAGTAATAAACTTAAGGTAAAGGTCTAGAGCAAGGTAATCTATGCCAACAGAACATGAAGACAAGCAGGAGCAGCAACTATGATATCAGACAAGTTAGACTTCAAGCCCCCCAAGCTCATTAGAAGAGACAAAGCAGGTCATTTTTTACTGGTTAAAAGAACAATCCAGCAAGAGGAAATAATGATAATCAACATTTATACCCAAAACTTAGGTGCAGCTACTTTCATAAAACAAACTCTTTGTGACATTAAGTCACACATAAACCTCAATACAATAATACTGGGAGATGTCAACATCCCACTCACACCACTAGACTGATCTTCTAGACAAAAGGTCAGTGAAGATGCCTTAGACCTAAAGAACACCATCAACCAAATGGACCTGTTAGACACATAAAGAACATTCCACCCATTACAGCAGAGTTCTTATTTTTCTCAGCTGATCATTTTTCTCAGCTTCTCCAAAATAGATCACATCTTGGGCCACAAAGTAAGAACTAGCAAATTCAAAACATGTGACATACTTCCCTGTGTCTTTTCAGACCATAATGGAATGAAACTAAAAATCAGCTATAAGGAGACCCAGAAAAATCACATAAACATGTGGAGACTGAACACAACACTACTGAATGAAGAATGGGTCATAGAAAAAGTAAGGGGTGAAATCAAGAAATTTCTAGAAACAAACAAAAATAGAGATACAACATATCAAAACCTCTGGGACACTTTTTGTTTTGGATTTTTTTGTTGTTGTTTTTTTTTTGGCACTATGGATAGAAGTTAGGGGCATTCTACCTCTGAGCTACACCCCCAACCCTATTTTTTTATTCTTTATTTTGAAACAGGGCCCATAGCCAACATCATATTAAATGGGGGAAAACTGTGAGAATTTCCCCTAAAAACAGGAACAAAACAAAGATGTCCGTTTTCACCACTTCTTTTCAATATAGTACTTGAGACTCTAGCCAGAGAAATAAGGCAAGAAAAGGAAATCAAAGGAGTACAAATAGGAAAAGAAGAACTCAAACTTTCACTATTTGCAGATCATATGATACTATACTTAGAAGACCCAACAAACTCAACCAAAGGCTTATAGAACTGATCAACAAATTCAGTCAAGTGTCTGGATACAAAAATCAATCTTTAAAAATAGGAAGATTTTCTGTATATCAACCATAAATTCACTGAAAAACAAATCCAGAAAACATTTTCACTTAGGATATTCCACAAAAAAATAAAATACTTAAGAATAAACTTAACCAAGGAGATAAAATTCCTCCACAATAAAAATTATAAAACATTGAAAAAAAAATAAAGAAGAACTTAGAAAATGGAAAAATCTTCTGTGTTCATGGACAGGCAGAATAAATATCATCAAAATAGCCATACTTCCAAAAGTGATGTACAGATTCAATGTAATACCCAGTAAATTACCATGGTTATTCCTCATGGACATAGAAAAATCAGTTCTTCAGCCATGCATGGTGGCACATGCTTGTAATCCCAGCATTCAGGAGGCTGACCGAAGGATCGCAGTTCACAGACAGCCTCAGCTACTTAGTGAGGGCCTCTGCAACTTAGTGAGACCCTGTTTCAAAAATAAAGAATAAAAAATAGGGCAAGGGGTGTAGCTCAGAGGTCAAATGCCCCTGGGTTCCATCCCCAGACCCGAAAAAAAAAAAAATCAGTCCCTAAATTCATTTGGAAAAACAAAAAACAAAAATCCAGAATAGCCAAAGTAGTTCTCAGCAACAAAAACCATGCAGGAGAAATCACAATACCTAACTTTAAAGTATACTACAAAGTCATAATAATAAAAATAGCATGGTACTGGCACAAAAACATATATATATATAGATCAATGGAGTAGAAGACTCAGAAACAAATCCACACACAGCCAATTGATTTTTGACAAAGGGGTCAAAAACATACACTAGAAAAAAGATAGCCTTGAACAAATGGTGTTGTCAAAACTGGTTAGCCATATGCAAAAACATGGAAATAAATTCCACTTTCTCACCTTGCACAAGAGTCAATTCAAGATGGGTTAAAGATTGGAAATTAGACCAGATACCTTGAGGCTCCTTGAAGAGAGGATAGGTCCAACACTGCAACACCTAGGCACAGATTTAAAAAAAAAAAAAAACTTTCTCAACAAGACCCCAAAGGCACAAGAAACTAAAAGGCTAATCAATATGTGGGATTGCATTAAACTGAAGAGCTTCTGTACAGCAAAGGAAACTATCAAGAGCCTCAACCAAGCTGGGTGTGGTGGCACATGCTTGTAATCCAAGCACTGGGGAGGTTGAAACAGGAATATCACACAGATGTGAAGCCAGCCTCAGCTATTTTGTGAGGCTATCAGCAACTTAGTAAGACCCTGTTTCCAAATAAAGTATAAAATAGGTCTGGGAGTATAGCCTGGAGGTAGAAAAGCCCCTGGGTCCCACCCCCACTACCACAAAAAAAAAAAAAGAAAAGAAAAGAAACCAGCTGGGTGTGGTGGCACACGCTTGTAATCCCCACTCTTGGGAGGTGGAGACAGGAGGACCGCACAGGTTCGAAGCCAGCCATTCTGGCTTGAGAGACCCTGTTTCCAAATTAAAATATAAAAGATAGGTCTGGGAGTATAGCCCAGAGGTAGAAGGGCTTCTAAGAACCCCAGTACCACCAAAAAAAAAAAAAAAAAAAAAAAAAATCTCAACCAAGAGCTAAGAGAATGGGAGAAGATTTTTGCTACTCTTCTTTGAACTACTCTTTGTAGGACTTCTGCCTCTTTCCCCTGCTTTAGACCCAGAATTTCAACAACCAGGCATTCTTGCTTGCTCTGTATTATTCCTATTAAAATTAGACAGATGTGTTCCTTGATATAAAAAACCTAAAAGGAGATAGTGACCGTTGTTATATGCCCATAATTTCTTCCTTGAATGAAATAATGAAAAAGGTAGAAACCCTTGTTGCAGTTACATAGTGAGTTCCATGGAGATTTGGGCCCAGGTCATCTCTATGTTGCCTGCCCCATCTTGAAAGGGACTTCAACAGTTCTAATACCCAGTTAATGACTTTCACCTATAGGACTTTCATTTAATAAGAAACAAAGAGTGAGTGCAACTCTTGGACTAGTCTCTGTCTCTTGATGTCACAAGTCCCATTTCATGGAAAGAATCAAAGGATGGACTAGGTCCACACACACAAACACAAAAGGAAATTTTTTGCCAGGTATGGTGGCACATGCTTGTAATCCCTGCACTTGGGAGGCGGAGACAGGAGGATAGCGCAGGTTCAAAGCCACCCTAGCTGAAGAGACCTTGTTTCCAAATAAAAAGTATAAAATAGGTCTGGGAGTGTAGCCTGAAGTTAGAAGGATTTCCAGGAACCCCAGTACTACCAAAAAAAAAAGGAGATTTTCCTAATTTTGTTCCTTCCTAAAACACTAGTGTTGATATTAGAATGAGTTTAATGATTTATTTACATATCTGTCTCCATCACTAAACAACAAAGTGTATATGAATATGCCCTCAGGATGAGTTCAGTGCCTGGCAGCTTGCTGAATAAATGGGTCTAGGAGATCGCGAGCAATGAAGTTATTTGCACATGTGGATAGCAAAGAATATTACTGACACATCTGAAATCCTCCCTTTAAGAAGCATCAAATATTATTCATATGACTCAAAAACATACACATGAACCATACAACATACCTCCATTAGGATTTTTAGATGGTCCAATGGTGCTATGCAAATTTGAGCACAGGTACCAGCTTTTCCTTCAGCCAACAGGTATTTCCACAATAAGCTAAATTTTCTTTCCTCATCAATTAAATGATGAAATGTCCATCTATCTCCTATACCAATTCCTTATTAAAATAATACATAATAAATAGATGATCTCAAAGACAAATTTTATGTCATAAAGATCCAAGGACTATTTTATCTACCTTAGCTCCACAGTAAATATCAGACTTTTCTCAAATATTGTGCTCTACCAACTGATACAATTTTAAGTCATTCATAAGCCAATTTGAAATACTATCTCTAAGAACTAAGAAACTCAGCACTAAGAAAACAAATAACCCAATAAAAAATGGGCAAATGAACTAAATAGATACTTCATGAAAGAAGAAATTCAAATAGCCAAAAAAGATAGCCTATTCAACAAATGGTGTTGGCAAAATTGGTTAACCAAATGCAGAAAAATGGAAATAAGTCTTACTTTCTCACCCTGCACAAGAGTCAATTCAAGGTGAATCAAAGACTTGGAAATTAGACCAGAAAGCTTGAGGCTCCCTGAAGAGGGAATAGGTCCAACACTGCAACACATAGACACAGATGAAAACTTTCTCAAAAAGACCCCAAGGGCACAAGAAACTAAAAGGCAAATCAATACATGGGATTGCATTAAACTGAAGAGCTTCTGTACAGCAAAGGAAACTATCAAGAACCTCAACAGAGAGCCAACATAATGTGAGAAGATTTTTGCCAACTACTCCTCCAATAGAGGACTAATATCTAGAATATACAGACAACTCAAGAAACTCAGCACTAAGAAAACAAATAGCCCAACAAAAAAATGGGCATGTGAATTAAATAGACACTTCACAAGAAAGAGATTCAAATAGCCAATAAATGCATGAAAAATGCTTAACATCATTGGCAATCAGAGAGATGCAAATCAAAACTACCCTGAGATTTCACCTAACTCCAACTAGATTGGCAATCATTCAAAACACAAACAACAACAAATGCTGGTGAGGATGTGGAGAAGTGGGAACTCTAATACATTGTTGGTGGTATTGCAAATTAGTGCAACCACTTTGGAAAACAGTATGGAGTATCCTCAGAAGAATGGGAATGAACTTACAATATAATCCACCAATACCACTTCTGGGTATCCACCCAAAAGAAAGGAAACCAAACTACCAAACTAATGCATGTTCATAGCTACACAATTCGCATTTGCCAAACTATGGAACCAGCCAAGATGTTCATCAACAAATGAATGAATTACAAAACTATGGGATATGTACACAATGGAATTTTACTCAGCCATAAAGAAAAACACAATTATATCATTTACAGGGAAATGGATGGAACTGGAGAGCATAATGCTAAGAGATTAGTCAGTCACAAAAAATAAGAAATCAGACGCTCTCCCTAATATGTGAAAGCTAGGGAGAAAATGGGTCATAGGAGGAACTCTAGACAAAGAAGGAGATAATATAGATGAGCAAATAAGGTGACCTAACTGAGTGGATGGGTGGCAGGAAGAAGGAAATTCTCTAATGTTCATGATGTACATTAACAAACGTATTAAAGTTAATCATTAAGCCAAACATGAGAAGGAGGGAGTGGGAGGGAATGGGGCAGAAATTGGGTAAGGGCAAATTAGGTGATGTATACATGTATGCCTCCACCATCTTGTACCCCATTAAGATGTGTGGCTACAATGCACCAATAAAAAATTTAAAAAGGAAATACTATCAATTATAAGTTATTAACTGTTTTATCATGTTTGGAATAAACTTCACATTACCCACTTAAAACCTATTACATTTCCAACTAAAATTTATTTATCTAAGATTGGATACAAAAAGAACAATCTTTCAAATTCTAATTTTTTTTTTTCTAGGAATGAAATCCAGGAGCATTCCACCACTGAGCTACATTGCCAGTGGTATTTTAGTCTTTTATTTCAAAACAAGGTCTTGTTAAATTGCTGAGGCTGATTTTAAACCTGCTATCCTCCTGTCTCAGCCTTCTAAGTACTGGGATTACAAGCATATGCCACCATGCCTGGCTCTAATAAATGTTTTTAGCTATGGCAAAACACAAGCTATACAAACTTCTAGTGAGGTAGTAACTATTTAATTGGCAATAATATAAAATGGTCTTTAGTGCTCAAGATCTAGTGGATCCTTATGTTATTTTGTCAGACTCGACCTTTAATGAAATGAATATGAAATATACAACACACATTTAAAAGCAGTTTTCTTTTATTTCCTTACTACAGTGGAAGTAATAAAAGTCTTGACTATTTCCACATAGCGACCAAAGCAGATAATAAGTTCTTCTATACATATATGATAATTTGGGGTTTTTGAGGGTCTGAAACATTGTTTACATATGTTATAATTAAGGATCTGGTCCCAGGAGTCAGGTGGAATTTAAATTCAAACGCCTATAATTTCTAGCTGAATGGCCTCTCTGGGTCTCAGTTTCTTCAAATGCAAAATGGAGACAGTACTAATATCTACTATGTAAGGTTGTTAAATAAATGACCTAAAACTAGGTCCTAAAACTAAATGACCTAAAACACTTAGCATTAAAAAGCACTCTGAATGTTAGTTACTGATATTAGTTGCAAAACACAGTGTTTGGTGGGCCTCCAAGTGCGTTCACTGGTATAGTTATTAGCAGTGTGACTAGGAAATAGCAGCTCAATGTCTGCCAAACAAAAACTAACATTTACAGAGCAGTTCAGCTCTGTATAAAGGATATATGTCTCATCACTAATTTTATGAAAGAAATATTATTATTTCAACTTTAGTTTAGAAAACTGAGGCTCAGAGGTTTATTTATCCCAACAAACCCAAATAGTATGTGGCAGAGCTGAGATTTAAACCAAAGATGCCTGAATCCAGAGCCTACATTCTATATTCTTAATTTCTCATGAAATTAAGCCAAAGAGTGAACATACCCCTGGACAAATGAAGCACCTTTTGTTAGCACTGTCCCCCAAGAGATACTTTATTAGGTTCTATTTATTAGGTTATCACAAACACTGTATCATTTAACCTTCAAAACAACTATCTTCTCAATCTTCATTATAAATCAAAAACTTTTCCTGTATTAGGTATATGATAACTATTTTTAACTGACTTTAAATTCCTTTAATCATCTATAAAGGAAGAGGATAAAGTAAAAAAAAAAAAACCAAAAAGATAAAATTTCTTCTCAGAATTTTTTTATTAAATGTATGTTGGGAACTGAAGGGTATCCTAGCATCATAAGAGATAAAACATACTGTTAAAGTTAAGGCTATAATGGAATGTCTTTCTTTTTTCTTCCTGTCAATAGAAATGTGAGCTGGGCATGGTGGTGCATGCTTCTAATCCTAGTACTTGGAGACTGAGACATGAGGATCGCAGGATTGCTCCCAGCCTCAGCTACTTAGTAATACCCTCTGCAACTTAGTGAGACCCTGTTTCAAAATAAAAATTAAATGGGACTTCGGGTGTAACTTAGAGTCTGAATGTCCCTGGATTCAATCTACAGTAACACACACACACACACACACACACACACACACAAATAGAAATGTGATCCTACTAGTCATCTCTCTTTTTCAGAAGAATCTTTCAAAGATATAAGTAAAACTGTAGCACCTCAAACAAAACACCTTTCCACTTAGTTTGACTCCCTGAAAAGTAAGTTTAAAGCAGTTAGGTTATGTTTCACTTTTATATGTTTGATCATGCCATTTTGGGATTGGGGAGAAGATGATGGGGGTAGGCTACTATTTACTATAACTTTTTCTTAAACACATAGGCTGTGTGTGTGTGTGTGTGTGTGTGTGTGTGTGTGTGTGTGTGGCTAAGGATTGAACCTTGGGGCATTCCACTGCCTAGCAATACCCCAGCCCTATTTTATTTTTTATTTGAAGATAGGGTCTTGCTAAGTGGCTGCGAGCCTCACTAAATTGCTATGGCTGACTTTGAACCTGCAATCCTTCTGTCTCAGACTCCCAAGTACTAGGATTACAGGCATGCACTATGACACCCAGATGCCCTTTTTATTTTATTTTGAGATAGGGTCTCACTAAGTTTCCCAGGCTGGCTTTGAACGTGTAATCCTCCTGCCTCCGCCTTCCAAGTAGCTGGTATTACAGGGATGTACCACAGTGTCCGGCTACAATACATAGACTATTAAAAGAAGGTCCTCAGCCAGGCGTGGTGGCTCAGGCTTGTAATCCCAGCACTTGGGAGGTGGAGACAGGAGGATCGCACAGGTTTGAAGCCAGCCTCAGCTACTTAGTGAGGCTCTCAGCAACTTAGTGAGACCCTGTTTCCAAATAAAAGTATAAAATAGGTCTGGGAGTGTAGCCTGGAGGTAGAAAAGCCCCTGGGTTCCATCCTTGGTACCACACACAAAAAAATGTCCTCATGTTAAAAATTAAAGAAATATGTAATTTCATGAGGAAGCAATAGACAACATAAGTTTGAAATACAAAGTTTAGTTCGAAGTCCTTTATTTTCTACCAGTAATAACTAAAATATAATGGTACTTAACATATATCAACTGCTGTTCTAAGTGCTTTTCATACATTAACTATTTTAATCCTCACAATGACCTAAGGAGTAGGTGCTATTCTTAATTTCATTTTATAAATATTAGAAACCTGAGTGGAGAGCAGTCACACAGCTTAGAAGGTTAGAACAAGAATCTGAACCAAGCAGATGTCCCCAGGGCCCTTTATCTTGGCCACCTAGTGATATTCAGTGACTTCCTGTTTGCCAGGTATGGGGCTCAGTATTTTTACTTCCTAAATCAGTAGATATTTTTTATACTAGAAGTTGAACCCCTGGGGGCATTCTACCTCCAAGCTATACCCAAATTTGTTTTAATTTTTCATTTTGTAACAGTGTCACAGGTATTTGCTGGGGTCTGGGGTGCAGGTGCCCAAACAGGGCCAGGCAGGTGGCATCAGGCCCAGCACATGGATAAGTGGGCCCCATCTCAGGCTGGCACTTACTACTCAACTCCAACTCATTGCTGCTATGGAAAAACTTGTATTTTTCTGTAAAATTTCTCACTTTTTAAAAACCTTGTGAGCCGGGTGTGGTGGTACTCTCAGTATTTGGGAGACTGAGTCAGGAGGATCACAGGTTTGTGGCCCCTCAGCTACTTAGTGAGGCCCTGTTTCAAAATTAAGAATAAAATATGGGGCTGGAGGTGTATCCCAGAGGTAGAATGCCTCTGGGTTCAATCCTTAGTACTGCAAAAATAAATAAATAAAAACCCTGGGAAAGCCAAACAAAATAATTTGGTTTGGAGGCTCCACCTTGCACCCTCTGCTCCACACTTTCTCTTTAAATTCTTTTTAAATTATTATTATTATTATTATTATTATTATTATTATTGTAATTATATATCATAGAAAAACAAAGGCATATAATTGCTCTGGGTGGAAAACAAAACTTCAGTCCACCAGGGGTGGGGTAGGCCTTGAAGTAGGAAAACTTTTTTTTTTTTTTTTTGCAGTACTGGAGATTAAACTCAGGGACAGTCTATCTCTGAGCTATATCTCCAGCCCTATCTTTTATTCTTTATTTTGAAGCAGGGAGAATCTCACTAAATTGTGGAGTGCCTCACTAAGTGGTATATATAGTGGTATTGGGGATTGAACAAAGGGGCATTTTTCCTTCTAGCTACTCCACCGGCCCTATTTTTTATTCTTTATTTTGAAACAGGGTCTCACTAAGTTGCAGAGGCCTCACTAAGTAGCTGATCCTTCTATCTCAGCCTTCCAAGTACTGGAATCCTCCTGTCTCAGTCTCCCAAATACAACCATGTGCTACCACACCAGGCTCAAAATTTTTCTTCTTTTTTTTCCTTTTATTTTTTGTGGTACTGGGGATGGAATCAAGGGGCTTTTTTCTACCTCTGGGCTATACTCCCAGACCTATTTTATACTTTATTTGGAAACAGGGTCTCACTAAGTTGCTGAGAGCCTCACTCAGTAGCTGAGGCTGGCTTCAAACCTATGTGATCCTCCTGTCTCAGCCTCCCAAGCACTGGGATTACAAGCGTGCGCCACCATTCCTGGTCAAAATTTTTCTAATATCCTTGTTTTTAACTGTTGTGGCTTGCTGAGCAGAGATTAACTTCCAAGATTAATTCATCATTCTGGGCTTGAGATACCAAACAAACAATATCTGGCCTCATTCAAACCTTGCAGATATATTTTTCCCCCAAGAAATTTAAGATTTCAATTAAAAAAACCAATAGGCATAGACAAACCTCATCTTGTAATGGAAGCTCAGTAACACCCTTGATCATCTTCTGTGCATGACTACAGAAAGTGTAAGGGTAGACAGTTCATTCCTATTCCCATCCTTTGTGATCCAGGAGTCTTTCTTTTTCTTTCCAAGGAAACTGGGCTCTACACTGATGTGAGTCAAGCACTTGGGCAGAGCTCCTCTGGAGCCCCTCACAGAGTGATGTCCCTTCAGAGTGATGTCAACTTTTTCCGGAATACCAACAGTCTGATTGCTAATGGATTGCTAATGGTCTTTGTTCTCACAGTGAATGTAGGAAATAGAGTGAGGGTCAGTATTCTAGATGGATGTTCACTAATCTTCCCATCAACCTAGTGCAGTAAGTAATATTATTACCATCTCTATATTATAGCTGGAAAAAGAGGGTTAGAAAGATCAAATGATTTCCCCAAGGTCACAAAACTAATAAGTAGGGGCATGATGGAGCATACACAAGTAGTAAAATTCTAGAGTTCACAATCTCAAATGTTACAGTAGGATTCTTATCTAAAGAAGGCCAATTGCTACTTAACCTCTCTCTACCTTGATTCCTCATCCATAACATAGGAACAATAATCCCTACCTCAGAGATGTGTTGAGATGGATAGATAGATGATCATAGATATCATAGGACACAGAAAGATGGTGTACATTATGATTTGTAATTACCAAGCAAAAATTTTAAGACAATCAAGAAACTCTGAGGATTTTAAGAAATGTATGAAGCATAGATCACTAAGTATATTGGAGACAAGAGCCATGGAAACTATGATATATAGATCTGAATATGAACCTTGCCACTCTCTCAGGAGAATTTCAGTTATAGTTAACTTCCTGACCCTCCAAATATTTATTGAGAAAGTACTATATGACACAGAAATCAACAACCTATAGTGCCTACTTTGAGGCAACTGAATGGCAACTACAATACAGAATGATAGTGCTGAGTAACACTAATCAGTTCTTAAGAATGTAGTTATTCTCAAAAAATAGATGACTTTTTCAAACTGGAATGTTGGTTGAAGTAGTTATTGTATGCCAATTGTTTTGACATAAAACAAATTTATGGGGAAGCAACATTCTATATAGCATCATTGTTTAATCACTAAGAAAGACCTCACTAGATAATTTTCTAGCCCCATACATTTTCTAACATTTTGTGCTTCATTATACTTATTTACTTATTTTGGTACTGTGGATTCAACCTAGAAGCATTCTACTTTCAAACTATACACCCAAACCTTTTTATTTTGAAACAGAGTCTCACTAAATTGCTGAAGTCAGCCTCCAACCTGCAGTCTTCCTGTCTCAGCCTCCCAAGTACTAGGATTTCTGGCATGTACCACTGACCTCAGTTCTATATTTTTATTTTTATTGACATACAATTTTACATATATTTTATCCCATGACTCATGGCATAAGATATATGAATAGTAGAAAGAGACCACTTACAATAAACAGTTCCAGTAATGAACAACTTCTTCAACATTCTTTTCAGATTTAAATGTAAAATATATCTTCCATTCATCCCAGTTCACTGTCATTAACCCATCAATATCCATGCTGTACATTAAAAGGAATATCTCAATAGAATTTTTTATAAATTTTCAAAAATCAAAATGACATAAAGTCAGAAAATCTGGGTTATATTAGAGCTCTGTCTATTATTACTTTTGTGATACAGAGTCCACCTAATATCTCTGAATCCTAATTTATATGGGAATCATTTCTTCAACACAGAGATATTATAGTATTAAATGAAACTATATCCTTGTAATTATAAAGAAGTCCAGAAATGTCTGTATTACTGCATCTCATCTTCTAGTGTTTCTTCTTCAACATTTCTTCTTTCTGTCTTACAACCTCATAACTTCTTTACCTTCTCTAGCAACAGAACAATGCTTTTTACACACTCAATTCTTTTTGTTTTTAGATCTTGAAAGAATTTTTATTTTTAAATATATAAAATGACCAATATCTGAAATGTCAAAAGAAGTCCAAATTCCCATGAAATATAATTTTCCATTAAGATGATAATGCTCAAGTCCATTTTAAGAACATTTTTGAAATTCTCAGAGAATTTCTCAAATACCTAAATGAAATTTAAAAATTTGGAGAAATTTAAAGCTCAACCAGAAGCCTTCTAGAATTGATAAATTCAGCAAATTAGTCAGATACACAATGGATTTACAAAATAGGCAGGGTGGTACATAACCTATAATCCCAGTACTTGGTAGGCTGAAATAGGAGGATTGCAGATTCAAGGCTTACCTCAGCAACTTAGCAAAGCTCTCAGCAATTTAGAAAGACCCTGTTTCAAAATTTTAAAAAGGCTGAGCGTGTATATCAAAGATAGAATAACCCTGAATTTCATCCCCATTTCCACCAAAAAAACCAACTTATAATAATCACTCTTCTATATACTAACCATGAGTCAACTGAAAAAATCTGGAAAACAGTTCCATTCACAATAGCCTCAAAAAATAAGATACTTAAGAATAAATCTAAACAAGGAGGTAAAAGACTTCTACAATGAAAATTATAAAACACTAAAGAAAGAAATTGCTGGAGTCCTTATAAGATAGAAAGATCTCCCATGTACTTGGACAGGCAGAACAAATATTGTCAAGATGGCCATACTACCAAAAGCAATCTACAGATTCAATTAAATTCCTATAAAAATACCAATGTCACCAGGCATCGTGGCACAGGGTTGTAATCCCAGTACTTGCAAGGCTGAGGCAGAAGGATTGCAGGTTTGCATCCAGCTTCAGCTACTTAGGCACTCCACAATTTAGTGAGACCCTGTTTCAAAACAAAGAATAATAATAATAATAAATTAGGGCTGAGCTTTTAGCTTGGAGGTAGAATGTCTCCTGGGTTCAATCCCCAGTACCACAAAAATACCAGTGTCATTCTAAACAGAGCTAGAACAAATAGGCCTAAAACTCATATGGAAGAACAAAAGACCCAAATAACCAAAGCAATGCTGAATGATAAGAACCAGGCTGGAGGAATCACAATACCTGATTATAAATTATACTATGGAGCTATGGGGGGAAAAAGCATGGTACTGGCACAAAAATAGACACATAGATCAATCGAAGAGAATAGAAGATACAGAAACAAATTATCCCACAGCCAGTTGATTTTTGACAAAGGAGCCAAAAACGTACGCTAAGGGAAAGAAAGCCTTTTCAACAAGTGGTGATAGAAAAACTGGATATCCACATTAGAAGAATGAAATTAGACTCTGCACAAAAGTAAACATAAGATGAATCAAAGACCTAAAATATAGACCAGAAAATTTTCAACTACTAGAAGAAAACATAGGATCAACTGTTCAACATATAGACACTGATAGAGATTTCGTCAGGAAAGATCCCTAAATCTCAGGGGGGAAAAAGAATCAATGAAATCCATAGCATCAAATTTAAAAGCTTCTGCACAGCAAAGGAAACAAGAATTTGAAAAGAGAGCCCAAAGAATGAGAGAAAAATCTTTGCCAGCTACTTCTCTGGTAGAGCACTTAATACCTAGAATATATAAAGAACTAAAATTCTTTTTTTTTTTTTTCTGGGAATGGAACCCAGGAACATTTGACCTCAAGCTACACCCCCTGCCCTATTTTTTATTCTTTATTTTGAAACCGGGTCTCACTGAGTTGCAGAGGGCCTCACTAAGTAGTTGAGGCTGTCCGCGAACCCGGATCCTCCTGTCTCAGCCTCCCAAATGCTGGGATTACAAGCGTGCGCCACCACGCCCGACTTAAAATCTTTTTTTTTTTTTTTTTTTTTTTTTTGTGGTGGTACTGGGGTTCCTGGAAGCCCTTCTACCTCCGGGCTACACTGCCAGACCTATTTTTACATTTTTATTTGGAAACAGGGTCTCCTAAGCCAGCGCACGCGGCTGGCTTCGAACCTGCGTGATCCTCCTGTCTCTGCCTCCCAAGCGCAAGGATTACAAGCGTACACCACCATGCCCGGCCTTTAAAATTCTTTTTTTTTATTTATTTTTTTATTGGTGCACTGAATTCATACATCGTAATGGGATAAAAAAAAAAAAAACTTTTGTAGACATACATGGACACATCGCCCAATTAGCCCCTACCCAATCCCCACCCCATTCCCTCCCCATCCCTCCTTCCCATGCTTGGCTTAGTGGTTGACATCTAGTATTATAGCCATTTATCCAAAATTAACAATGATAATCTCACAGAACAGTTTCATTTGTCTGATACCAAGCTTTTGATGACTTAAAGATAACGTTTCAATATTTCTTTTTGCTTTCTTTCTTACCAGAGAATACTTTTTAGGTGAAACTATCATACATTTATTTATTTATTTATTTATTTATTTATTTATTTATTTTTCCAAAAAAATCTGTCCTAACGTGGTATATGGATTCTAGATACCCAAACGATCTCGAAAAAGAACAAAGCTAGAAGATGTATATTTTCTGATTTCAAACCATATAAAGCTACAATAATTGAAACAGTGTAGTACTGTTATAAAGGCAGATATATAAACCATTGAAGTTAAATAAAATCCTAGAGATAAATTCTTCCATATATTGTCAAGTTACTTTTGACAAGGTTTCCACGAACATTTGGTGGAGGAAATAATAATCTTTTAACTAAATATTGTTGAAAAATAATAATTACATGAAAAAGAATAAAATTGGACCCTTACCTAACACCATATACAAATATTAACTCAAAATAGATAAAAGACCTAAATATAAATCTTAAGACTATAAACTTTTAGAAGAAAATCTGGGTCATTAAACCTCACAACATTGAAATTGGCAGTGATTTCTTGGATATGATTTCAATGGCACAGGCAACAAAAGGGTATACAAACTCCCTAAAAATTAAAAAAATATTGTATATCCAAAGACAATGTAAACAGTTAAAAGTTACTGATAGAATGGGATAAAATATTTCCAAATGCTATATCTGAAGGTATATTAATATTCCAACTAGAAATCCTAAAAATTAGCAAAAATAAAAAAAAATACAGTTTAGAGATAGGTAAAAGACTAACATAAATAATGAATCTCCACAGATAACCAATCTTAGTTGTCTGTTGGATGGAAAATCTTGTTTCTCTGGTTCTGGTGTGTGTTACTTAATTCTTCTTTGTAGTTAATCTCTTTGAGTATTTTCTCTAGCGCTGGTTTTGAAGACATAAATTCCTTCAGTTTCTGTTTGTCATGGAAGCTTCTTATTTCCCCATCTAATTTGATAGAAAGTTTTGCTGGGTAGGAAATTTTTGGCTGGAAGTTGTTTTCTTTCAGAGTTTGGAATATGTTACTCCAAGCCTTCTGGCTCTCATGACTTGGTTTGGGAAGTCTGGAGTGATTCTAATTGGTTTGCCTCTGAATGTCACTTGGCCCTTTGTTTTTGTTGCCTTTAAGATTCTCTGCTTGGCTTCCACATTGGTCATTTTGACAATTATGTGGTGTGGGGATCCTCTTCTCCGATCCTGTCTAAAGGGGGTTCTATAAGTTTCCTGGACCTGTGTATCAACCTCTTGCTCTATGTTTGGAAAATTTTCTGCTATTACTTCTTTGAAGAGATTGTTGATCCCTTTGGTTTCACCTTCTTTTCCCTCCTCTATTCCAATTATTCTTAGGTTAGCTCTCTTAAAATGGGCCCATATTTCTTCAATGTCAGATTCCTGCTGTCGGATTTTTTTTTTTCCAAGTTAGGAACTATGCGTTAATTTTTGGAGTTATCATCTTCTAAGAGTGAGATTCTATTCTCCATGTGGTCTAATCGGTTGTTTGTACTTTGAATTGAGGCCTTTACTTCATTAATTGCATCCTTTATCTCTTTTTGGCTCTCTATGAATTCTTTTCGAAACACCTCCATTATTTCTACAGTTATTTTCCTCATTTGATCTTCTAGAAATCTCAATTTCTGTTTTATCGGGTTCTGATGTTGTGGTTTTGTGGGCATTCATTGCTCCATTGTTATTCCTCTTTCCCATGATTTCGGGAGTTTGTGCCTTCTCTGGGTTCTTCCCTTGGGTCACTATGACTTCACTTAAGGTGTTCTGGATCTCGAGTCTGTGGTATCTCAGTCCCCACTACTCCTTTACTGGGTTGTATCGCAGAGTCTCAGACCCAGGGAGTCAATCGAGGCTGCTTTATACCATGGGGGGGTGCCAGGTTGGGCATTCTCCTATGGTGTGATATCTCTGCCACTGCCACTCCCCCACTGGGTCAAGTCCCTGGGAGTGTGTACTGGGATTTCTTCTCTAGGGGCTGCAATTTGACTCCCTGTTGTTGAGTGCGCTGATGGAGCTGTAGTGGACTCGGTGAATTCGCTGCTGCTGCCACCAGTGGCAATATGGCGCCACTGTCACGCCCTCGGCCATGAGGCTGGTGTATTTCTTCTCTGGTTTTGCGCTCCGCTCTGAGTCCCTGCAGGATGTGCTGATCCCAGCCCCTGGGAGTTTTAGATGCTCCCTGTGCTGAAAAATCTGCCGAATCCCACCCGGCTGTTCCGCAGCAGCTCACCTCAGCTCACTGTCCGCCACTCCTCTCTGGAGCCTGGTGATCTGTTGAGTGCATTCATCTGGAGCCATGCGGTGAACTCACCGCTGCTGCCGGCAGTAAGGCACTGCTGCTGCGTCCTCAGCCATGAGGCCGGTGTATCTCCTCTGTGGCTCTGAGCTCCGTTCTGAGTCCCCCTCCTCTTTGGGGGCCTAGTTCTGCAAGGAAAGATGGCGCCCACAACTCTGCGCCACAGCTCCGGCCGCAGAACTGCGATCTGGTTTCTTTCTGGTGTCTCGTTTTTCCAGCCCTCTTTTTCTCTGTCCCTTGTAATTACATTTTTTATTTCTCTGCTGATGGTGTTTTCTGACTATGAACGGTGCTGATTTTGTAGTAATAGAAATTGGTTGTTAGCGGGGCTCGTAAGCCCCGCTTTTCTCTGTCGCCATCTTCTCAGAAGTCCCCTAAAATTCTTAACAATAAAAAAATTCAATCAGAAACTGGGCAATTGAACCAAATAGACACTTTTCAAAAAAGAAATACAAATGGCCAAAACATTACTCTTCTAATTTTGCTTTCAAATTTCCAAGTTCTTGCCTCAGTCAACTCCCTTTCTCATTTTCTTTAGTCACTATTGCTAATCTTTATGCATCTCCTCAAACCACCAGTTTAATTCCTAACACCTTTTCTGAGGCCTCCCAAATGCTGGGATTACAAGCATGTGCCACCACGCTGGGCCCAACATACGTTTTTAGAAATTATTTATTTATTTATTTATTTGCAGTAATGAGGATGGAACCCAGGAGAATTCTATCTATGAGCTACACCCCCAGCCCTATTTTTTTATTCTTTATTTTGAAACAGGGTCTCACTGAGTTGCAAAGGGCCTCACTAAGTAGCTGAGTCTGACTATGGACCACGATCCTCCTATCTCAACCTCCCAAATGTTGTGATTACAAGCTCGCATTACCACTCCTGGCCTTTCCATTTTAAAAAATCTAAATAGATCAAGATATATAGTGTTTTTGTTGTTGTTATTGTTGTGGTTGTTGTTGTTGGTGGTGGTGGTGGTGTGTGTGTGTGTGTGTGTGTGTGTGTGTGTGTGTGTGTGTGTTGCTAGGGATTGAACCCAGGGCATTCTACCTCTGAGCTATACCCCAGTCCTATTTTTCATTCTTTAGTTTGAAATAGGGTCTTGCTTTTTGGAGGGCCTCACTAAGTAGCTGAGGCTGGCCATGAACCTGGATCTTCCAGCCTCAGCCTCCCAAATACTGGGATTACAGCATGTGCCACCATACCTGGCTTATAATGTTTATAAAGTTAACATAAATATCTCAGTTCTCCACCAAATCAATTTATACATTCAACAAACTGTGATCAAATTCCAAAAGGGGTGCCAGGCATGCCAGTGCATGCTTGTAATCCCAGTATTAGGGATCCTGAGACAGGAGGATCATGGTTCGTGGACAGTCTCAGCTACTTAGTAAGGCCCTTTGCAACTCAGTGAGACCCTGTTTCAAAATAAAGAATAAAAAATAGGACTGGGGGTAGAATGTCTCTGGGTTCAATCCCCAGTACCACAAAAAAAAAAAAAAATTCCAAAAGAAGAGTTTGAGTATATGTGTGTAAATATACTCATGTGCATATAACTAAACAGGCTGCTTCTAATTTATACAGAAGAGCAAAGGTCTAAGAACAGCATTGATGCTACTGAAGATGAAGAAAGACAGGACCTTAAAATGATTATAAGACATTATGTTAGTTCGCTTTTTGCCACAACCACAAAATGTCTGAGAAAATCAACCTAAGGGGGGAAAGATTTATTTTGGCTCATAGTTATGGCAGTTTCAGCCTGGGGTTGGTTAGCCTATTGCTTTTGGGCTCGTGACAAGTCAGTGCATCATGGCAGGGAGTGCATGGAGAAGCAAAGCCACTCACCACATGGCAACCAGAGAGAGAGAGACAGAGAAGGAACCATGATCTCTTCAAGAGCATGCCCCCCAACAACCTAAGTTCCTTCCACTCTACCCCACCTCCTAAAGGTTCTGCCACCTCCCAATACTGCCATGGGCTGGGAACCAAGCCTTCATTACTTGGGCCTCTTGGGGACATTTAAGATCCAAATTATAGCAGATATGTATTATAAAGAGATGGTAATTGATTGGTCATTGGTGTGGCATTGTAGTATTGATGCAAAACAGACAACAACCAGCATAAATTGATTGGTAATCGATGTTGCATTGCAGTATTGATGAGAAACAGACAACAACCAGTGTAGTAAAGAAACCAGAAACCACACCCATACACAGATAAAAATTTAATATATGGCAGAGCTAAGTATTTCAAATCTGTGGGGAAAAGACCAATCAATAGATGGTGATGGATTATATTTTTAAAAATGAGAATGAGCCACTATTTTGTAATACTCACAAGCACCAATTACAGGTGAATTAAAGAACAATGTGAAAAACAAAACAAAAAAATGTAATGAGATATATATAGGTAAATATCTTTATGTCTTAGGACAAGGAAAATTTTCTTAAGTACGATCAAAGAAAAACATGGACAAATAAGACTACATTAAAATTTTACATTTTTGCACAACATAAAGATATCTCAAATAAATTTTAAAATAAGCAACAATCTGGGAAAATATATTTTAATGCATCCTACCAACATGGGATTAATATCCAAACTTTAGAAAGGATAACTATAAGCCATGAAGAACAAACAATCCAGCTGAAAAATAGGCAAAAGACATGAAAGATAACTCACAGAAGAGGAATACCCAAATACATGAAGAGATACTGGGTCTCACTAGTAATCAAAGATTATAATTAATTACATTGAATGAAATTAAAACAATGATGACACAATGTTTCTGACCCATAGGTTTAGAAAAATTAAAAGACTACATGATCAAATGTTAAAGTGGAAACATTACTGGTAAGAATCTATTGGTACAACTACTTTGCAGAGCAATTTAGGCTATATGATCACAGTTAAATGGCCCTACAACCAAACAACTCTTCTACAAGTAATAGATAAAGACATGTATACAAGAATATTAATTACATCAATGTTTTGTTTGGTTTGGTTTAGTTTGGTTTTCACGTGGAACATATTGAAAAAGGCATACATTCAGACTATGCTTGGTGCCCTCACCACACCCCCGCTTCCCCTTCCACCCCTCCCAACAATGAGTGTCTAGTTTAACCATGCTATGTTCATATTTTTACACATATTCAAATGTAGCACCTCCATTAATCAACCTCAGCCTTCTTCCTCTCCTATCCTTCCATTATAGCTTTGCTGAGATTTCCCCTCCATTATCGGGAGTCCCTCTGGTATTCCTGATACTCCATAGTTACATCCCCACTACCGGGGAAAAAAAATTAAAAAGATCCCTCAGCTAGGCGTGGTGGCACACACCTATAATCCTAGTACCTGTGAGTCTGAGACAGGAGTATCACAAGTTCATGGCCAGCATCATCTTTTTAGTGAGGCCCTCCACAATTTAGTGAGACCCTGCTTCAAAATAAGAAATAAAATAGGGCTGGGGTAGAGCTCAGAGGTAGAATACTTCTGGGTTCAATTCTCAATACTACACACACACACACACACACACACACACACACACACTCATACCCTTTAAGCCGAGTGTGGTGGTGCACACTTGTAATCCCAGTACTTGGGAGGCTGAGATAAGAGGATCACAGGTTCGCCGCCAGCCTCAGCTTCTTAGTGAGGCCCTCCACAACTTAGTGAGACCCTGTTTCAAAATAAAGAATAAAAAAATAGGGCTAGGGATGTAGCTCAGAGGTAGAATGCCCCTGGTTTGATCCCTGGTACCACAAAAAAAAAAAAAAAAAAAAAAAACTCTAGCTAATGAATACAAAGTAGAAAATGTTCAGAAGCCAACATAGGAGATTCTAAGAAAGGTCAACTTAAATTAGGATGGTGGCAATGGAGAGGGAGAAGCAGACAGATCATGATGCATTGTGGGGGGAATTCCAAAGGGATTAAACCCAGGGGTGTTCTACTTCTGAACTATACCCCAGCTCTATTTTATTGTTTATTTTGAAGCAATCTCACTGAGTTACTAAGGGATTCTCCAAGTTTCTGAAGCTAGCTTCAAATCTGCAATCCTCCTGTCTCTGACTCCCAACTGTTGGGATTACAGATGTACGCCATCATGCCCAGCTTATGATACACTTCAAAACTTTGTGAAGGATCAGGTGAAGGGAGAAAATGATACCAAAAATAATTTTCTGGTTTCTGGCACAAATCACCTTATAGATGGCGTTGCCACTCTCTGAGAATGATTAGGGATAAGATCAAGAGTTCAACTTTAGATAAGTTTGAGGTTAGCCAGGCACAGTGGCACACACCTGTCAGTCCAGTGACTTGAGAGGCTGAGACGGAGGTTGAAAGTTTGAGGCCAATCTGAGCAACTTAGCAAGCTCTGCCTCAAAATAAAATTTAAATAAAAAGGTCAGCTGAGGATATAACTCAGTGGTAGAGCACCCCTGGGTTCAATCCTCAATACTGAAAAAAAAAGTTTGAGATGCCTGTGAGTCATCAAGTGTCAAAATTGCATGCACAGCTCAGGAAGTAAGTCTAAGAAGGAAATATAAATGTGCAAGTCATTGGTACACAAATAGCTTTTAAAGCTATAGAAGAGAAGAGGGCCCTAGATCAACTATGAAAAACTCTACGAGATAGATGTAGATGTTAGATTGAGGCAATCGCACAGCATTGTATAGTGGTTAAGCATGCAGCCTCAAATTCAGTCTGTCTGGACTTGAATAGTCTTGGGCAACTTACAAAGGTTCTCTGAGCCAGAGCTTACTCATCAGTACCGTTTCTAACAAGAAGTCTTTTGTGAGAGTTAAGTAGAAAAATGCCTAAACATAGGATCTGCATATAAAAAGTGCTTCATAAATTATAGCTATTGTTATTTTCATTTAAAGGGGACTGAGAAAGAGACATCAAAGATGTGGGAGAAAACAGGAAAGTGTATTATTAAAGAAACCATGGAAAGAGGTTGTTTTTAGAATGAAAGTCGCCAAAAATACCAAATGCTACTGAAAGACTTAGTAAAATGAAAAGATAGAACTGAAGAGTTTCTCTTGGATTTGGCGAGAAATGCAGCGGCATTTTGGTCAGTTGGTGGGACAGAAACCAATTGAGCAGCGTTAGAGACTAGATATATCTCTACCTCGTACTGTGCATAAAAATAAATTCCAGGAGGAGACCAAAATGTAAATGTAAAAGATGAACCTTTAACATACTATAAAGAAAAGGAGGAGAATATATTTGTGATCTCAGTGTAAAAAAGAATATCTAAAACAAAACATAGAAAGAGCTGGGCGTGGTGGTGCACGCTTCTAATCCCAGTACTTGGGAGGCTGAGACAGGATTAGCAGTTTCGTGGCCAACCTCAGCAACTTACTGAGACCCTGTTTCAATATTAAAAATATAAAAACATAGGGCTGGGGGTATAGCATGGAGGTAGAATGCCCGAGTTCAATCTTCAGTTAACACACACACACACACACACACACACACACACACACACACACACGAAAAAGAAAAGCCACAGATAGAAAATTCATCTTATTATCAACAAAAGGTAGTGGTCAGAATGTATAAAAAAATCCTAGCTGGGCATGGTGGCACACACTTGTAATCCCAAAACTTGGGAGACTGAGACAGGAGGATAGCACAGGTTCAAAGCCAGCCTCAGCTAGTGAGTGAGGTTCTCAGCAACTTAGTGAGACCCTGTTTCCAAATAAAGTATAAAATAGGTCTGAAAGTATAGCCCAGAGGTAGAAAAGCCACTGGGTTCCACCCCCAGTACCACAAAAAATAAAAATAGAAAAGGAATGTATTAAGAATCCTATAAATCAACAACAAAGAAAGACAAATGACTTAATAAATAAGCAAAGGATATGAACAGAAACTGCCACAAGACCTATAATTTAGTAACAGTACCACATTGTTATGGTCCCACCTTTACTACATCCTCCATTCTCTCTTCACTCCCGAGAGTCCATGATCTATCATCTTTTTTAAATTTTTTATTGGTGCATTGTATTTATACATCATGATGAGGCAAAAAATGCTTGTGTAGACATAAATGCACACATCACCCAGCCAGCTCCCTCCCAGTACCCACCCCACTCCCTCCCCATCCCTCCCTCACATGCTTGGCTTAGTGGTTGACTATGATATGAATTAGTACATCGTGCGCTTTAAAGAGTTTCCTTCTTCCCCCTCCCATCCCCACAGTTCGGTTTCCTTGTTTGCTCCTCTATAGGATCTCCTTTTTCACCTGGAGTTCCTCCTATGACCCCTTTCACCTTAGCTTTCACATATTAGGGAAAGCATATGATTCCTACTTTTTGTGACTGACTAATCTCACTTAGCATAATGTCCTCAAGATCCATCCATTTCCCTGTAAATGCTGCAATTGTGTGGGGTTTTTTTTGTTTTTTTGTTTTTGTTTTTGTTTTTTAGTGACTGAGTAAAATTCCATTGTGTACATATCCCACAGTTTTGTAATCCATTCATCTGTTGATGGACATCTTGGCTGGTTCCACAGTTTGGCTATGGTGAATTGTGCAGCTATGAACATAGATACACATGTATTAGTTTGGCAGTTTGGTTTCCTTTCTTTTGGGTAGATACCCAGGAGTGGTATTGCTGGATCGAATGGTAGATTTGTTCCCATTCTTCTGAGGATGATCAATCATCTTAATCAATACCTTATATATCCCTTTGATCCCTACCCCCTCCCCCATTTTCCTTATTCGCTTAATAAAGCCATAACTTTAATAAAATTCAATTATCCATATTCACTGCAACTTTTTCTTTTTTTGGTGATTCTTGGACTGGAACCCAGAGGCATTCTATCTCTGAGCTATACCTTCAGACCTGTTTATTCTCTTATTTGAAAACAGTGTCACTAAAATGAGGAGGGCCCACTAAACTGCTGAGGCTGGCTGTGAACCTGCGACCTTCCTATCTCAGTCTCCCAAGTACTGGGGTTACAAGCATGTATCACCATGCCTGGTTTCATTGCAATTTTATGCCTGAAGCCAATTTCAGCTATAGATACTCTTCCTCCAATGCAACTAAAAAACAGGTGCAAATTCAGATGAAAGTCTGTAAACATAAGTGGGAAAAAGAAGGCCCATCCAGTAGCTTCCATTTCTTCAGTGACGAATGAGCTCTGTGCCTATTTACTCCACTAGTATGCACAGCTTATGCGTGGTGAAGCAATAAGATAGGAGTTAGGATCCTGATAACTACAAAAATTCACGCCAGACCTAGACTGTAGAGGTTTGTGTGTGACCGAAATAAACTCAAACCTTACTCCACTGGTATTTCAGGTTTCCTGCCTCCTACAGATGATCCTAATTCTAAATAAAAAAATCCTCTAATCAATAATGCACAACTATTCAGAATAACAGTTAACCACAAAGGTGTCCATGTTAAACTACAATCAAAATAAATAATGGCTATGAAACTGTTAATTATATCAAAGTCAATATAACAAGTATTTCACATGGAATCAATATTTTTAAAGTGTTTTACTAATTTTTATAAGTATACATAATTATATTTATTAAATAAAGATCTTCATAAAATGATACATATATATATCATTAATTATGCAAATTGCCTCAGCATTTAATTTATCCAACATTCACTGAGTGTATGTAATTTACTAAACAGTATTTTGACTACTAGGAAAATGAAGGTAAGACAAAGAATCCCTAATTTCCATTGAGGAATTCAGAGAAATGAGAATCTAAACTTATATTTTCTTATTTTCAGTATTATTTTTATTTATAAGCATATTTTGTAGATTTAGCAAATGAACAAAAAGTATTTATTCTTTAGGAGGAAAAATTAACTTAAGCCCAGAAAAGGATTAGCTGCAACTTGGCTCTCTGAGCAGTAGAGGGCGACAGAACACCAGATCAACAACTTAATGCTTTTGTGGACGTTTTTGGCCTTTTTTTTGTAAACGAAATTCATTTAACCAGTATTTTTCCCCCAAAATCAATGACATATTTAGCTATGACTGCACAAAGTAAACAATTAATTCATAATAATATTCATGATTTAACTAAAATAAAAATAACAATTTTCATTTATTCTTGTACTTATCATTCTTTTTTACATTTTCTCTGTTATAATATTATTAAAACTCATTAACCATGGAAATACATTGCACTAGTCTTTCCTCACAAGTGTTTCAAATACAGTTTATCTGCTTTATTGGGCTCTTTCCAAATTTGTTGTCAAATTAATAAACTCCAGTGTGGTAGATAAACCAAACCAGCTGTGGCTGTTGACAGAAAAAAATAAAATCTTCAAATTACCTGTAAGTAGCATCTCTTTTCAGGGTAAAATATGATAACCCTAGTTTATGCTAATTCTTTTGGAAATTCATATAAAAATATTCATGTGATCAAAGCATTTTATAGTAACCATGTGTTTTCTACAAAAAATGAAAAGAAAAAAAATGGTGGCTTTCTTTATCCGAATGTTTTGTTTGTTTAATTTGCTTATTTTTTTCAATACTGGGGATTGAACCCAGGGGCTACACCCCCGGCCCTAATATTTTTTATTTATTTTGAAACAGGGCCTCACCAAGTTGCTGAGGCTGGCTGAGAACCTGTGATTCTCCTGTCTCAGCCTCCCAAGTACTGGGATTACAAGTATGTGTCACCATGCCCAGTCAGAATGTTTTAAAATTACTGTGGAAGCCAGGCTTTGTGGTGCATGCCTGTAATCCCAGTACTTGGGAGGCTGAGACAGGAGGATCACAGGCTTGAAGCCATCAATTCAGCAAGATCCTCGGCAGCTTAGTGAGACCATTTTTAAATAAATAAAAATTGGGCTGAGAATGTAACTCTGAGGTATAATCCCCAATAGCACAAAAGAAGGAAAGAAAGAAGAAAAAAGGGCTGAGAGCGTAACTCATTGGTAAAGTATACCCGGGTTCAATTCCCAGTACTACAAAAATAAAATGAAAATAAAAGACTATCTCTAGTAAAGGTGATGAGTACCAAGCAAAATAAATGAAAAAGAACAGACATATCATCATAAAATATTAGAACAGCAACTATTAAGAGGTTTTTCAAATTATTTCTTACTTTGGTAAGAACACATAAGATCTACCTCTTAAATATTTAAGTTATAGTACAGGGGTGTTAACTGCAAGCTCAATTCATATGACTCTCTAGAAGCTATTCACGACAAAGCTTTCTACTCCCTGAACAGCAACTTCCTGTTTCTCCTTCCCAAGCCCCTGGCATCCACCATTCTAATTTCTGCTTCTATGAATTTGACTATTTTATACCTCAAATAAATGGGATCATACAGTCCTTCTGTAATGAGTTACTTCATTTAGCACATCTTCCAGGTTCATGCACGCCATCACGAATGTCAAAAATTCCTTCTTTTTATGATTGAATAATATTTCATATTATGTACATACTACACTTCCTTGGTCTATTTATCTTTGAGAGACATGTAGGCTGATTCTATATCCAGCATACTATCAGACAAACACAGGAAGAGATTTTTTTTTAACTCTAGAGAGGAAGAGTAAAAAGGTCACATACCAAGGAATAGCAATAAATTAGCATTAAAATTCTTAATAGTAATGCTCTGTGCTACAAGAGAAAGAAAAGATGCCTTCACAGTTTTGAGGAGGAAACATTTGAATATAGATTTCTGTGCTCTGCCAAACTATAAATCAATGTGAAGGCACATTAAAGACATTTTCAGATTTGCAAGCACTCAGCAATTTCATCTCCCATCTGTTTTTTTTTTTCTCTTAAAATTATTTTGGATATATTCCAGAGAAGTGAGGTGTTAACCAACAAAGGGAAGATATGGAGTATGAGAAGGGGTGGATCTAGGAGTGGCGTTTAACCCAAAACAATTCCAGGGTGATGGTTGAGCATGGGGTTTGCAAAACAATCTAAATCAGGACAGGAAGTAGGCTGGCCCCAAATACAATGTCTCCAAGAAGAAAAAATAAATGTAATCTACACTACAGATAGAAAAACTATAGCAATGGATGATATCAGTGGTATGGTGAAGAAAGCATGTATTTTGCCTCTCAGCAAAAGAAAAAGGGAAATTCCAGGAAAAACAACAAAAAATGTGTAAAAAAAAAAAAAAGGCATGATACAAATATGAAACCAGTAAAAAATGTGGCATCATCTTAAGCAAATTCCAAACTTTATTTAATTTGGATACAATAACATTCTTCTCCTTGGAGACTAGAGATTGTGACCTTAGGCCTATAAAAAAGGAAAAGTCTTTTGTGTGGGGGGGGGGGGTCTGGGGATTGAACCCAGGTGCATTCTACCTCCAAGCTACACCCCTAGCCCCATTTTTTATTCTTTATTTTGAAACAGGGTCTCACTAAGTTGTGGAGGGCCTCACTAAATAGCTGAGGCTGGCCACCAACCTAGGATCCCCCTGTCTCAGCCTCTCAAGTACGGGATTACAAGTGTGTACCACCACGCCCAGCTGGAAAAGTCATTCTTGCACATTGTTTGATTATACAGTAAACAATAAATAGTCACAATAATATAAAGTGAGAAAGGGTTGACTTTTAACTTTCAAGATCAATCTATTAACAATACATGAAAGACTGGTTACAATAAGGAATGAATTTGAGCCAGGTGCAGTGACAAACACCTGTAATTCCATTATTTGGGAAACTGGGACAGAAACTCTCAGCAACCTGGTGCAACTCTATTTCAAACCAAAAGAATAAAAAAGGGGTGGGGTATTATTTGGAGGGAGAATGTCCCTGAGTTCAATCCCCAGTAAAACACACACACACACACACACACACACACACACACACACACACATAGTAAATTTAGAATTAACCCTGAACATGTAAAAATACAGCTGGGCATGGTAGCGCACACTTGTAATCTTAGTACTTCAGAGGCTGAGACAGGAGGATCACAGGTTTGAGGACAGCTTCAGCAAGTAGTTAGACTCTCATCAACCTAGCGAAACCCTGTTTCAATATAAAAATAAAATAGGGTTGTGTGTGTAGCTCAGAGATTGAACCCCGGGGTTCAATCCCCAGTACCACCAAAAAAAAAAAGTAAAAATAAAAATGCAATTGACAGAATATAGAGACTTACAAAGGTAAAAGGTGGAAGAAAGGGAAAAAAAAAGTGTCAGTCACTTCATCAAAGCACATGCGGAATGTGACTACTACTCCTTCCCAACTCAGGAACTAGCATCTGCTGGCATGGTGGCATGAGCCTGTAATCCCAGAACCTGAGAGGTGAAGCAGGAGGATCACAGATCCAAAGCCAACATGCAATAACTTAGTGAAACCTATTTCAAAGTGAGAAAATTTTTAAAAATTAAAAAAATTTTATAAAGGCTGTGGATGTAGCTCAATGGTAGAGTATCCCTGGGTTTAAGCCCCTGAACCCTGCCCCCCAAAGACCTAACATCATGCCTTGCAGTTAGTACCCTGCTTCCGCCAATGACATCCTACAGCTCTTAATCAGAAAACTATATACACACAGGTCAGATCATGTCATTTCTCTGCTCAGAACCTTTCAGTGGCTTCCCATTGAACCCAGAGTAAAAGCAAAAATTCCTTGTATCGATCCACGCAGCCCTCCGTTACCACCTCCGCCACCTCTCTGGCCTCATCATCCACCTCCCCTGGACAGGCAGCCTCCTCCGTGAGGCCCTGGCTGTTTCCCTGCCTGCAACTCTCTTCCAGAAGGTATCACATGGAACATTCTCCCAGCCTTTAAGTCTTTGCTCAAATATCACCACTCTAGGAGGCCAAATCTGACCACCCACCTTTAAAGTATTACCCCTGCCTCCGGGATTCCCAATCTCTTTTTCTGTGTTCTACTCTTTGTTTTACATTGAATTTACCAACATCTATGTGTCTGAATCACACCCCACACTAGAATATGCCAATGAGGCGGGAACCTCTATGTTGTTCAAATAGTGCGAATCACTATATAATAATAAATAAAAATACTTGTTGAATAAATAAATATAGCTTAGAAGTCAGGAAGTATTAGATAAGACTGATGGGACAAAACCTAGAAGTTCATCATTTAGAAACATAAAAGCAATCAAGAATGAAACTATAGTAATAACTACAAAAACTGGGAGAGAGTAGCTAAATCCTTGTTCTGACTCTAGGGGATAAATAGATAGTATCTTTCATTGTTTTGTTTTATTTTCTGGTGCTAGAGATTGAACCCAGGGCCTCATACATGCTAAGCAAACATTCTACCCCTGATTACATCTCCTCCCCTTTAATTTTATTAATTTATTTATTTATTTTGGAGTACTGGGGGTGGAACCCAAGGGCTTTTCTACCTCCGGGCTATACTCCCGGACCTATTTTTTTATATATATACTTTATTTGGAAACAGGGTCTTGCTAAGTTGCTGAGGCTGGATTTGAACCTATGTGATCCTCCTGTCTCAGCCTCCCAAGCGCAGGGATTACAAACATGCGCCACCACGCCCAGCCCTTAATTTTATTTTTGAGAGAAGGTCTTGCTAAGCTGCCAAGGCTGGCCATGAACTTGCGATAATCTTGCCTTAGACTCCTGAGTTGCTGGGATTACAGGTGTAGACCACCATGCCCAGAAGATAATGCCTTTTAAGTTAAGAAATCAAGAAATACCAGCAAAGGCATATCATTGAAAGTTTAGAAGACATTACTAGACTACTGAAAATGGAAAAAAAATGTTTCTATTTTATCTTTGAAGTGCTGGAGATTCAAAAATGGCTGCTTCTTCTACCTATGTACAGACATTTCAGTCAGTGATATCCACACACCACAAGGGTTGTCTACAAGACTGCATCTAGTAGTTGATGACATTGCAGTGGTCATAGTTTAGGTAAGCACACTCTCTGATACCCACACAATGACACTGCCTAATGGTGCATCTCTCAGGACAGGGCCCCACCTTAAGCAATGCATGATTGTAGATATGTTTGTTATGAGCATAGAAACATTCTTGTAGGATACACATTAGATTACTTGGAGTAGTGACATTTCAGAAAGCAGTTTAAAAGAATACAGGGATAAAAATCAGTATTTAATTTTTTAATCTTTTTACCATAAAAAGGGGGTTGAGGAGACTGTCTCTTTAATGTAGAACTGGGAAGTAGGGCAGAGAGAGTTGTATATTGAGCATAAACTCAATACTATTTTATTTTTATCATGTACATGTATTACTTTGGTGTACATTCAAAAGAATAGTTTAAATATTTTTTGGTGCTAGGGATGGAACCTAGGAGCATTCTACCTCTGGATTACACCTCCAGCTCTATTTTATTTTTTTATTATTTTAAAACAGAGTATCATCAAGTTCCTGAGGGCCTCTGTGAGTTACTGAAGCTGGCCTCAAACCTGAGCTCCTCCTGTCTCAATCTGTCAAGTACTAGGATTACAGGCATGCACCACCATGACCTGCTAAAGACAATAAATTTTTTTAAAAAAAATAAACAATTCTAGGTTCTCTAGCACAAACAAAAAAATTAGTTTCCCAAAGTTTCATAACAACTAAGATGATGTCAGCCTTGTAAATTTACAAAGTGGATATTACCAGTTGATCCCCATGGTGTAAAAAATGAAATGTTATAACACTTGGTTTCAAGCACTTCAACTTCTTGGTGTGTGTGTGTGTGTGTGTGTGTGTGTGTGTGTGTGTGTGTACGTGTTCCTTTATTAACCAAAATCGTCACTATTTGAATACCAGTACCACCTCTCCTATCCACCTGTCAGCCACTAGGAAATCTGTCCAGTAGTTTTGCATTTGATCTTATTTTTTCCTTCTGGATCACATGGCTTGGCTTGGCCTCTTTATGATATTGCCAAAAGCAAGCTTAATATGCCAGACCAAACATGGGTCACTAGACAAAGGAGATCTATTACTCTTACCTAAAAGAGTGTTTGCTCCGCAAGAAATCCTGCAGTTGTTAAGCCACGAGGAGGCCCCGGCTCTGGCAATGGTGCAGCCCGACCTCGAGGTCTGAGGAGCACCCACTTCTCCCTACGCTCACAGAGCCCTGGGAGAACCAGCCTCTCCTCCAGGGTGCTGTCAAGAAAGAGACCGGGTGGGAAGTTCTGTTGGGATATGCAGATGTACAAAGAGTTCTTTGAGATGTTTTTCTAGTTCCTACAAAACTCAAGGCCTGAGATTAAAATGATCCTGCGTTGCTTATTCATTCATCACCCTTGGCATCTGATACAACGACTCCTCCAACTCCTTGCAAGCCAGGAGGGCAATAAAGACAGCTTTTGTCCAGAACTCAGGCAAAAGAGAAATTCTGGTTCTCAACACCAATTTTTATCCCAGGAGGGCAGGAAAGAAAACAGGGAGCGAATATGAAAGAACAAAAGGTTCCTGTATCCTCCCAATGTCTTTAGAAGCTGTTGCCCTGGTTACAAAGATCAATCTACTACAACACAGGTAAGTGAGAAGCCCCAGACCAGGTGCCTATGACCCCAGCTCCTCCAGAGGCTGAGGCAGGAGGATGGTAAATTTCAGGCCAGTCTGAGCAACTTAGCAAGACTGGTCTCAAAATAAAATTTAAAAAGGGCTGAGAAGCTGGGTGTGGTGACACATGCTTGTAATCTCAGTGTTTGGGAGGTTGAGACAGGAGGATCGCAGGTTCAAAGCCAGACTCAGCAATTTAGCAAGGCCCTTTGCAACTTAGTGACCCTGCTTCCAAATAAGAAATAAAATGCTGGGGGTATAACTTGGAGGTAGAAGGCCTCTGGGTTCAATCCCACAATAATATAGAATAGAGCCGGGTATGGTAGCACATGCTTGTAATCCCGGTACTTAGGAGGCTGAGGCAGGAGAGTCACAGGTTCAAGATCAGCCTTGGCAACTTAGCAAGACTCTCAAACCTAGCAAAATCCTGTTTCAAAAAAAAAAAAAAAATTAAGGCCGGGTGTGGTGGCGCACGCTTGTAATCCCCGCGCTTGGGAGGCGGAGACAGGAGGATCGTGCAGGTTCGAAGCCAGCCGCATGCGCTGGCTTAAGAGACCCTGTTTCCAAATAAAAATATTAAAAAAAAATAGGTCTGGGAGTGTAGCCCAGAAGTAGAAGGGTTTCCAGGAACCCCAGTACCACCAAAAAAAAAAAAAAATTAAAAATGAGCTTGGGGTGAAACTTGGAGTTAGAATGCCCCTGGGTTCAATTCCCAATAACACACACACACACACACACACACACACACACACACACACACACACCTGAGGAGGTAGTTCAGTGAATAGAGCACTTGCCTAGCATTTGGGAGACCCTAGGCTCAATCCCCAGTACTATAAACACACACACACACATACACACACACACACACACGTAAGTGACAAGCCATTTAAGGTGGTTAAGACAATAAGTACCAAAACTTTTATCTGTACATTTTTATGTAAGTTTTGAAAAAAATGCCTGAAAACTATATTTAGACCCCACTAGGTACATTTATTATGTAGCTTTAGACATCTAACAATTACAGGTTAGAGGGAAAAGTTGGAAGCATAGCTCAGTCTTAGAAAGCATGATTAGCATGTACATGGCCCTAAGTCCCAACAGCAAAATATAAATAAAAGAAAAATGAGGAGGGCAGGTGACTTTTTTTAGAATTATTAATATTATACCATTTTTTCTGACATTTCTTCTCAAGGACTAATTACCCTTTGAGGTCATTCATGGTTCTTGAAAGAAAACCCCTATTATCACACAATCACCTACTCCTGTCCCCAGTTCTCTAAAGTTGTGTGTGGGGGGGCAATGGAAAAGAATTCAAATAAAACTCTGTGTGGTCTCAGTAAGGCCCCCATGCTGGACAGGAAATGAAGTGAAATACTCCTGCCTCCCCCTACCAGAGCCACAGGAAAGGATTGCAGGTATCAAGAATCTTTCCATGGGCATCTATCTTCCAGTCTCAAGGAGCTCCTCACCTCTCTGATTCTACCACCTACAATATACAGCCATAAGGTGGGCAGGGAGTAAGGACCCACAGAACTGGTTGTGGTTGGTTGGTTGGTTGGTTGGTTGGTTGGTTGGTGCTGGGCTCTTACCTAGGCAAGCACTCTACCACTGAGCTAAATTCCCAGCCTTCCGTATGTCCGGTGGAAGACTGCATGGCACTCCACTTACCTGTCTGTCCAGCTGTGTCCCATGCTGTTCTTTCCTGGCTCAGCCACACTAGTCTGCTTGTAGGTCCCTGGATTCCCTAAGTTCTCTCCTACCTCAGACCTTCATATGTGCCTAGAATGTCCTGCCTCCCACAGCACTTTGCCTTCTCATTTTGTAGGTCTCAACTTAAATACCACTTCCTAGCATAGGACTTTCTGAAATAGCTTCCTACCCCTACCCCATTATTTTCACCCATATATTCTATACAGCACTTCTCACAAGTTACACTTTAAAATTGTGGGCTTACTGGTTTGTACCTATATGGACAAAGAGCAATTAACTGTTTTTAATACACTTTTATTGGGACATTGTCATCTCGTATTGTCATGTAGTTCAGAGCGATCCTGCCATACGTGCACACGGCACTTGGTGAGCTTTTTCCCAGCTCCCTCCCCACTCCCCCTTCCCCATACATGATATTGAGATTGGCACTGGTAATTTCACGTGTGTAGATAACATCAATGGGAGTGTTTTTCTCCCTGATTCTCACCCCCCACACACACACCACACTCCTCCTAGACGCCCTCCTTTGCTCCACTGGAGTTTCTCCTCCATTATCTGAAGTCCCCCTGCTATCCTGATTGCTCCCTAGCTTCCATATATGAGAACAAAATATATTGCCCTTCATTTTCTATGACTGACTAATCTCAATATTCTTCAAGTCCATCCATTTTCTTTCAAATGACATAATTTTGTTATTTTGTATTGCTGGGTAGAATTCCACTGTCTGTATATTCCATAATTTTGTAATCCGTTCATCTGTTGATGGACACCTAGGCTGGTTCCATAATTTGGCTATTGTAAATTGTGCTATTATAGCTACGAATATATCATATATCACTATAATATATATCACTATAATATTCTGAGTTCAGGCACTTTTGAAAGATACCCAAAAGTGGTATAGCTGGATTGTATAGTGGCTCCATTCTCAGTTTTCTGAGGAAACTACACTGATCTTCATAGTGGCTGCACTAATTTACAATCCCACCAACAGTGTATAAAAGTTACTATTTCCCCACATCCTTGCCAGTATTTATTGTTGTTTGAATTCTTAATAATTGCCATTCTAATTAGGGTTAGATGGAATCTCAGTGTATTTTTTATTTGCATCTTTTAAATTGCTAATGATATTAGACATTTTTTCACATAATTATTGGCTTTCTTTTTTTTTTTTTTTTTTTTTTTTGGTGGTACTGGGGTTCCTGGAAGCCCTTCTACCTCCGGGCTACCCTCCCAGACCTATTTAACCCTCCTGTCTCCACCTCCCAAGCATGGGGATTACAAACTTGTGCCATCACGCCTGGCATGAGGTATCTATTTAATTGCCTGTTTCTTTTCTTTTTTTTTTTTTAATTTTTTGCAGTACTGGGGATTGAAGCCAGGGGCATTCTACCTCCAGGCTATACCCCTAACCCTATTTTTTATTCTTTATTTTGAAACAGGATCTCACTAAATTGCACAGGGCCTAAGTAGCTGAGGTTGACCACGAACCTGTGATAACTCCTATCTCAGCCTTCCAAGTAATGGGATTACAAGCGTGCACCACCATGCCCAACTATTTGCCCACTTCTTGATTGGGTTATTTTTTCTGTTGTTGTTGTTGTTGCTGCTGCTGCTGCTGCTGTTGTTTAGTGTTTAATCTTTTAAATTCTTTGTATATTCTAGATATTATCCCTCTATCACAGGAATATCTGGCAAAGATCCCCCATTCTGTAGGCTCTCTCTTTAGATTTTGATGGTTTCCTTTGCTGAACAGAAACGTTTTAATATCCCATTTATTAATTATTGTTTTAATTTCCTGAGTTTTCGGGGACTTATTGAGGAAGTCTCTACTAGTGGCTATATGTTGGAGTCTTGGCCCTAGGGCCTCCCCTAGTAATTTCAAAGTCTCTGGTCTAATTTCCAGGTCTTTGATCCATCTTGAGTTGACTCTTGTGCAGGTTGAGAGGTTGGAGTTTAATTTCATTTTTCTACAAATGGATAACCAGTTTTCACAAGACTATTTGTTGAAGAGGTTGTCTTTTCTCCCACGTGTATTTCTGACACCTTTGTGGAAAATAGCAGTTAACTAATTGCCAAACCATTTCCGTTTTCCTCCTGGGCATTCAATCAGCCTACATTTCCCAGCCTCCTTTGCAGTTAGGTCCAACCAAATTACTCTTCTGGTTGACAGAATATAGGCAGAAAAGACTACTGCCACGCCTAACTTGTAAAATTCTGCCATATGTCATTCTCCATTCCCTTTTTCCATTCATTAGCTTCATAGAGAAGATTCCAAAGACCACAGGAATATAGTCACAAAAGACAAGTGATCTGAGTCAACACTAAAAGGAGAATGTCTGAGACAGGCCATTAGCAACAGCCTCACCAGACCATGACCTCACCAAAAGCAAACTTTTACTGGGTTAATCTGCTGAGATCTGTGTGTGTGTGTGTGTGTGTGTGTGTGTGTGTGTGTGTGTCTGTCTGTCTGTCTGTCTGTCTGTCTCTGTCTCCCTTTCTTTCTCTCTCTCTCTCTCTCTCTCTCTCTCTCTCTCTCTCTCTCTCTCTCTTTCTCTCTCTCTCTCTCCCTTTGTACTGGGGATTGAACCCAGGGCCATTCTACCTTCAAGCTATACTCCTAGCCCTTTTAATTTTTAAATAGGAACATGATACATTGCTGAATTTTCCCTCCAGGCTGCAATATTCCTGTCTCAGCCTTTTAAGTACAAGGATTGCAGGCATGTGCCACCACACCTGGCAGCGCTTATCACTACTTGAATATATATATATATATATATATATATATATATATATATATATATATTTGTTATTTTTATGTTTAAAGCCTGCTTTACAAGAGGTTCATGAGCGCAGAGATTTTGTTTACCTTTCCCCCTGCTATTTCTTCAGTGCCTAGAGAGGAGGCTGCCAATGAGTGAGAATATATATTTTTTTAATATAAAAATTACCGATTCTCGGCCTTTTGGCTAAGATCAAGTGTGTGAATATACAAATTAATGAATGAATTCTAAACCAATGAGCATAAAGCCTTCCATGTCTGACTCAATTACAGTTATGATATATTTTTAATATACAAATGAATTAATGATTTCTAAACCAATGTGCATGAAGCCCTCTATGTCTGACTAAATTACAGCTATGAATATAATTTAGGAAATCCTGATGGGTTTCTGTTACTTACTAATTGGGTAATGTTGGGAGAGTTGCTTAATCTCAGTTTCTTCATCTACAAAATAGAAGAATAATGTCATTCATTTCACTGAGTGTGAGGTTTAAATAAATGAACATGTGAAATGCTTTGGCTAGAACAGTGCCTACTACTATATAATATAAGTGCCCAATAAGTGCTTGTTGATTTTATTGTTATTATTATAGAAATCTGGACTTTCACGGTTTAAATTGAGGAGGTAGAAGTAAGGGCCATTTTTCACATCATAAAAGAAATTTAAAAATCATATAAACATGTACTCAGATTTACACAGCAGGACTCAACTGCATGAGAGATTTAAAAAAAAGCAGCAGAGAAACTGAGAATAAAAGCCTTAGAAACCTATACCAATTAAAAATCAATTCAAGGTAGGTGTGGTGGCACATGCCAATGATCCCAATACTTGGGAGGCTGAAACAGCAGGATCACGTGTTCCTGCCATGGCTAGCCTCAGCAACTTAGTGAGACCCTGTTTCAAAATTAAAAGAGCTAGGGTTGTAGCTCAGAGGTAAAATGTCCCTGAGTTACAATCCCCAATACCAAAAAAATAATAAAATAAAATAAATTTCAGCCAGGTGTAGTGGCTCACACTTGTAATCCCAGGGACTCAGAAGGCTAAAGTAGGAGGATCTCAAGTTTAAGGCCAGCTTGGGTAATTTAACAAGATTCTGTTTTAAAAATAAAAAGTAAAAGGGGCTAGGGATATAGCTCAAAAACAGTATGTCCCTGGGTTTGTAAAAAGGATCAATTTTATTTATTTATTTATTTTGGTGGTACTGGGGGTGGAATCCAGAGGCTTTCTACTTCCAGGTAATACTCCCAGACCTATTTTATATTTTATTTGGAATCAGGGTCTCACTAAGTTGCTGAGAGCCTCACTAGGTAGCTGAGGCTGGCTTCGAACCTGTGTGATCCTCTCGTCTCAGCCTCCCAAGAGTGGGGATTATAAGCATGCACCACCACGCCCAGCAAAAGGATAAATTTTAAATAAAAATAAAAGAATTCTGAAAATGCAATGTAGCCAGTCAAATTTGATTAATAATGAAAAATTAGTTTAAATACAACACTTCAAGTCAGATATGGTGGTACATGCCTATAATTCCAGTACTTGGTAACTGAGATAGGAGCCTCAGCAACTTAGTGAGACCCTTAACAACATAGCAAGATCCTATTTCAAAATAAAAAATTAAATATGGCTGGGGGTGTAGCTCAGAGGTAGAGTGCCCCTGTGTTCAATCCCCAGTACCAAAACAAAAACAAAGTTAAAAATAAAAATAAAAAGGGCTAGGGGTATAGCTCAGAGGTAGAAGGGTCCTGGATCCAATCCTCAGTACCAAATAACAATAACAATAAGTAATACAAAAAAAACTTTTTAGGAACACTTCTACAATGTAATTTAAAGCCCATCTATACTAGCAAGTGCAACTCTAATCAGCAAAGGAGATAGAGTCCTTTTCTTCTCTTTGTTTTTTGTTTGTTTGTTTGTTTGTTTTTGTTTTGTTTTTGCTGTACTGGGAATGGAACCCCAGGGGCATTCTACCTCCAAGCTATACCCCCCAGCCCTATTTTTAATCTTTATTTATTTATTTATTTATTTATTTATTTATTCCAGTGTTACTGGGAATGGAACCCTTCTACTTCCAGGCTATACTCCCAGACCTATTTTATATTTTATTTGGAAACAGGGTCTCTTAAGCCAGAGAGGCTGGCTTCAAACCTGTGGCATCCTCCTGTCTCCGCCTCCCAAGTGCGGAGATTACAAGCGTGCACCACCACGCCAAACTTAACAGAGCTCTATTCCTCTTGTCCCTCTCCATATCATGCAACCACCATGCTCCTTTTTCACTACTAGTATCTTTCTGGAGGTGGCAGCCTCATTCTTGATCTAACCCAGGCATTAGTGCAAAGCCAATAAATTTGACCCATGTACAAATGAATGTGCTTGATGTGCTAGGTGTTAAGACATCAATTCTGCACTAAAAATAAAGCCAAAAGCTGAAGCAAAACACTGGATACTTTTGATAAAACTCTATTTTAAATCAATTGTGTGTACATTTACCTCTGCTTCTTTTCCTCCATTATCACCGAGGAAATTGCTTTTCTTTTGTTCTTTATCATCTGCACATTGTTCTGGTGTTTTTGCTTCATATGAAAACCATCAGGATTCTGTTACAATCTCTTCTGGCCAAAACGACTTGCCAAGCATGCAGCCGCCTTCCTGTTCCCACACAGCAACCCACCATCTTTTCTTAGTATTTCAAAACATGCCAAAGGAAAGAAATGACACTGGGTGTCTTGACAACCTCAAGTCTCAGCCCTTCTCTCCCTCAAACAAATAAACAGACAAAAACTAAGCTATATGCTTAGCCCTTTTAAAAATACTTTGTCCCTTTTTAAATTCATTTTTATTTTGAGGCAGTTCTCACTAAGTTGTTCAGGCTGGTCTCAAACTTATAATCCTCCTGTCTCAACCTCCCAAATAATTTTGTGTGTGTGTGTGTAACTGAGGATTCAGCCCAGAGATGTTCTACCTCTGAGCTAAACCCCCAACACTTTTTATTTTTCATTTTGAAACATAGTTTTGCTAAATTACTGCACACTAGCCTCAATTCCTGCTATCCTAATCCCAAGGACAGGTAAACATCCCCAAGCCCAGTTCAGCCTCTTAAGTATTTCTAAGAAATACTTGCTTTTTTACTCTAACTAATGTATTTTATTACAAGGCTGTGAGTAGTTCTTAATGGACAAACATGCTAATTCCTTAATTTTCAATTTCTTTATTATTAATAATACAAGGCAATACTGCTGATTTGACCCTACCTAGCTCAAATAACATTTGAAACACCATCAATTCTAAATATGTTTAAAGCAAACATAATAGCCAGTAAGTTATTTCCTGAAAAATATAGACTGTTTCACTCACTATTAACTTTTCAGATCACCTTTAAGATGTCATCAAATTCAGGTGTTCTTTTTGTTTTGTGTGTGTGGTTTTGCTTGTTTGTTTCATGTGTGCCTAACAAAGACATCATACATTTTCAAAATTACTAAATATTTCTTCTATCAATAAGACACATGAGCTGGGCGTGGTGGCGCACGCTTGTAATCCCCGCGTTTGGGAGGTGGAGACAGGAGGATCGCGCAAGTTCGTTCGAAGCCAGCCGCACTGGTTTAAGAGAACCTGTTTCCAAATAAAAAAATATAAAATAGATCTGGGAGTGTAGCCCAGAAGTAGAAGGGCTCCCAGGGATTACAAGCGTGCACCACCACGCCCGGCTTTTAATCAGCTTTAATGTAGAATGGAGGGAGAAATATGTGTTCTGAGCTTGCTTTCTTTCTTTCTTTCTTTCTTTCTTTCTTTCTTTCTTTCTTTCTTTCTTTCTTTCTTTCCAAAGGCTATATATTCTGATCTATAAACATTGTCTGAAAATCTGGCGCAGTACTTTAAACAACAACAACAGTGCCGGGCGTGGTGGCGCACGCTTGTAATCCCCGCGCTTGGGAGGCAGAGACAGGAGGATCGCGCAGGTTCGAAGCCAGCCGCGCGCGCTGGCTTAGGAGACCCTGTTTCCAAATAAAAATGTAAAAATAGGTCTGGGAGTGTAGCCCGGAAGTAGAAGGGCTTCCAGGAACCCCAGTACCACCAAAAACAAACAAAAAAAAAAAAAAAAAAAAACAATGCTTTCAAAGCTGGACATGGTAGCGCATACTTGTAAATCACAGTACTTGGGAGGCTGAAACAGAAGAATCACAGGTTCAAGGACAGTCTCAGCAATGTAGATGCTCAGCAACCTAGTGAGAACCTGTTTCAAACTAAAAAATAAAATAGGGCTGGTGGTGTGGTTCAGAGGTATAACTCTCCTAGGTTCAATCCCCAGTGCCACGCACACACACACGCTTACAAAGTGTCTAGCTGAAAAAACTATTACAATATTTTGGAATTGAGCCAATTTAACTAGAAGATTCACTCACAGAATAGGTTATTTTTGCTTTGGTTTATTTTATTTTATTTTATTTTGGGGGTCTGGGGATGGAACCTAGGGGCATTTGACCTCTGAGCAACACCCCCTGCCCTATTTTTTATTCTTTATTTTGAAACCTGGTCTCACTGAGTTGCGGAGGGCCTCACTAAGTAGCTGAGGCTGTCCTCGAACCGCAATCCTCCAGGTCTCAGCCTCCTGAAAGCTGGGACTACAAGCGTGTGCCACCATGCCCGGCTGCTTTGGTTTATTTTAAAGCATTTCTAGATTTACTAACTTGTGGAAATTATCTGGATCTTAAATAACAAATAAATACAGTTTGTTATGATTCAAAATTCTAAGTTGGTTTAAACTGGGTTTTATTTGTTGGTTTGGTATGGGAGATTGAACTCAGACATGTCGTACCTCCTTGCTACATCCCCAACGCTTTTTATTTTTTATTTGAAACAGGGTCTTGCTAAATTGCTGAGGCTGGCCTTGAACCTGTGGGTATATTTGTTGTTTCAGTTAGAATTACACACCGCGTGCCTGAAATAGAATAGATCCTCAAATAAATGTTTGCTGAGTGAGTGATCCCTTGGCATCAATACCCAACCACCAGATGGAGGAAGAGAGAAAGGCTCACACCCAGAGGTTTTTATGGGCCCCGCCTTGAAGTCATACACGTTCCATTGAGTGTGATTCAGCCTTACAGTTACATCTAATTGAGTGGAGACTGAGAAATAGAGTTGACCTCTCTCCTCAAAGAGAAAAGAGAACAGGCTTGGTGATGACCTAGAACACTATGCCATAGTCTATCCATTTGGTAACCAAATAGCCGTTTCATCCTTCTTCCCAAACAAATAATGCAATACCTAAAATCCCACTCAGTCACTGCATTAAGTTCAAAGCATGGGATCCCCAGGTCATGCACAGGATTTTCCATCAGCCCTGGATATAACTCCATATTATCTTCAGCCCAGTGATCCTCAACCAGGAGTAATTTTTGTATCCCCCGGGATCCTGAGCAATGTCTGGAGACATTTTTTTACTAGAACAACTGAGAGTGAGAGGGTTGCTGCTGCTGGCAACGAGTGGGTAGAGAAAGACTGCTGAACACTGTACCGTACACTGGACAGCCTCCAACAAATCAGTAGTGCAGAAGTTCGAAACCCGATTGTGATCTGTGAAGAAATAAGGTATCTCCTCTCCCCATCTCCAGCACCCAATATCTAACAAGGGAACGAATGTTTTGCAGCAAATACTTCCAGATGGATAAAGAAGATGCTGGCCCATTGCAAAGATAAAATTGTTGCTGGGCATGGTGGTGCACACCTGTAATCTCAGTACTTGGGAGGCTGAGTCGGGAAGGTTGCAGGTTCAAGGCTAGCCTCAGCAACTTGGCAAAACCCTCAGTCATTTAGCGAGAATCTGTTTAAAAAAAAAAAAAAGGCCAGGGGCATAATTCAGAGGCACGATGTCCCTAGGTTCAATCTCCAGTCCCCCCCCCCAAAAAAAAGTAACAGCCCTGAACTGGCAGGGAAGAAGTTCCTCTACTAGACACTGTTTCCACTCTCACTGAGAGTGCTCCTTGTGTGTGCTCTGTCTGTGTTCACTGGCTCTGCTGCCTGGAAGTTCTTCCTCTAAGCCCACATTTGAAGTTTTCAGGAACATGACCTCCCCGGGTAGAGTCCAGCCTTTAAAACAGGCTTGAGATTTCTTTAAGCAGAACAATCTGAAAGCACTTCCGATCAATTTGCTTCTGGCCAGTTCCCTCTGCCAGTAACACTATAGCTTCCTAGAAATGATTCTCCAGCCAGATTTATTTCTGTGCTTCCTCACTCCCAGGCCTCTGCTCCCCTCAATTTTTTTTTTTGGTGGTACTGGGGTTCCTGGAAGCCCTTCTACCTCCAGGATACACTCCCAGACCTATTTTATATTTTATTTTTGGAAACAGGGTCTCTTAAGCCAGTGCGGCTGGCTTCGAACCTGCGCGATCCTACTGTCTCTGCCTCCCAAGCGCGGGGATTACAAGTGTGCGCCACCACGCCCGGCTGCTCCCCTCAATTTTAAGGTGGCTACTTGGAGACCCTCAGACTCAGTAAGGGGCCATACCCCAAATCAAACCTTTACTCCATGGCTCAGTCTTAATGGGCCCTTCTTGCTCAAAAGCTTTTTCCATTTTATTTCCTATTCTTTGAAGTATAAAGTAGTGGTTTTTTTTTTAACTCCTCCTGGCTCCAAATTCTGGCATTCTGTATTTCTTCTTCATTCGTGTTTGGAAACCTGTTGATTATTGCTTATTTAGGTTTCTAATATCTTGTTAAATGTAGCTAGTAAATATCTCCTTCTAACATTTTGTTTACCACCGTGTGTGTGTGTGTGTGTGTGTGTGTGTGTGTGTGTGTGTTACTAGAGATTGGACCTAGGGGCATTCTACCTCCTAGCTACACCTCCAGCCCTGTTTTTATTTTGAAACAAGGTCTCATTAAGTTGATAGTGTCTCATTATTTTCTGAGGCTGGCCTCCAACCTGTGATCCTCCTATCTCAGACTTCCATGTGCTGGGATTACAAGCATGTGCCACCACACCCACCTATGGGCTTTACAGGCACATTATTTTTCTTCCAAATTATTGCAAGCAACTCTTATTAAATGTCTTGTGCTGTGGTTTGCATATGGCTCAAACCTCCAAAATTTGTATTGAAATCTAATACCCATCATTAAATAATTAAGAGGTGGAAGCTTTAAGAGGTGATTGAGCTCTGCCCTTATCAATGGATTAATTCATTATGCAATTAGTAGACTACTAGGTTAACTGGCTATCTTGGGATTGGGTTTGCTGTAAAAGCCAGTTTGACTGGGTCTCTTTTAAGCTGTCTCTTACCATGTGGTGTCCTGCACCATTTTGGAGCTCTGCCAGCAGAAGGTCCATTACCAGATGCAACCCTTCCACTTGGACCAGAAACATGAACCAGACTAAACCTCTTTCTTTACAATTTACCCAGTCTTTGCCAAGCACGGTGGCACACGCCTGTAATCCCAGTACTTGGAAGGGTGAGACAGGAGAATCACAGATTCAAGGACAGCCTCAGCAGTGTAGCAAAACTCTCAGCAATTTGGTGAGACTGTCTCAAAATAAAAAATAAAAAGGTTTGAGTGTGTAGCTCAGAAGTTAAATGCCCCTTGGGTTAAATCCCAAGTACCCCACATAATAATAATAATAATTATTATTTAATAGTATTAATAATTAATTTAATAAATAATAATATAATAATAATAATTTGCCCAATCTCTAGTAGCAACAGAACACAAACTAAGACATCTTGTCATGGGTTTCCATTTTCCAGTTCCCTTGTTGTCTGCTGTTTGCCTAAAGAGTTGGAGATTTTTATAATATCACTCTGCTTCTGTTACAATTTTTGTGTTAAGGCAATGCTAGCTGTTATGGAAAAAATATTCCAAAGAATCACAATAAGATTTCATTTCTTGCTGAGCATGGTGGCACACACCTGAAATTCCAGGAGGGTTGCAGTTTAGAGAACAATCTCAGCAGGTAGTGAGACTCTCAGCAACCTAGCAAGACCTTGTTTTAAAACAATAAAAAGTAAAAAGAGCTGGGGGTGTAGCTCAGAGGTAGAATGCCCCTGAATTCAATCCTCAGTAGCACGAGTGCACATGAGAGAGAGAGAGAGAGAGAGAGAGAGAGAGAGAGAGAGGAGAAAGGAAAGGAGAGAGAGAGGGATGGATGGAGGGAGGGAAGGAGATTTGCTCATGGAACAGTTCAGTGTACATTTTCTTGTTCAGGCATGAACAGGTCATCCTGCTTCACAACCACCTAGGGACGCAGGCTCATGGAGGCTCTGTCATCTTCAATATGTAACTTACAAAGTTTTCCTTAACATCAAAATCCAACAGGCAGGTGCCAGAAGTGTGGGGGTTAACTATGGGCCAGGCCTGGAATTGGTGCTGTCACCTCTGTTCACATCGCGGTGACCAGTGGGATGTAAAGTGGAGTGTGCATCTTCCAGGAAGTGTCCTTGAAGGAGAGAACATACCAGCTTCTTGCTGGCTGAAATGAGAAATGGTGGTGGAGCTGGGGCGGCCATCTTCAACCATCTGATGAAAACCACGCATTAAGGCTGATGGAGCAACAGAGCACAAGTTCCTGGCGATCACGGAGCTCCCACAACTGCTCCAGGACATTCACCTCCTGACTTTAATAACGCAAGAAATGCCAGGTGTGGTGGCGTACATGTGTAATCCCAGTACTTGGGAAACTGAGACAGGAAGTTCTCAGGTTCAAGGACAGCCTCAGCAACTAGTGAGCCTCTCATCCACCTCGCCAGACCCTGTTTCAAAATAAAAATAATAAAGTAGGTCTGGGGATGTAGCTTGGAGGTACAATGCCCCTGCGTTAGGTCCCCAGTACCACAAATAATAATAATAATTAGGAAAGAAATGAATTACTGGTATATTTAAGCCACTGCTGTTTTGAATTTCCTTCTATTTACAGCTGATCCTAATTTTAACTCACCTAAATGGTCTCTAATTGTTTGGTATGGCCACATTTTCTACTATCCATCTCCACCACTTCTTAGCAGTGACTTCCACTATTCCCTTCTCATACTACAAAATACTTTAAGAACTTTAAGATGATAAGTCAGGCATGGTGGCACACATCTGTAATCCCAGCACTTGGCGGCTGAGATAGAAAGATCTCAGGTTTGAGGACAGCCTTAGCAAGTAGTGAGACTCTCATTCACCTAGCGAGACCTGATTTCAAAATAAAAAGCAAAATAGGGCTGGGAGTGTAGCTCAGAGGTAGGATGCCCAGTAACACACACACACACACACACACACACACACACACACACACACACACACACACAGTCTCACATACACAAGAAAAACAAAACAAAACTGTAAGATGACTAATAAACCACCTGCCTTTGAGGAACTTATACTATAGGTATCATGTTCCTAAACCTGATTTTCAATTTTCATTTCACCATCCTATTCAAAGAAGTTGGAAATCTAAAAATTATACTTTCAGACTCCCTATAAGGTCTGTGAAAGAAAGACACATTTATGAAAAAAACAGATTCAAGTAAATGAAGGCTACCTTCCTGTATTTGTGGCCCCTTGTAAGTAGGTAAGGTGTAATAACACGAGTGTGATGTTCACATTCTTCTTAAGGCCTTCATGGTGTGAGGGGCAGTGTGCTGGCAACAGCAGTATCAGTGTCCTATGGTCACCTTCCTATCCCAGCTACGTGATAATCAGAATAAGCTAGCCTAATGCTCTAGTAACAAGTAATCCCCAAAATCTTAGTGGCCAAATGCAATAAAAGTTTCTTTCTGTCTCCTGCAGGTGTGCACAATTGCTCTCCATGTTCTCACTTAGAAATCAAGGATACTTCAACTTTGTGGCTGCAATATGTTAGCTTAGGGTCCTCCATGACTATTACGTCTGGGAAGACACAGTTTGGAAAACTGCTCACAGGCCTGCAACTGTCTCCTCCTGAACATCACACAAGTGGGCTGGGAAATGGAAACTGCCATATGCTGAGAAGTAAAAAAAAGAAAAGAAAAAAAAACCGGACTAGTTATGTTTATAATAAGTAATATGACTTTGAGTTTAATGCTCTGGGATTTCCACTCCTCTGGCCCTTTCAAGAACTTCAGAAGCACTGAAATGTTAGATGAAATCCCTCTGTTTTTTTTTTTTTAAATATCCAGAGTGGCTTGTATTCTTACGGTAAACCCTGGCTGAACCACATCTGTGCTGGTAGCTTTCTACCCCCTTACCGCCAACCATCCTCATCTTTCACAAAGCTGTCTTCTTTCTATAAACTACGTCTTTCAGGCTCCTTTGCCCTCTGGCTTTGGTTGGTTTAGGATCATGGGAGACTCCGGCAGGAGATAAGAAATAGGAGGTAAGAAAGATTGGGATCTTTATCCCTGCCTTTTAACTCTCCACCAGACTGTGGGTCCCTGGCTCCTCCCCCAGCTCCGTAAGGTCCTTCCATGAACCTTTCCTCATCTAAACACTTTATGATGTCTGTTTGACGCTGACGCATACCAGGGTGTTTAATAATCAAACTGTGAGTCTAAAAAAGAGTAATAAAATGTCTCCCATCTTCCAGTTTTACAACAGCTAGAGATCTTTATAAAATGTGAATCTGGAGCCGGGTGTGGTGGCTCAAGCTTGTAATCCCAGCATTTGGGAGGCTGAGACAGGAGGATGATAGTTCATGGACAACCTCAGCTACTATTTAGTGAGGTCTCTTGCAACTCAGTGAGACCCTGTTTCAAAATAAAGAATAGAGCCGGGCGTGGTGGCGTATGCTTGTAATCCTTGTTGCTTGGGAAGCAGAGACAGGAGGATCACGCAGGTTTGAAGCCAGATGCGCTGGCTTAAGAGACCCTGTTTCCAAATTTTGAAAAGTATAAAAATAGGTCTGGGAGTGTAGCCTGGAAGTAGAAGGGTATCCAGGAACCCCAGTAAAAGAAAGAAGAAAGAAAGAAAGAAAGAAAGAGAGAAAGAAAGAAAGAAAGAAAGAAAGAAAGAAAGAAAGAAAGAAAGAAAGAAAGGGCTGAAAGTGTTACTCAGAGGTAGAATGCCCCTGGGTTCCATCCCCAGTACCATAAAAAAATAAAATGTGAATCTGAAAATATCATTCTTCTGCCTTAAAATGTCAATGGCTCCCAATTATCCCCCATCACCACACCCCACTCTAAATTGCAACCAAACAGAAGTAATTTCAGTTCCCTCTGCAATGTGTCCTCTCTTCCTCTGAGCCTCTGCTCATGCAGAGTAGGGTGGAAATCACTCCCTTCCCCCACTGGCGCTATTCGCAAGAGTCACTTATGCCAGAAGACTTTCCATAAACCCACTTAACCTGGTTAGATGGTGCTATATTCTCCCACAGAAGTGTTTAGGCACTATCACACATAGGTAGCATTCAGTGTTACATGGACCAGCAACTGCCTTCTGACTATCTGTGCCCTCAACAGACTATAAGATTCGGGGCAGGCCCTGCAGCTCAGATCCATTAAAGCACTTGGCACATAATAGGTACTCAATAAATACTGAATGGTTCCTGAATATTATTGGAAAAGCTTGAATGTTACATTTTTCTCCTCCAGTTACTGACTTCTCTTTTCATTCACTAAAATCAAAACAAAGTAAATAAATTTTAATCACCCATGGTTCATTACGACTTCCCATCCACTTCCTAGACCATTTTAACTTAACTTTCCTACTATCTTTTTTGGAGACTTCTCTTGCCAAGATTACCAAAGACCTCCTAAATCTTCAATTCAGTAACTTCTTTTCAGTCCAAACCCTCCGGGAAGGCTGAGACAGGAAGGTTGCAGGTTCAAGGCCAGCCACACCAATTTAGTGAGACTCTCAGTAACTTAGCAGGACCTTGTTTTAAAATTAAAAAAAAAAAAAATTTAAAATGGAGGGTGTGTGTTCGGAGATGGAAGGCCCCTGGGTTCAATCCCCAGTACCAAAAAATAAAAAATAAATTTAAAAAATCTCAGCTTCAGGCTTGCTTTCTTGGTCTCCTCTGGCTGCTCATTCTTGGAAGGCTTCACAATTGCCTCTTCCTGCCGGCCCATTAAATAGTCTTCTCAGCAACTCACTCTTGTCTGCCTTTTGGGCTTCAGCCATCAGCAAATACCACAATCCCCAAATGCATATTTTCAGTCTTAACCTTTCACTTGAGCTAAGGTTGCCCCTCTCTTCCTGCAAGCAGTCCAGATAAAGGCTCAGTGTCTCGTCCATTCCAACATGAGCTCCTCCTGCGTCCATGCCATCCAGTTGTCCAGGTGACGAACCTCAAAGTCCCCTAACTCTTCCCACGGTTTATCCTCCCCCTGCTGGGCTGGCAACAAGCTTCACCCAGTGCCAAATCCCCACCCCCAATTTTCAAAACCCTGACTCTGGGTTTTAATTTCTTTCATCTAGAATACCTTTTCCCTCTTTATCTCAAATCCTACCATTCTCTGGCATTCAGAAAAATGGATGACTTCATTGCTTTCTCCTCTAAGTTCCAAATAGCTTGATGCTGTGGGGGTTTGTTTTTGTTTGTTTGTTTGTTTGCTTGAGGTTCTGTTGTTGTTTGCGGTACTAGGGATTGAACCCAGGGTTTGCAAAGGCTAGGCAAGCCTTCTACCACTTATCTACTGTCCCCAGCTCTTTTTTAGTTTGAGGCTGGGTCTCACTAATTAGCTCACACTTGCCTGGAACTTGTGATCTTCTTAAGGTCAGTTATATTTTATTATTGGGTCTTGGATACAGCCAGTGACTGACATTTTAGGCAATTAAAAATATTTTATAAGCCGGACGTGGTAGCGGACGCTTGTAATCTCTGCGCTTGGGAGGCTGAGACAGGAGGATTACACAGGTTCGAAGCCAGCCTCGGCTACTTAGTGAGGCTCTCAGCAATTCAGTGAGACCCTGTTTCCAAGTAAAAAATATAAAATAGGCCTGGGACTATAACCTGGAGGTATAAAGCCCCTGGGTTTCACCCCCAGTGCCACCAAAAAACAAAAAATATTTTATATGAGCCCAGCATGGTGGCACACGCTTGTAATCCCAGCATTTGGGAGGCTGAGACAGGAGGATAGCTGTTTGAAGACAGCCTCGGCTATTTAGTGAGGCCCTTTGCAACTCAGTGAGACCCTGTTTCAAAATTAAAAAAAAAAAAAAAAATAGGGCTGAGGGTGTTGCTCGAAGGTAGAATGCCCTGAGTTCCATCCCCAGTATCTATCTATCTATCTATCTATCTATCTATCTATCTATCATCTATAGAGAATAAACATATATTGAATAAATATGTATTGAATAAATATATACATTGAATATATATTGAATAAACATATATATATATTGAATAAATAAGTGAACTGAGAGAATTTTTTTCAATTGTACCCTTTCAGAGGTTGCTAAAAGAGAATGTTTGCGTGAAAAGGACAGAAATCTCAGTTTAAAACATTAACGTTAGGCAGGCGTGGTGGTGCACGCTTGTAACCCAAGCTCTTGGGAGGCTGAGACAGGAGGATCACACAGGTTTGAAGCCAGCCTCAGCTACTAAGTGAGGCTCTCAACAACTTAATGAGACTCTGTTTCTAAATAAAGTATAAAATAGGTCTGGTGTATACCCAGAGGTAGAAAACCCCCTGGGTTCCACCCCCAGTAACACACACACACACACACACACACACACACACACATAATTAACGTTAGCCAAGTGTGGTAGCGCATCCCAACATTTGGGAGGCTGAGACCGGGGGAATCACGACTGTTCACCGACAGCCTCAGTTACTTAGTGAGGCCCTTTGCAACTCAGTGAGACCCTGTTCAAAAAAATAGGGCTGGAGATGTAGCTTGGAGGTACAGTGCCCCTGGTTTCCATCCCCAGTACTGCAAAAACAAAACAAAACAAAACAAAACAAAACAAAAAAACACTTGAACGTTATGTAACCAAATCGTCACCATTTGTCCATTCCTTTTAACAACAGACACAGTATGTCCATACATGACAGGTAATTGCTATTCACGCAGAGAGACTTCTTTAAAAAAAAAAAAAAAAAAAGCCTGCCCTGCATAATTTGATTTCAGGCATTTCAATCCCCGATACGGGCAGACAATTTTTAAAAGGGAACATTATCATTTCAACTCTCTTAGGCTCTTCTATCTTTTATCCTGGATGACAGGAATTAGCTAAGGCAAACAAACACACAAGAGGAGACACCCGTCCGCAGCAGCAGCAGCAGCAGCGGCGGCGGCGGCGGCGCCCGGGGATCTCGGGCGGCCCTGCACGCATCTTAATCCCTTTCCTTTTTCCTGCTTCATTTCACATCTGGAGGCTCGTGGGCTGAAGAGTACTTGGAGGACATTTTCGTTTGGGGATTTCAATTTGACCCGCACGGGCCCAACTCTCCCTATTAACCGGGTCTCTCAGACCCAAGCGCAGGAAACCGCGGGAGCCGGGCGGGAGGGAGGGCGGGGCGAGAAGAGGGGCGGGGCTAGAAGAGGCGGGGCTAGAAGGGGCGGGGCTAGAAGGGGCGGGGCGCGCGGGAGGAGGCGGGGCGGCGGGAGGCCGCAGCTCTCCTTCGGGCCGGGCGGGTCTCTTTCCCGAGCCGCGCTAACGGCCCCGGGGCCTCCCGCGAGCTCGGAGGGCCGGCCGCGCCGCCCGGGCGTCCGCAGGGGGCGCCGCCTCGGCCCGCAGCTCCGCGCCGGCCCCGCCCGGCCCCGCCATGGGGCGCGCCGGCTCCGCGGCTCTGCCGAGCTGAGCCCGCCCGGCCGCCCGGCCGCCGGCCCCCGCGATGATGAAGAAGAAGAAGTTCAAGTTCAAGGTGGACTTCGAGCTGGAGGAGCTCTCCTCCGTGCCCTTCGTCAACGGCGTCCTCTTCTGCAAGATGCGGCTGCTGGACGGCGGCAGCTTCGCCGCCGAGTCCTCCAGGTAGGCGGCCGCGGCGGCATCCCGGCGGCGGGCCGGGATGCGCGGGGAGGGAGCGGGCCGCGCTCGCCCGGGACCCTCGCGAGGCCTCCGCCGCGGGCGGCCACGGCGGGTCCCGGCCCGGGTCTCGGGTCTCGGGGCGGGGGGAGCCCTCTCCGCTTCTGAAATGAGCCCCGGGCGGTCCTGAGGCAGAGGCCGATTCTATAGAGCGCAGCCAGGTGTGGCCGTGCGCCTTGAATAATTTCAGGGCCAGCCACAGATTGATTTTTCTTTTCAAGAAAATACAAAACAAAGACTTTTAAAAAGGCACTTGCGAGTTTCCCGAGGTCGAAGAGAAGGGTTAATAATTAATGTGTGTTTTGCCTACAAAAACTGATCGTAGACTATTTTTACACTAAAATGGTTTGCTTTTTATCTGTCATGCTATTAATAATGTAAAAGAAATAATGTCAATGGGTTGTGGGACTGCGGCCAGAAAATTGTCCACTATGTCAATATTGAAACCTCTGCAAGCCAGAAAATATGTCGTTGACTAAACCAAAGAATGGATTGGATTCTCAAAATTTAAAAAAAAAAAAAAATGGTCCGCTGAGGATAATTTGTCAAATTAAACTGTGGAGCTAGATGTGTAGACATTCAGCTAATTATATTGCTATCATTTTCAGCACTTGGTGCAAATGAAAATTGTACCAGTTACTGAAGTACTGAAAAGCCTAAATCAGTTCTGAGTGTCCTGGAGGTGAATGTGGCAGCCTTGTCCTGAGGCCTAGACTGTTGTGGGTCTTGCCCCATCCTGGAACAATTAGACCAGTGCTTCTGGCCCGGGGGTGACACCTGGTGGTCAGGACACTGTCAACGACCTCAAGTCAGTTTAGTTATTGCAGGCATTTGTTCAGCAAATGTGTCCACTAGGCCTTTTAAATACGCTGTCTAATTCTCACAGCAAGGTAGGTATCCCCAATTCTGTGGATAAGTAAATAGAGGCTCAGGAAACATAACTAACTGTCCCAGGGTCCTCACAGCTTATATGTGTAATGCCAAGATAATGATACAAGTCTAACTTCGAACAAGGTGATGCCAAATAGAGAAAAAGGTGTGGGCACTGTGCTAAAGAGTTTCTGAATAGGCAGCATTCAGGTGGTGTGTGTGTGTGTGTGTGTGTGTGTGTGTGTGTGTGTGTGTGTGTGTGTGTACTGGGGTTCCTGGAAGCCCTTCTACCTCCGGGCTACACTCCCAGACTATTATATATATAATTTTTTTTTTTTAATTTGGAAACAGGGTCTCTTAAGCCAGGGCGGCTGGCTTAGAACCAGCGTGATCCTCCTGTCTCTGCCTCCCAAACACGGGGATTATAAGCCTGCGCCACCATGCCCAGCCGTTCTAGTGGTTTTAAGTTGCAAGGGGTATAACTTGAATTGTGCTCTGCAAGACTTGTAAATGAAAAAGTTTGAGGATTCTGTGTTAAATTTACTCCTTCCTCTTAAAACTAAGCTCTGGCTTTAATTAAGGCGAATAAAGTTAAAGTAGTGCTTTGTAGAACCAAACAAAACACCATATACTTTGAGGGAAGTGATTCATAATAAGGAGCAGGAGCATATTGCCTTTGACGTTGGGTAGGGAGAGTTGGTGTAAAGCTAAGAACAAGAGTTTGGAATGAGGTGGGTTTAGACCTAAATCCCAGTTCCACCATGGTAAGCCTGTGGGGTTACGTATGCTCTCAAAGCTAAAATCTGTAAAGTTGAAATAGTCAATGACATATGGGGTTATTTTGAGGATTTGGTAGGATGATGTGCCTAAAATACCTACCAGTGCTTTTGCACCCAGTTGACATTTAAAGAGGAGACAAGGAACTTGTTCAAGAAAGCCTGTTTGCTTTAGATGTTATATTTAAGCTCTTTATCGTGACAACTGCAAAATTGTTTAAGAAAGATACTTCATATTAAAAGGGGAATAAATGAAGGCTGAAATACCAAAAGAAAGTGACTTATTTAAAAGTGGCACAATTTTTTAACTAGTGGGTACCAGTCTAGGCAGGGCATCTCTAATTAAATGATTAGATTTAAATTTTTAAAAATCCCTTTAGGAATTACTACCATCCGCTATGTGTACATATGTGAAAATACCAGTGTCAGTCTCAGTGCCCTGTATAGGGAAGAGAGGAGTAGGGGAGGCCGTCCGGGGGCCCCGCCAAGTGCCATATGCATGTATATCACTGTCAATGTGATTTATGTTTTGTGAGACTATAATGCACCAGTATAAACATATTAAAAAATTTAAATCCCTTTAGGGGACCCTTTTAAATCAGAAAGAGTTAACACTCCTGGTGCAGTGCTGCATGCTTGTAATCCCAGCATTTGAGAGGCTGAGACAGGAGGATCATGGTTCGCAGACAGCCTCAGCTACTACTTCATGAGGCCCTTTGCAACTCAGTGAGACCCTGTTTCAAAATAAAGAATAAAAAATCAGGCTGGGGGTATAGCTTAGAGGTAGAATGCCCCTAGGTTCCATCCCCAGTACTGCAAAAAAAAAAAAAAAGAGTTAACACTGTAGCATATCTCCCATAAAAATATGAAATTAATTATATGTAAAAGAGTTAACAGAGCAGGCCCAAGACTGCTGACTTTAGAAAGGCCTGCATACTGACTGTGTTGCCCATGGCCAGGGTCTGGGAACTGAATGGTAAATGGAGTATTTGTACAGTGTGGTTGATTCTGAACAACCTGTGAGATAGATTCTAGAATTTTGTTTCATGCTAGGCAAAGGGTGCGTAAGTAACGAGCCTAATAAGAACCTTGGGCACTGAGTCTCTAATGAGTTTCTCCAGTAGTACATGGCACAATTTGATGCCAGAGAAATTGTGTGCTGATGCTGCTTTGTATCCTGTCCTTGTAATCCAACCTGTGAGTACAACTAGATGTTGAATCCTATGAGTTTCTCCTAAGTAATCACCAAACCCAGGGTTGGTCTTGGGGACTCCCATGAATGAACCTATGTAAAATAACATTTGTTTTGTTGGCAAAAAGTCTTAGAGATAAGCCGGGCATGGTGGCGCACGCTTGTAATCCCAGCATTTGGGAGGCTGAGACTGGAGGATCGCGGTTCGCGAACAGCCTCAGCTACTTAGTGAGGCCCTCTGCAACTCAGTGAGACCCGGTTTGAAAATAAAGAATAAAAAATAGGGCAGGTAGTATAGCTGGGAGATTGAATGCCCTCGGGTTCTATCCCCAGACCCGAAAAAAAAAAAAAAGTCTTAGAGATACATAGAAAATTACCTTCACACATATTTGGTTTTGTGCAAAAACTACACATACAAATAATTCATTGTTCACCCAATATAACTGAGTACTTACTAGATTTCTAGCTGTTTGTCAGGGGCTGTGAGAAGTCCAACAAATAAGAGCCTAGCTGGTTGTAGTGGTTCCCGTCTGTGATCCTAGTACGTGGGAAGCTGAGACAGGAGGATCGGAGTTTAGAGGTCAGCCTCAGCAACTTAGTGAGACTCTTAGCAGCTTGGTGGGGCCCTGTTTCAAAATGAAAAATATGAAGAGCTGCAGTATAGCTCAGAGGTAGAATGCATCTGTATTCAATCTTCAGTAGTCTCGTCCCTATAAAAGGTCTAAAAGGGAATTACCTATACTTAATGAAATTAGAACAAAATTACTTGGCAGTTGAACACAGTATGACTTACTGCCTAATCAGTGGATCAAACAGTAGGTGAGTGTTGAAATTCTGAAGGTAAAATGTTTATTTACAGCCACAGTGGCTACTGAAAACCATATAGTGTTTCACTGGAGCATGCTGGGAGGGTGAATTTGCATTGTGAGGAGTGAGGTGGGAGGCCTGCTTAAGCAAGACATTAATAGTTGGTGCTAGATCATCCTGAGTGCAGAGAGTTCACATTGAACACGGCAGAGAGAAGATTAGAAAAAGACTCTGAGTGCCATTATAAGGAGTTTGCTTTCCACTGCTTATCGGATAAAATTCAATCTAGTGTTCTTGAACTAGGTTGTAATACGATGAAAGTGGTATTTAAGCTGGCCGGGGGAAGGGGGAGCTAATGCTGTTTGGATTCAAGTGGCAATAGGTTAGAGATGAAGAGACAATAGCCCGGGCAGGAGCTAATGAGAACCTGAACTCGGGTTTCTCATGTGACTGAGGAATGAAAATGAAAGGCCTTAATGCCCCTGAATGACTGAAATAAGGAAGCCAAGAAAGTTCTTTGTTTTGTTTGGGGTGATTATTGTATATGGTGGTAGAGGATACGAAGTGTTAATTGTTTGCTTAATGTGATTGAAGTGAAGGTGAGCTTCATAAAGCAGATGGAGATACATTTACCATGGCTGTGGGTTTCTTAGTTTCTGGTGTGTGGAGCCACACAAGCCTGCTTTGCTTTCTTTTTCTCTTTCCTCTTTTGTTCTTTTTTTCTTTTTCTTTTTCTTTTTTTTTTTTTGGTATTGGAGATTGTATTCAGGCATTTTACCTCTGAGCTATTTCCCAAGCCTGTATATGTGTCTGTCTGTATGCCTGTGCCTCTGAGCTTCATCCACAGCCCTATTTTTTTTTTTTATTGGTGCATTATATTCATTCATCATATTGGGGTAAAAACTTGTGTGTAGAGACATTCACACATCACTGATTTAACCCCTACCCAATTCCCACCCCATTCCCTCCCCTTCTCTCCCTCCCTTGCTCGGCTTAGTGGTTGACTTCGATATGTTTGAGTTCATTGTGTGTTTTAGAGTTTTCCTCTTCCCCCCTCCTTTCTCCTCCTTTAGGTTGTCTTGTTTGCTCCTCCATAGGATTTTCTTTTTCATCTAGAGTTCCTCCTATGACCCAATTCTCCCTAACTCTCACATATTAGGGAAAGCATCTGATTTCTTATTTTTTGTGACTGACTAATCTCACTTAGCATAATGTCCTCCAGTTCCATCCATTTCCCTGAAAATGATGTAATTGAGGTTTTTTTGATGGCTGAGTAAAATTCTATTGTGTACATATCCCACAGTTTTGTAATCCATTCATCTGTTGATGGACATCTTGGCTGGTTCCATAGTTTGGCTATAGTGAATTGTGCAGCTATGAACATAGATACACATGCATTAGTTTGGTTTCTTTTCTTTTGGGTAGATACCCAGAAGTGGTATTGCTGGATCAAATGGTAGATTTGTTCCCATTCTTCTGAGGATTCTCCATACTGTTTTCCAAAGTGGTTGTACTAATTTGCAATCCCACCAACAATGTCTTAGAGTTCCCACTTCTCTACATCCTTGCCAGCATCTACTGTAATTTGTGTTTTGAATGATTGCCATTCTAGTTGGAGTTAGGTGAAATTTCAGGGTAGTTTTAATTTGCATCTCTCTGATTGCCAGTGATGTTGAGCATTTTTTCATGCATTTATTGGCCATTTGAATTTCTTCTTTTGTGAAGTGTCTATTTAGTTCACTTGCCCATTTTGTTATTGGATGCTTTGTTTTCTTAGTGTTGAGTTTCTTGAGTTCTCTGTATATTCTAGATATTAGTCCTCTATCGGAGGGGTAGGTGGCAAAAATCTTCTCCCATTCTGTTGCCTCTCTATTGAGGTTCTTGACAGTCATTAGGCCGGGTGTGGTGACACACGCTTGTAATCCCTGTGCTTGGGAGGCGGAGACAGGAGGATTGCGCTGGTTTGAAGCCAGCCTCGCTGGCTTAAGAGGCCCTGTTTCCAAATAAGAAAATATAAAAATAGGTCTGGGCGTGTAACCAGGAGGTAGAAGGGTTTCCAGGAACCCCAGTACCACCACAAAAAAAGAAAATAATAATAATAATGATAATAATAATAATAATAATAATAATAATAATGATGAAGAAGAAACAGGGTCTTAGGCAGGCATAGTGGTGCACACTTGTAAGTCCAGTACTTGGGAGGCTGAGACAGGAGGATCACCAGGTTCAAAGCCAGCCTCAGCTACTTAGTGAGGCCCTCTGCAATTTAGTGAGACCCTGTTTCAAAATAAAGAATAAAAAATAGGGCTAAGGATGTAACTCAGAGGTAGAATCCCCCTGGGCTCCATCCCTAGTGGAAGAAAGGAAGGAAGGAAGGAAAGAAAGAAGGAAGACAGTCATTCAGGCTTGCTAAATTGTTGAAGCTGGTCTTGAACCTGTGATCCTCCTGTCTCAGCCTTCCAGGTATTGGGATTACAAGTATTAGCTGCCGCACCTGGCTTACGTTTGAGGTTTCATTAAGAACGTCAAGACAGAGTTCATTCTAATCTGCTTAAATAAAGGAAAATTTTTCTTACATATTTTAGGATTTTCCAGTTTGCCTTATTTTGTTCTTTTTTGTTATTGTTTTGGTTTTCTGGTTTTGGTGCTGATTGCTAAGTAATTTCCTAAATTTCACATGAGCTATGGCAAAAACACATGTAAATTCAGGGAGTGTCCAGGAAGCTAATGAGCACATCTGTGTATTGGAGCTTTTACTTTGTAAACAAGCTAAGATTTCTCTCTTCTTATTTTTTTCTCCCAAGAGAACATCTTTGTGTTTTCAAAATTTTAATTCACTGCATATTGTGTAGATCTTTTTGGTAATTGTTTCCTTTTGCAAAAGTAATGCAGATTCATGTGGAAAATTTAGAAAAGCAAAAGGAAAGGAACAAAACTGCTCATAAATAAAGCACCCAGAGCCGGGCGTGGTGGCACACCCTTATAATCCCAGCGCATGAGAGGCAGAGACTGGAGGATCGTACAGGTTTGAAGTCAGTCTCACTGGCTTAAGAGACCCTGTTTCCAGTATATATAGATATATATATATATATATATCTATATATATATATATCTCGGAGTGTAGCCTGGAGGTAGAAGGGTTCCATCCCCAGTACAACCAATAAAGCACCCAGAGATAATTACTATTCTTAATATTTTGGTGTATAATAGAGGAGCTTCTATTGATCTCCTTTTATACTTAAATACACATATCTCTTTCCCTTTACAATTATCACCTTTTTAAACCAAAATGAGATCTGAGTATACTTAATACATTCTTTCAATTAATGAATCTTCTCTATCATTATATATTTGGTTACAAAATGCTTTAAGTAGATGTAAATCATTCTATTGTTTAATTTTCATGATTTATTGATCCAAACCCCTTTCAATTTTTTTTTTTTTTTTTTTTTTGGTGGTACTGGGGTGGAACCCAGAGGCCTTCTACCTTCGGGCTATACTCCCAGACCTATTTTATATTTTTATTTGAAACAGGGTCTCACTAAGTTGCTGAGAGCCTCACTGAGTAGCTGAGGCTGGCTTCGAACCTGTGCAATCCTCTTGTCTCAGCCTCCCAAGTGCGGGGATTACAAGTGTGAGCCACCACACCCAGCTCCAAACCCCTTTTATAGTAGTCTTCTGACCTTCCTTTTTAATACTTTTATAAGTGAACTACAATAAACATCCTTGTACCCAAATTTGGTGCATATCTATTATTATTAATTTAGGACTAATACTTAAAAATGGAATTATTGAGTCATATATTCACATTTATAAGACATTTGGTATATATTATCAACTTACCCTTTATTGCAGTATATTAATTTTTTATGATTAAAAGCACTAATAGAGCCTGGCATGGTGGCACAATCTTGTAATCCCAGCATTTAGGAGGCTGAGACAGGAGGATCAGAGTTTGCAGCCAGCCTCAGCAACTTAGTGAGGCCCTTTGCAACTCAGTGAGATCCTGTTTCAAAATAAAGAAGAAAAAATGGGGCTGAGGGATGTAGCAGTAGAACACCCCTGAGATCCATCCCCAGTACCCCCCCCAAAAAAAGTCATTTATAGTGGCAAGTATCAAAAGTAGCCAAAATTAGAAAATGCTTTCTGACCATATGGCACATAGTTCTTTACACCCTGGATCCCGTCACCCCACTTCTGGGTAAATATACAAAGGAATTGAAATCAGTATGCTAAAGAAATAGCTGCATTCCCATGGTCATTTCAGCATTATCCACAGTAGCCAAGACATTGAAACAACCTAAGTGTCTGTAAATGGATGAATAGAGATTTTAAATGTGGTTTATCTAATGGAATGCTATTCAGCTTTAAGAAAATAAAGAAATGCCAGGCGTGGTGGCGCACAGTTGTAATCCCAGCATTTGGGAGGCTGAGACCTAGAGGATCGTGGTTCGCGGACAGCCTCAGCTACTTAGTGAGACCCTCTGCAACTCAGTGAGACCCGGTTTCAAAATAAAGAATAAATAATAGGGCAGGGGGTGTAGCTCAGAGGTCGAATGTCCCTGAGTTCCATCCCCAGACCCGCAAAAAAGAAAATAAAATAAAAAAGAAAATAAAGAAATCCTGTCATTTGTGACAAGGTGGATGAAGCTGGAGGACATTATGCTAAATGATATCATAAGCCATTCACAGACAGACAAATAGCACATGACTTACTTCTACATGGAATATGTGAGAGGTCAACTCATAGAGGCAGAGAAGAGAATGGTGGTCTCCAGGAACTAGAGCGGGAGGCACAGGACATTGTTTTGTCAAAGGAAAAGTTTCTCTAAAGATGAGTAAGTTCCAGAGGTATATTGTACGTAATGACTATAGTTGATCTTTTATACATTTGAAAATTGCTGAGAGTATTGTAAATGGCCTAACCATAAAAATAAATGAATTATTAAATATGCAAATTCACTTCATTTAACCATTTCAAGGTGTATGCAAATATCAAAACATCATGTAGAGGCCAGGCATGGTGGTGCACGCTTGTAATCCCAGCATTTGGGAGGCTGAGACATGAGGATCTCAGCTGCTTAGTGAGGCCCTTTGCAACTCAGTGAGACCCTTCTCAAATAATAATAAGTAGGGGTGTAGTTTGGAGGTAGAATGCCCCTGGATTCTATCCCCAGTAACACACACACACACACACACACACACACAAAATCATGTACACCATAAATACAATTTTTGTCAGCTATTCACTAATATAAATAAATATTTAGAAAAACTTCTTTATACCCTGGCCAGAAATGGGGTCATCAATTCATATTATTGTCATAGCTGTAATGCATTTACTTAAGCACTTAGCTAATGTACTTTCTTTTTTTTTTTTTTTTTTGCGGTACTGGGGATGGAACCCAGGGGCATTGTACCTCTGAGCTACACCCCACACCCAGTACTAATGTATTTTCTTAATCTTTACATTAATACTCAAAATAATCCTGTGAGGAGCCAGGCGTGGTGGCTTATGCTTGTAATTCCAGTACTTGAGAGGTTGATGCAGGAGGATCACAGGTTAGAGGACAGCCTCAGCAAGTAGTGAGATTCTCATCAACCTAGTAAGATTCTGTTTCAAGATAAAAATAAAATAGGGCTGGGGGTATAGCTCAGAGGTAGAACGCCTCTGGGTTCAATCCCCAATACAGAAAAATAAAATAAAAATAATCCTGTGAGGGAAGTGCTATTATTATATCATTAATACTAATAATATTATTACTGTTATTATTGCTGTTATTCTCATTTTAAATCTAAGGAAATATAAACACAAAGGGATGTTGAGAGTTAGTCAGCTAGTAAGTTCAGGGCTAAGAGATGTGCTGGTTCTAGAAACTACAATTACTATCATTATTTTTTTGGTGGCACTAGGAATTGAACCCAGGAGTGTCCTACATCTGAACTATACCTCCAGCCCTATTTTATTTTTTATTTGAAACAGTGTCTCACTAAGTTAGCACTCATTAGCCTTGAACCAGCAATCTTCCTGTCTCAGCCTCCTAAGTACTGGTATTGCAGGGATGCGACCCCATGACTGGCTCCAGGGACCACTCTTAATCACTAGACTCAACTTATCATATTTTGTGTTGTATGCTTTCTCAATTTTGTGTTTTAGAAAAATAATAGATAAATATATACATGTGTATATGTGTATATATATACGTATATATATTTATTACTTTTTCTGAATGTCACTTGTTGAAAACTGGTTCCAATATGTACTACCACTAAATAGGTTACTAAACCTGGCTTCTTTACGTTTGCCTCAAGATAGTTGTATATGAAAGATAAGAAACAATACTTATGCCCATGCTGTTTTCTTCAAGGTGTGGCTTTCCAGGTCTAAGTTAGCAAAAGTTAGTTACATTCCTAGATTTGTTTGTTTGTTTGTTTGTTTATTGTGGCACTGGGGATTAAACCCAAGGGCATTCTACCTCTGAGCTACACCCCCAGCCCTATTTTTTAGTCTTTGTTTCGAAACAAGGTCTCACTAATTTGTGGAAGGCCTCACTAAGTAGCTGTGGCTGGCCACGAACCTGCGATCCTCCTGTCTCAGCCTACCAAGTACTGGGATTACAAGCGTGTGCCACCACGCCTGGCTTAGATATGATTTTATAAAAAGTATTGTTAATACCATTTTATGCTAGTAAATTAATATTCACCAATGTTATCACTAAGCCATGCATAGTAGGCATTTTATGAACACTTACTAGAAAATTTAAGATATTTGGACAAAGGATCTGTTGTAGATTTGCTAAGTGTGACAAATATAGAGATCCCCAAATTAGATATATGAGGAAGTCATATGGGGAAGTATATGGTATCCTGTGTGTATAACGTATAAAAAATATGTTCAGTTTGGGTGTTGGCCTTTGAGGGACATTATCAAATGAAGCTCTAGGGAAGACAGTGGATCCTGGGGAATCTTGAAGTATGTTAATAACAGAGACAGGGGTTAGTTTTGAGAGACGATGGTCTTGAAACACTAAAAAGTCAACTTCTATATTTTATATTCCTAATTTTATTTAATTCTCACAAAACCTCTTTAATTATTTTTGTGGTACTAGGGATTAAGCTCAGGAGCATCTACCTCCAAACTACACTCCAGCCCTATTTTATTTTTTTATTTTAAACAGGGTCTCGCTAGGTTAATGAGAGTCTCACTACATCATGAGGCTGTCCTCAAACCTTTGATCGTCCAGTCTCAGCTGCTGAAGTACTAGGATTACAGGCATGCAACACCACCCCTGGCTACAAAACTTCATTAATAAAAGTGGGAAACTATTGATCCTCTTGGGTTAAGAGAGAATGTCAGGTGCTGTAACACATATAATTTTTAAAAGTAAAAAGTAGTTTAAACAAAATAGAAAAAAAAAAAAGCTTATTTCTCTCTCATATAAAGTCAAAGCTGCCAGTCTGCTCTGTCAAGTTGTCAGGGGCCAGGCCTCTTTTTTTATCTTGTAGCTCTCAGGATATTGTTCTGAGGGACTAACCTGACTTACCCACATCCGAATTCCAGCCACTGGGAATGAGGAAAGGGTAAGCGGAGGTCCCTTCTGCACACAGTCACTGACCAACTTAGCATGGGGCCATATCCAGTGGCAAGGAAGGATATGGAATGTAGTCGTTGCAGAGTGTCCATATACCTAGAAACAATTCAGTTATAATAAAGGGAGGGAGGCCTCTGCTACACCTCCCTCCCTTCCTCACCCCGTCCTGGTTGAACACAGAGTAAGCACTGGCTCAAAGATAAGCAAGGGCTCTACTTGCTGAGCTGCATCCCCACCCCTTATTATTTTTAATTTTGAGGCAGGGTCTGAGTTGCCTAGGCTGGCCTCGAACTTACAGTCTCCCTTCCTCAGCCTCCAGAATAGCTGGAATTGCAGGATGCACCACCAACACCCAGCTTATACCTCTTATTTATTTATTTATTTATTTATTTATTTATTTATTTATTTATTTATAGTACTGGGGATGGAACCCAGGGGCATTTTACTTCTGAGCTACAACTCCAGCCCTCTTTTTTCTTCTTTATTTTGTAACAGGGTCTCACTGAGTTCAAAGAGCCTTACTAAGTAGCTGAGGCTGTCTGAGAACCTCCATTTTCCTATCTCAGCCTCCTACATCTCTGTTAGATATGAGAGAATTAATCCTCAAAAAATTTGTTCACGGTCACACATCAACTAAATACAGTATGTCTGAAGGACTGTCCCCTAAAGGAAGTAGACTTATGCTGGGTACATCAGAGGACAGAACTAGGAGCAGTGGTGAGATGTTAAAGGAGCCATGTTTTTATTTGGTATAACATTAGAACAAATAATTTTCAAGCCGGGTGTGGTGGCGCACGCTTGTAATCCCAGCATTCAGGAGGCTGAGACCGGAGGATCGCGGTTCGCGGACAGCCTCAGCTACTTAGTGAAGCCCTCTGCAACTCAGTGAGACCCGGTTTCAAAATAAAGAATAAAAAATAGGGTAGAGGGTGTAGCTTGGAGGTCAAATGCCCCTGGGTGAACAAATAATTTTCAACATTTACGACAATAGTGAATAGGCTACCTCAGCGCTTCTAACGCTTGAATGGCCTTGTCCATTTGTCAGGAATGACGTTCTTCATTAGAGGAGGGTTACCTAAGTGATTCTTAAGGGCCCCCCCTTTTTTTTTGGCGAGTCTGGAGATGGAACCCAGAGGCATTTGACCTCCGAGCTACACCCCCTGCCCAATTTTTTATTCTTTATTCTAAAACAGGGTCTCACTGAATTTCCAAGGGCCTCACTAAGTAGCTGAGGCTGTCTGTGAACCGTGATCCTCCAGTCTCAGCCTCCCAGATGCTGGGATTACAAGCGTGCGTCACTGCACCTGGCTTTCTTAAGGCCCTTTCTAACTACAAGGTTCTATGATTATACTCTCAATCTTATCTCCTAATATCACTGTTCATAAATATTTCTTTTTTATCCAGGACTGGTGAGCCTATATGAGCCATATGTGTGTGCATTTGTTTTCCACCCTTTTCTTCACACTTCTTTTAGTTAATAGAAATTTCAGTCATTTTTAAGACCTAGCTATAATGTAACATGTCATCAGTTTTATACCCACACCTGTCCTAACCTACAGTCCACCCACTTGTTTCTCTCCAACCTTACTGCACATACTGTATCTTAATAGGTTGGTTATTTGTTGAATGAATAAAAAAACTCGCCTCACCATCCCACTATGACTTCCTCTCGGTCAGTTCTTAAAATTGTTTCTATCAGTCCTTTCACACCCAATTTGTTCTTTTAATTACCTTAATGAAAACTTACTGTTTAGTATAAAGATTGCAGTAATAAAAATAAACAAGAAAAATTGAAGAGGGCAAGAAATGTTTAAATGGCTTCTCTTCCTTTTTTGTGGCAGAGGAAGTGAGGAAACAGAATGGCAGAAGGAACAGCGTGCAGAGCCGCGCCAAACAGCACAGTGTGCTGAGGGCTCTGTGCAGACAGCCGTGTGTTATGCTGCTGCACATAGAGGGAGAGAGGCCGTCCTTCAAGGGGTCTAGGCTTGCGTCCATTCTGTGTCTAGGGAGCCAAAGCAGAGGAGTGATTTATGCAGAGCAGCAGGTTGCTTTGGGCTGGAACTGAAAAGAATTCTCATCTGACGGGCCTCTTTAGCTCACTCAGTTACAATCAAAAAAGTGTGTTAAGAGTCATTGGTATAATGATAAAGGGTCAGCAAAGCTTTCACAAGTAATTGAAGAGGAAGATGACTGAAAGCAAGTGCAAAGGCCCAGCTGAAATTGTAAAATATGTATTTTAGTGACGACAGTTATGCACATTCATGAAATTTCCTCTGGCAGTACTCATAGATTAGGTGTAGAAGAAAATGGACAGTAGGATTGATTCTGGTTTAGGAGTTCATATTTAGATAGAAAGGCCAAAGAGACAATTCCATTCTTATTGGTAAGAATAGAATTTAAGGAATCAGGTGTGGGGTCTACATATTGTAAGGAAGGAAACCAGGCTGGGAAGATACATCAGGAAAATACAGACAAGCTGGAGGGCGAAGGCCTCAGTGATGTTGGAGGAGTGTGTACGGAAGCAGTGGTGCTGACTGGGTCGGAGGCCGGGTGGGGGTTGTGTTCAGAAAGTACGATATTAGTTTGCGATTACTTCACTGAGGCAGTGCAGAGAGGTGGCAACGTCCAGGGTGTAGGTGTTGCTGGAATGGTGTGAAGATTGAGGCAGGGCAGAGACCCTGAGCCTAGGGCATTAGGTTATTTGCATGGTATTAAACTAGCAGGTATGATTACAGGTGCTGGGGTGAAGACAGAGATTGCAAAACAGATACTTTACTGTGCTATCAACTAGGAGAAGAAGAGCATGACATAGCCAGGTGTCTGTGCCTCAGGCTCTTAAGCCCGTAGCTTGAAAGTATAAGGGCTATAGCCTGCAAGTGACAAGTTTAAAAAGTGCCAAGCTGCCTGTGGACCTGTGGGAGATGGAGGTAGAGAATAAACACCACTAACTGCAGGGGCACAATACCAGCAGTGTCCTCGGAGCTTCAGGTAGGCAATGAGTGGGGTGTTGTGTGAAGAGGAGAGTATGAGTTTGTTTAACCCGAGAACAAAGGTCTCAGGTGGTGTAGCAGAATGAACTGGGAAAGGGGACAGCAACAGAAGGAATCAGCGAGGAGAGCGAAAGACAGGGCGGAGGGAGAAAAGCTGACAGGACTCCCATGTCTGTCTTTTCCTGTGGAGTACAGGGATGAGAAGTATAGACAGAAGTGACAGGCCTCAAGATTTCCAATATGGACGTGAAATCGTTTATTATTATATCTAGTATATCTAAGGCCCAGGAGAGCCAAGGTAGCTGTTCCTTCTAGGAGTGCAAGGATGAGGTCATGTACCTCTTGTCGTCCGCTTCCCAGGAGGCCTTGCCTCCTCCTGTTTTATTTATTTATCTGCCTCACAGGCTTCCACATTTTGGCAATTATGCACAAAGCTTCCATAAATATCTGCATGCAAGTTTTTGTGTTGACGGAAGATTTCAACTCATTTGATTAAATACCAGAGAACGTGATTTGCTAGGCCACAGAAAAGTATTGCCCACCCACCCCTTTTAAAGGCTGGTTGTTTCACAGTATTTGTGAGGCAAGGAGGACAATTACTAGTATTCTACTTTGTTAATAAGTTAAAAAAAAGCAAATGAATTACTCAAGATTACGCTGGTAATAAGTGATGGTGCAGAAGTACAAATCAGGATTTCTGCCTGCTAGCTTTTTTCACTCTTGTGTGACTTCCTCATTACATAACAGACAAATAATGTAGATTTCTTGCCCATGGTCTTAATTCTAAAACTGTCACATTGCTATTAAAAAACTGCAGTGAATTTGTGCCTAGAACTGGGCGGGAAGAATAACTGAAAAAGTACAATATTTGTTAGATTGTTTTAGAGTGACGAGAACAATACTGGCATGGTGGTGCGTACATGTGATCCCAGTGACTCAGGGCTGGGGCAGAAGGATCACAAGTTTGAGGAAACTTAGTGAGACCCTGTCTCAAATTAAAGAATAGAAAGGGCTAGGGATACAGCTCATTGGTAGAGCATGTCTGATTTCAATTCCTAGCACTGCAAAGAAGAAAATAAAAGTATGATATTATTAAAGTTTTCTAATCTAACAATTTTGTTTATATTTAAAATGTATTCACTGGGCATAGTAGCACATACCTGAAATCCCAGCACTTGGGAAGCTGAGACAGGAGGATCACAGGTTCGAGGACAGCCTCAGCAAGTAGTAAGACTCTCATCAACCTATTGAGACCCTGTTGCCAAAAAAAATAAAATAAAATAGGGTTGAGGGTGTAGCTCAGAAGTATCATGCCCCTGGGTTCAATCCCCAGTATCATAAAAAAATAATAATAAAATTAGGGCTGGGGATGTAGCCCAGAGGTAGAATTCAATCCCCAGCACTACAAAAAAATAAAGTAAAAAATAAAATGTGTTAGGCCAGCAATGAAAAGGCAGTCCATAGGAGGGGAGAAAATATAAATCATATATCTCATAAGGGATTAATAGACTAAAGCAGTACTACAACTCAGTAACAACAAACTTGATTTTAAAATGGGCTTAAAGAACTTAGAGATTTATTTTTTTTAAGTTATACAAATGGTCAATAAACAGAAAACAGAAAATAAGTGTTGGCAAGGATAAGGAAAAATGGGACCACTTTTTGTATTGCTGTTGGGAATATAATATGGTACTACATGGAAAGCAATATGGCAGTTCCTCAAAAAGCTCAAAATCACATGATCTCATAGTATCATAGGGGTTACAAGCGTGTGCTACCACGCCTGGCTATTTTTTTTCCTTTTAAACTTTATAATTTAGGAACATTTTACCATAAATTTTTTACAGTATCATTGTTGAGTTCAGTCAGTCACCCTACCAACTAATGTGATTTAGCAAAATACAGACATACAGGCTTATATAATTACTCATTTTTATTTTACAGTTTTAGGAAAGTCCCTCTGTCATCAGATTAACATTTTAGCATCTGAGGCTTGCCAGACCATTTTTAAAAGATGCTGCACTAGAAGATGCTTTCTGGTCTGAGATAGCTTCAGGTTGCCTGGTCCTGAGGTCACAGTCCTGCAAAATGAAGACTTACACACACGTTCATGGCAAACCATCTGAAGTCTTATCACCAGGCCTGTGATTGTGCAGGGAGGGAATGTGGAAGGTGCTACAGAGCCCGAGCAGAATCCTGGCCATGGATGGGCTCCCTGAGGACACTAAGTGACAGGGATACTATGAGAAGCCTTGCCATCCAGGGCTGCAGGGAAGCCGTGAACCCTGCCAAGGAGGGAGTGGCTCTGGAGATCAACTTCTCTCTCTCTTTAGACATGACCTTAAAAAGTTGCCCAGGGGTCCTTACACTGTGATCCTCATGCTTCAGCCTCCCCAGTAGCTGGCATTACAGGAAGATCAGTTTCTTGATGAGCAATAGCCAGGCAGATCTGTGGCAGGGCCGCTTAAGCCTGTGTGTGGATAGAAGGCCCACATGTTGAGTTTGTCTCTTTGCCTCTTTTCTTTCCCAACCCTATTTTCTGTTTCCTTACAAGAACCCAGTCACATTTAATCATACTTGTGTAAGAGGGCTTGCATTGCCAGAAGCAATCCCATTAGTCAGCAGTGGGCCTCTCTTTTATTAAGTGAAAAAGGAACTGAGTCCAAAAGTACTCTAGAAATAGAATGGTGGTTGGTAGGGACCAGGGGACTGGGCAGTTGCCAGTTCAGTTTGCCGAAATGAAAATATTCTGAAGATGAGTGAGCCAGGCTACCTCTGAGATACACACCAGCCCCCGCCCCTGCTTTTTTTTAAACAGGGTCTCAGTAAGTTGTTGAGAGCCTTGCTAAGTTGTTGAGACTGGCTTTCAACCTGTAATCCTCCTGTCTCAGCCTCCCAAGTACTGGGATTACAGGTGTATGCCACCACACCTTGCTGAATATTCTTTTTTTTTTTTTTTTTTGTGGTACTGGGGGTGGAACCCAGAGGCTTTCTACTCCAGGCTATCTCCCAGCCCTATTTTTTATTTTATTTGGAAACAGGGTCTCACTAAGTTGCTGAGAGCCTCACTAAGTAGCTGAGGCTGGCTTCGAACCTGCACAATCCTCCTGTCTCAGTCTCCCAAGCGCGGGGATTACAAGCATGCACCACCACGCCTGGCCTGAATATTCTTAAAACACTGAATTGGACACTTTAAATAGGTAAATTGTATAGTATGTTAATTATATCTGAAGAAAGTTGGGTTTTGGGGGGGATTGTTTGTTTTGATACTGGGGATTGAACTCAGGGGCATTCTACCTGCAAGCTACACCCCCAGCCCTATTTTTTATTCTTTATTTTGAAACAGAGTCTCACTGAGTTGCAAAGGGCCTCGTTAAGTAGCTGAGGCTATTCTCAAACTGCGATCCTCCTGTCTCAGCCTCCCAAATGCTGGTATTACAGTGTGTGCCACCACAACTGGCAAGAAAGCTGTGTTTTATAAAAATATTTTTTGACAGAATCCCATTAAGCCAATCTAATTCCTTGGACAAGCCCATTCTTTCATGTAGTAAATACATGTTTATTATCTGTAGTAAATACTATTCTAAGCAATTGAATTAGTTCTGCTGTTTTTTGCTTTAAATTTTTATATTATGAAATTATTTAGCTAGGCATAGTGTTGCACATTTGTAATTCCAGGACTTAGAAGGCTGAGACAGGAGGATCACAGGTTTGTGGCCAGCCTCAGCTACTTAGTGAGGCCCTCTGCAACTTAGTGAGACCCTGTTTCAAAATAAAGAAAAGAAAATAAGGCTTGGGTTGTAGCTCAGAGGTAGAAAGTCCCTGAGTCAATCTCCAATACTGGAAAAAAAATTGTTTTTCTTAGTGTTTATTCTCCTATCTGTACAATGATTATAAAGATTTTAGTATCCCAGTTTTTATTAAGCTGCTATAATTTATGTAGTTGCTGTTATTTTTATTAAGTTTAGTTTTTAGGGTCAAATTTTATATATCTAAATTTCATAAACAATTCATAATTTTTGTGAAAGTTCATAATTAAGAGTAAATATTATGTATCATTTTAGCCAGTGAGCTTAATGTTTATTATTGCTATCAATAATATTCATTATAGATTGAATAAAAGACCTCATTTCTCTTTTTTTCTTAGCTAATTTTCAGCATTGCCCTCCAGCTCTATATTAGGGCATAGGGAACAAAGATCTCCAGGGTCAAAATATCCTGCTTTTAGTCGACTTGATAAGACAAAACCATGAGGGTGTGCACTGTGGAGAACGTGGTGTCCAGGAAGTGAGCAGAGCAGAGCGTATTGGGGCTGTAGAGAAAATGAGGGGGCTTTGTGGCATCACAGGAGCTAAGCAGGAGTTGGAGTATGGGCGTTCATGCCGCCGTACTGTGTAGGCATGTGTGTTATGCGAGCTGCTTGCTTAACTCGACTTGAAAGTATGTTGGGGCCAGTTTTGCTTGGATAAAATCATATGAAGATTAGATTTAATTCTGTATGCAATATGATCTTACACCCATGCCTTTTTGTGATTTTAAAATTGTAAAAAGGTCAGTATAGAAAATTAATGAAATGTATAAAATTACGAGAAAGAAAAAATATTACCCATAGCAGTAATTACAGTTAACATTTTGTTTTTCAGGTCTGGGAATGGAACCCGGGGGCATTTGACCTTCAAGCTACACTCCCTGCCCTATTTTTTTTTTTTAAAACAGGGTCTCACTAAGTTGTGGAGGGCCTCACTAAGTGTCTGAGGCTGGCTTTGAACCTGTGGGATCCTCCTGTCTCAGCCTCCCAAAGGCTGGGATTACAAGCATGTGCCACCATGCCTGGCCAGTTAACATTTTTTGATATAGCTTTCTAGTTTCTTCCCATGCCTTTTTAACATAGTTGAAACCAATTTGCATACACAGTTTTTTTTAGTATTGATTGATTGATTGATTTGTGTGGTATGGGGATTGAACCCAAGGACATTCTACCTCCAAGATATACCCCAGCTCTATCTTTTATTCTTTATTTTAAAACAGGGTCTCACTAAGTTGCAGAGGCCCTCACTAAGTAGCTGAGGCTGGCCATGAACCTGCGATCCTCTTGTCTCAGCCTCCCTAGTACTGGGTGTGCACCATGACACTCACCTAGTATTTATTTATTTATTTATTTATTTATTTATTTTGGTGGTACTGGGGTTCCTGGAAGCCCTTCTACCTCCGGGCTACACTCCCAGACCTATTTTTACATTTTTATTTTGGAAACAGGGTCTCCTAAGCCAGCGCACGGCACGCGGCTGGCTTCAAACCTGTGCGATCCTCCTGTCTCTGCCTCCCAAGGGTGGGGATTACAAGCCACGCCCGGCTAGTTTTTATTTTTTTTAATAGCCAGGTGTAGCCGGGCGTGGTGGCTCACCCCCGTGCTTGGCAGGCTGAAACAGGAGGATTGCACAGGTTTGAAGCCAGCCTCAGCTACTTAGTGAGGCTTTCAGCAATTTAATGAGACCCAGTTTCCAAATAAAGTACTAAATAGCTCTGGGAGTCTAGCTCGGAAGTAGAAGAGCCCCTGGGTTCCACCCCCAGTACCATGGGGGGGGGGGGAATAGCCAGGCGTGTTGGCCCACACCCATAATCCCAGCAGTTAGAAGGCTGAGATAAGAGAATCACAGGTTCAAGTGACATTGTTTGGTCCTGTCTCCTTCCCCAAACCTCCCCTTTCCCTTCCCTCCTCCCTATTTGCAAAGCCAAGTTGTAGAACCAACGTCTGTCAGCAAATGAATGGATAAAGAAAATGTGGTATATCCACACAATGGAGTTTAACTAAGCCATAAATAAGAACAAAATTATATCATTTGCAGGAAAATGGATGGAATCGGAGAGCATACACAAATTTTTATCTTGCTTTTTAAATGCTTTGTAATATAAGCATTTTCATGTTGTTAAAAGCTTTAGTATATGTTATTTTAGTAGTCTCATACATATATTCTTTCATGACTGGAGTATAAATTAAGTAGCAGCTCTTTTGCTTTGTATATTCCTGTTGTTTCTGGCTTACTCCCTCTATTGCTGATGCTGAGCTCCTTCCCTCAAGCATCTGAAAGTGAGGTGCAAGCAAGGTGTATACCACGCGGTAGGTGGCTGAGGGATTGCACATAGAACAGAACACAGGGGCCAGAAGATTGAACCTTGGCAGAAAAGCCCTAATTCAGGAAATTCAGGGAGCATCACAGGAGCTAAGCAGAGGCTGGAGTAGGGGGTGTTCACCCTGCCACAAGTGAGGAGACGTGGGTGTTCTGAGAGCGCTCTCTTGACAATTGGCAAGTGTCTGGTCAACTCAGAAACTCGTTGAGTCCTCGGAACAAAGTCAGGCTCATAGTGAGCATGTGCTACGGCTGCAGAATCAGAGTATAACAGGTTTTTTTTAGGGGGGTGTTGTTAATGAAAAGAAGTGGAATTAAGTCAAAGGGTGAAGACAAGAACAAGGAGCAATTTATTTCACACTTTTTTTTTTCCTTTGGTGGTACTGGGGTTCCTGGAAACCCTTCTACCTCCAGGCTACACTCCCAGACCTATTTTTATACTTTTTTATTTGGAAACAGGGTCTCTTAAGCCAGCTCACGGGCGGCTGGCTTCGAACCTGCGCAATCCTCCTGTCTCCGCCTCCCAAGCACGGGGATTACAAGCGTGCGCCACCACGCCTGGCCACACATTTATTTTTAAGAGGGAGTAGAACATGATTATAATCATTATTGGGGCAAAGGAATAATTTTAAAAAGGGGATACAAATTTAAAAGAATACCAGGGCACAGTGGTGTGCACCTATAATCCCAGTACTTGGAGGCGGAGACATGACTACAGGTTCAAAGCCACCTCTGCAACTTAGTGACACTTGCAGCAACCTAACAAGGTTCAGACCTTGTTTTCAATAACAAATAAAATTGGGCTGGGAGTGTAGCTTGGAGGTAGAATGCCTCTAGATTCAATCCCCAGATACACACACACACACACACACACACACACACACACACACGAACACGCGCGTGTGCGAAAAACCAACTTCTAATTGAAAATCTTAATTTTTTTCTTCTGTCTTAAAACCCAGTCACTGTCAGACATGGTGGTGCATACCTTTAATCACAGTACTTGGGAGGCTGAAATGGGATATCAGGTTCGAGGACAGCCTCCATAAGTAATGAGACTCTCATTAACCTAGCAAGAACCTGTTTCAAAATTTAAAAAAAAAATTAAAAATGGGGCTGAGGTTGTAGCTCAGAGATAGAAGCCTCTGGGTCCAATCTCCAATCACACACACACACACACACACACACACACACACACAAGCAAAAAAAAAAAAACAGTAACTGGGTTCAGAAGAAATTTTCAGACTTCTAATAAAATGCTTTATCCAAACATCACTAAGAATCTGGCAAATACCCAATATTTATTTTATCTTAATGAGGAACTATCCAGAGTATCAATCTGAGGCTTTGCATGTTTGCTTTGTTTTATGTAGTTATCACTAACATGACATTAGAATAAACTCATTTAGTGACATCTTTCTAGTTAAAATTTTGTTTCCTTGGTCACAAACTGTATCCACAATTCAATACCATTTCTGGGAATTCTGTAGTGCTGATATCTAAATATAAACTTCTTAACATTTTATCTTATGTAATTAACTATTTTTGGCCAGTTCAGATTTCCATAAAGTTATTATTGTTGTTGTTTTGTGTGTGTTGTTGTGTGTTTGTTTTATTTTGGAACACGGTCAGCCAGGCATGGTGCACACTTGTAATCCCAGTACTTGGGAGCCTGAGACAGGATGTTCACAAGTTCACAGCCAGCCTCAGCAATTTAGTGAGGCCCTCCACAACTTAGACCCAGTTTCAAAATAAAGAAATAAAACAGGGCCAGAAGTGTAGTTCAGAGGTAGAATGCCCCTGGGTTCAACCCCCAGCACCATCAAAAAAGAGGCAACTGGGGGTATTGCTTGGAGACAAATGCCTCTGTGTTCAATCCCTCCTACCACAAAAGAAAACTTAATTTAAAAAAATAAAAAACCATAAGTAATTACTTTTATAGTTTCTGTTAATGGAAAGATAATCAAGCTACTGTAGATTTGCAATTACACATCATTGCAAACTGTAAACTCTCATAGTACTAATAATATGTAAGGCTTCCTGAAGCAACCAGGAGCTCAGCAATAACTGTAATATTAGCACTTACATTTCCTCATTGAGAAACTAACTCAGTACCAACTGGTCAAGATAAACTTGGTAGCACTCTGCTAGTATTGTACTTCCTGCAAAGAAGCATGAGTTCACTTAAAATAACGAAGAAGCTCTTTTAAACATGCATTGCACTGTAACTCACCTATCCTGTTGAAACGGGGGTTCTTGTCTACGGAGAGCGAAGAATGACACCCGCAGACCTCAGGAAGGGGAGTAAAAGGTTTATTGGAAGCAGCAGGGAATGGGGCAAGGTGGCTGAACACCCCCAAAGGGGCTGGAACTCTGGGTCCAGCAGCTGCCTTCAGGACAACACTTGAGAGTAGCCCAAGCCGAATTGCCTTCAGGTGCAGGCTGCTTTCTTCCGGAGTCCGCGCGATCTGCCAGAAGGGAATAGAGAAAAGTGGCCGAACACCCCATAGGGGCGGTCGGAACTCCGGGGTCCAGTAGCTGCCTTCAGGGTCACTACCCGAGTGTCCAGCCACGTGCCTTCAGATGCACTCTGCCTTCTCTCAGTGCCAACACGACCTGCGAGAGAGAGAGAGAGAGAGAGAGAGAGAGAGAGAGAGAGAACAGCTCCCCAAAAGGGGAGGGGGTCCCGAGCGGGAAGTCCCCTACTTTTGCCATCTGACTGGCCGATGCCTGACCGCTTGCAAATCCGTTTGTGGTTAGGGCGACTTTGAGATTTCAAGGAGAATTTGCATAGGACATTTGCAAGTTCTTTGAAGGGTCTCCTTTCAGGAATGCCAGACTTGCTTGGTGGGTTTGTTGATTAGGAAACTCAGGATGGCTTTGTGAAGCTCTGGCCTTCTTATCTCCTGAGCCTTTGGAATTTCAGGCATTTGTCGCCCCTCAGGAAACTCAGAAAATTAACTTTTTTCTACCAAGGCCTTTTCCCTATCTGCCTATTTCCTTTCTATCTCCTCACTGTTCCCCTGGGGTTTTCTTCTGTGTGATGAGCCGTGCCAGACAGGTCGAGTTATGTCATGTAATGCATAAACAAGAGGCTTATTTGTACTGACTGTGGTCAGTGTCAGCAGGAGGTTCCACAGAAAGCTGTGCCACTCAAGAAATACCCCAGCATGAACACTCAGTACAGACCTTTCATATCAGCCCTCTTGGAACCTCATCCTCCACCGACCAAAGAGCCCTCCTGGGCTCCTCCCAGACAGACCTTCCTTCAAAGTAGAGCAGCTAGATTGTGTTGCTGTGCCTTTGAATGCAATTTACTCTATCTTCAGGAGCTTGCCTCATTGTAATATCAATATCGTAAAGATAACCAAGAGAGTCAGAGCAGACCTTTTAACTGGAAAGGTGTCACTCAATGAGTTTATTGAAACAAAGCAAACACAATGCCCATTGTACAGCTATCCTCTCGCAGTGTTATTGGCTCCTTACACCCATGGCCTCAAGAATGTCAACATTCTACAGCCTTCTTATCTAAGTATGTCCTGGTGGCCTAAAACAGTTCTTTTGAATTCACTACTTAATATCCCTTTACCAGAAAAACCAGATACATTTTATTCCTCTGATATTATAGATTATCCTTTTGATCATTTTATTTGTAATACCTCTGCTGAGAGGACTTTCACAATGCATAACAATTTCATTAAAACTTATTTCATTCTGTTTTCTATTACTTCTGTAGATTTCTTTGTCTCTTTTGAATCATAAGCAATGGCCACAGCAACATTATCCTCTTAGTCCTCTGCTTATTTCATGTCAAACTCAGCAGCTTCATCTTTTTATCTTAGAAATACTTGGCTTTCCACAACCTCAACACTAATATTCTGTTGCTTTGTTTTTTGTAAGTGGCTAAGTAACTGTATAAAACTCATAGGAAATTAATGACTCACATAACGGAAAGCATTTATTAATGTGACTTTTGTCTCCGTTGCCAAGTAGTCTCTGTGTGTTTCCATGGTAACAGGTCAGTATCACAAACTAACTATGCCACTTTTTTTGGTTTGTTTAGTTTGGACAGCTCTCTCACAGCTGTGAGTGTGTATGTGCATGCATGCATGTACACATTAAACACTATCACAAAAATTCTGAGTAATTGCCTAGGCACACAAACAAAATCTTTTTTTATTTAGATTGTCTAATAATCTAGAGCTATTATTTTGATGTTACAGACTAAAAAGGTTAAACTTAACATATCTGTTCCTACTTGAGTTCTAATTAAGAATAGGCCTGTTAGCAATGTTTAAAGCTTATACATTTAAAAATTGTATTTATAATATTTGTTCACATGATATTATACATAACACAGGAGAGCTGCCAGAAACAAAGCAGGGAAAAAAGGAAAGTAGGACCCTGTCTTAGGGAATGAGGACCGAATGGGATGAGGGAGGAGGCCATCTCTCCCTGGGTGACCCTGCTCTGCAATAAAGGAGAGAGGAGCCTGAGGTCTTGAGGGAACCAGGCCAGACCAGGTCATGAGGGACACCAGACTTTCACCCGAAGGCAGTTAGGGAAGGATTCATAGAGAAGGTAATGACTATACCAAATGAGCGAGGACTAAACTGGTGAATGTGTGGAAGATGAAAGTTTGCAAGAGGAAGAAGACATTATGAACACGAGCACACAAATGAGAAAGGTACCGCAAGCAGTGGGTCCAGAGATAAGACTAAAGATAGCCAGGGGCTTAATCACTGAGATGCCAAGTTAGGAGGCTGAACTTTTTTTTTTTTTTTTTTTTTTTTTGGTGGTACTGGGGTTCCTGGAAGCCCTTCTACCTCCAGGCTACACTCCCAGACCTATTTTATATTTTGAAACAGGGTCTCATAAGCCAGCGCGGCTGGCTTCGAACCTGTGCGATCCTCCTGTCTCCGCCTCCCAAGCGCGGGGATTACAAGCGTGTGCCACCACGACCGCATCTTCCTTGTATTTTAGAGGATTTAGTTCAGCCTCCTTGCCGGGCGTGGTGGCGCACGCTTGTAATCCCCGCGCTTGGGAGGCGGAGACAGGAGGGTCACGCTGGTTCGCTGGTTCGAGGCCAGCCTCCCTGGCTTAAGGGACCCTGTTTCCAAATAAAAAGTATAAAATAGGTCTGGGAGTGTAGCCCAGAGGTAGAAGGGCTTCCAGGAACCCCAGTACCACCCCCCAAAAAATAAAACAAATAAAATAAAATACGAGGAAGCTGTGAAGCATTTCAAATAGAGGAATGACATCACCACATTTCTACTTTAAAAGGAGTTCTCTGGTAGCAAGGAGAAAGGTAGATTTATTTGAGCAGAAGCCATTAAGAAGGCTCTTACCATATTTCAAGGGAAAAGATAGTGAGCATCTAAATTAAGGCAATAGTGGCAGACATAGGAAGGGCTTGATTTTCTGAACACCTAGGAAGTAACATAGGCAAGAATTGGGAGCCTGTACCAGACACTGTGGCCCAGGGGTGACGTCAGTTATTCATTTGATCAGCAAATATTTATTGAGTGGTCCCTGTGATTGGTAGACTATGTCCATAGGACTATGCTGGACCCTATAATTTCTGTCTTTATCATTCCTTGGTTTCTTCTTCAATAAGGATTCTTTGTTATACACTCGGGAGGTCATTAACAGACAAGTACACTTTTTGCAGATGTAATTAATCCAAACCTGATCTCTTGGATGGCGTCTTCATCCCCAGGAACTGGATCTGAGCTTATTTGTGGCTTCATTGGGTGGCGCTATGCAGATCGTGAAAACTACATAAAGTATATTCCAAGGCATTTCATCCATACAGTAATCCTTTTTTTCTTTTTTTCCTGTTCTTGTGATACTGGGGATTGAACCTTGGGCATTCTACCTCAGAACTACACTCCTAGCCCTGTTTTATTTTTTTATCTTCAAACAGGGTCTCACTAAGTTGCAGAGGGCTTCACTAAGTGGCTGAGGCTGGCCATGAACCTGTGATCCTCCTGTCTCAGCCTCCCCAGTACTGGGATTACAAGTGTGTGCTACTACACCTGGCTTTTTTTCCCCTAAGACAAGGTCTTGCTAAGTTGCTGAGGGTCTTGCTAAATTCCTGAGGCTGGCCACAAACCTGTGATGATCCAGTCTCAGCCTCCCAAGTGTGGGATTACAGGCGTGTACCTCCACCCACAGTTCCCACCTTCCTTCTTTCTCTGCACCACCATCTTGCAGCTTTTCTTAAAGCTGAAGAAGCCTTGTGGTCCAAGGTGGCTTTTGACACTCTTACCCCTGGTTTCCTAGGCAGAGGAAGGAAGCAAGGGTAACAGGTAAAAGACTCACTTCCTCTTTACCTTTCCAGAAGTCACATCTAGTTACCGTTATTTATTTCTCATTAGTTTATACTCAATCCCATGCCGACCCCTACCTTCAAGGGAGATTTGTAAAATGTAGTGTTTTTAAGTGGACATGTGCCAGTCTGAATAAAATTAGGATTCTTTTTTTATATACATATTTTTTATTGAAAATAAATGGTATACATTTAAACTGTACTTGGTGCCCTCTACCCCCCACCCCCGTTAAACTTAAGATTCTGCTAAGGAAGAGGAGAGACTGCATAAAGGATAAGCATAGCAGTCTCTACCACGTATACTTATGAAGGCAAACCACTTAACTAGTTTAACTAGATAGTCTGCTCTATGATGGACAGATGTCAGGGGCCTTAAGCCTTACCTAGAAGTCAAGAGTACCAGGTAGAATGCTAGTTGGCAGGTGAAAATAGAAAAAATTACTATGTTCTCAGTCTATAAATGATAGGTAAGGCCATCAAAGTAAGCAGATTAAGCCAAGGATAGAGGCTTGGTGGACAGCAACATTTTAAGTAGTCAGAGGAACAAGAAATAATCGCAGAAGTAGAAAGAAACAGGAGTATTTCCGAATGTATCAGAAGAGTCAAGTATGATCACTTAAAAAGTGCCCATTAACTTTGTTCCTGACTGGTGGGTGGTTTCAATGGAGCAGTATCAATGGAACGGCAGGGGTAGGAGCCTGATTGGAGATACTGAAAAGTAACTGGGAGATGAGGAGATGAAAAATGTCTACACTGTAGATCTTCAGATTCTAATTCTAGCCCTTTTTAACTGTGTGACCTTGGACAAGTCACTTAAGTTTTCTGTATCTTAATTCCTTTATAAAATGAAGCTACCAGTACCCTTTCCATTACAGTTTTGAGGAATAAGTGTGTCACAGGCTTAAAGCAGTGTCTGGTGTGTAAAAAGCACTAAATAAATTATCGTTAGTATCATCTAAGGAGCTTGTACCTGAAAGCAAAGAAGTGATAGTAAGTAGAAAGGAGCAAGGGGTTATAGAAGTATATTTTCCTCCTTAAAATATGCCATATTCATTATTAAAACTTATTTTATATCTCTCTTCCACATTGCAATTCTTCTTCATTGCAATTATCTTCCCATATTTATAATTCTGTACGGAAGTTTCTTATAATCTTGTTTCTTCTCAAGCCTACCAGACTTAATGTTGGCTTTCTCCACTCTCTAGCTAAACTAGATGAGTATTTCTGCAAATGCTTCTTTGTTTTTTGAAGAGAAACATCCACATAAAGAGTCCATTTGATTTTTTTAACTTTTGCTACACAGGCTAAAACTGCTCTTTGTTTGCGAAAATGCATATAAAAGCTGTTGTGGGTGTTTATAAATAAGTGTGTTTTAAACTAAATAAGAGCCGGGCGTGGTGGTGCACACTTGTAATCCCCGCGCTTGGGAGGTGGAGACAGGAGGATCGCACAGTTTCGAAGCCAGCCGTGCTGGCTTAAGAGACCCTGTTTCCAAATAAAAATATAAAAAATAGGTCTGGGAGTGTAGCCGGGAGGTAGAGGGCTTCCAGGAACCCCAGTACTACAAAAAATAAAAATAAAAAATAAACTAAATAAGAGCTGTGCGTGGTGATGCACACTTGTAATTCTAGTACTTGGGAGGCTTAGACAGAAGGTTTTCAGGTTCACGCCCAGCCTCAGCAACTCAGTGAGGCTCTCAGCAACTTAATGAGACCCTGTTTTGAAATAAAAAATAAAATATAGGCTGGGGTGTAATCCAGAGGTAGAATGCCCCTGGGTTTCACCCCCAGTACCAATAAATAAGATGTATTTCTATACCTAGTATGGTTACCAGGCCTGGTGGTACATGCTGGTAATCCCAGCTATACAGGAGGCTGAAGTTGAGGATCACAAGTTCAAGACCAGCCTGGGCAATTTATTGAGACCTTGTCTCAAAATAAAAATAAAAGAGCCAGGTGTAGTGGCGCACACTTGTAATCCCAACATTTGGGAGCCTGAGACAGAAGGATCGCAGTTCGAGGACAGCCTCAGCTACTAAATGAGGCCCTTTGCAATTCGGTGAGACCCTGTTTCAAAATAAAGAATAAAAAATAGGGATAGCTCAGAGGTAGAATGCCTCTGGGTTCCATCCCCAGTACCATAAAAAAATAAAAATAAAAGGGTCTAGATATATAGGTCAGTAATAGATGCTCCTAGGTTCAATTCCTAGTACTGAAAAAAAATATATGGTCAAGGAATTACTGATACTTTACAAACAAATGAAAAGTAAAAAAACTTAAAGCAAGGTTATTATTATTATTATTATTATTATTATTATTATTATTATTGTGGTACTGGGGTTCCTGGAAGCCCTTCTACCTCCAGGATACACTCCCAGACCAATTTTATATATTTTTTATTTGGAAACAGGGTCTCTTAAGCCAGTGCGGCTGGCTTCGAACCTGCGCGATCCTCTGTCTCTGCCTCCCAAGCACGGGGATTACAAGCGTACACCACCCGGCTAAAGCAAGGTTCTAGACCTGCACAATACTAATGAATTTTTGTATTCATGATGTAATTATTAGAATAATTGGCTTAATAACATTTTAAGGTACTGCTATAATTTAAGTCTTAAATTTGGATCCAGAAATCTTATGTGGTAAAAGCTTGGTCCCCAGCGTTGTACTATTTGAAGGTAGAGAAAATTTTAAGAGGGCCTGGGAGAGGGCTTTAGGTCCCTGGTGTTATGGGGGTGCCGGACCTTTTTTCTTCCTCTGCTGCATTGATGGGCCATGAAGTGAGCAGTTTTGTTTTACCACGTTTCTGCCATGATGTTGCTCCCTGGCCACAGTCCCAGAGCAATGGGGCCAGTTGATCATGGACTTGCAAAAGCGGTGAGCCAAAATTTAACCCCTTTCTCTTTGTAAGTTGATTTATCTCATTTATTTTTTATGGTGATAGAAAACTGACTGACACAGCTACCATCTGATTTTCATATTTGACAACAAAAGGTTTATAGTGGGTTTAAGTGATTTTAAGAGTTTAAATGTTTTATACTTTAGCTCTCATTTTCAGATTTTTCAAAAACTTGAAAAAGTTTTTTGAGTTTGTTAATTTAAATTTTATTTTAACAGAGTTAGAAATGTACATAATCTAGAGCATAGATTCCCAAAGTGTGAAACCACCTCAGGGTGTGGGGGGTACACTGGACCAATAGGGAAAGGGCTGTAACTGGGGGTTACTGGGAGGAGGTGCAACTCGGGGGAGGGCACTGAATAAAAATAAGAGGGTAGTGGAAGTACCCAGGGGAACAGTGAATAGTTTGTTTGTTTGTTTGTTTGTTTACAAAAGGTCAGTAAGCCAACAAATTTGTGCATGGATTAGCATCTAGGCACACTGTGGAAGTAGCGGTCCCAAATGGGGGTTATCCATTTCCCACATAGCCTAACAAGGAAGGAGCCAGGAGAATAATTGTGTGGACTTCTCCCTCCTCCTGCCCTCCATCCTTCTGGTGTTGCCCTTTTCACACATTTAAAACTAGAGGGCAAAGAAGCCTGGTTGATGTAGTCCACAAACACCAGGGTAGAGTGGAACTAGAATGACAAACAGAATGTCAAGCCCAGTAGTTTTGATTTTCATGAGCACTTTTTAGTTCCCTGTGTATTCTTTTTTTTATAGCATCTTATTCCTGTATGCTAGATGCAATATCTATTTTTATGTCTCTGAGGATTTTTCTCCTTCTAACTGCATAGTTCAAGTCACTTTTTTTCTATTCATTCTGGTCTCTGCCTTGCTTCCCTCATGTGCCTGCTCATACTTAACAGAGGCACTAGAAGTTAATCAGCAGTTTTGTGCACGTGGAGGATGCTGGCCATCTCAGGTTTTTACTATAGGTTGAGCTGGCTGAGCTCATTAGATCGTATCATAAACATCATCTGGATTCTAGAAAATACTCTTCTCAAACCTTCTTGATGAGTATATTTCGGCCTGTTGAGGAGCCAGGTTGGCAGAGGAAGCTGGACTTGTCAGCGTGGAGCAAGTGATCTTGGCTTCCTCCACTGTCGGGCCTTCCTGCCATCTGTCACCTGCCCTGAGTCAGGCAGACCAGGGATTCCTCTGCTTTACCTAGTAAGTAAAATAAATCTTAGTCTTCCAAAGGAGTCAGGGTCTGAGTGTTTCTAAAACAGTTTTCAGTCAGTCCTTCTGCCCTTTGTCCCTCTTTTCTATTTCAGAACCAATTTAAGTTTGCTCCATTAGCTTTCAACGTAACAGCATAAGGTTCAGATTTCTTCAATATGCTAAATTAGTTAATAACACTTGTCTGTCCCTGAACACTATTTTTGTTGCCTCTCTGGCTCTTTGTCCTTGTGAGATAATGCCTTGATATTTTCTAAGGTAATATATTCTGGGGAGGGAGTAGAGGCTAATGCATGTTCTCTACTACTAGAAGTTTATATGTACTTTCATTAGAAATTAAAATAATGGGTGTTTAAATGTTATTTATTGATACTTAATCCTATGTCACTGGTCTTGGTGATAGAAACAATCATGTGCCTTGAAGCTAGCATATTCCTAAAGGGTCCGGGACATCAGTATGTCTGCATACTTTTCAGGGGAGCTCCATAGACTATGGTTAATGTCTTCAGCAAGTCTGCAAACTAAGAGATATTGAGAGGGAAGTAACAGTTTAAAATTCTGGTTTTTCTTCCTTGTTCTATTCACTGATATCTTTAAATTTACTTATCCATAAAACCAAAGTGATTGGTCCTAATACAAATTCATTTTATTCACTGAGACAACTACAAGTTGACCCTCCCTTCCCCATCACATTCACTGACAGGGTTTGTCCTACATGTCCTCACACCTTTATCAAAACCTTCAAGTCACCCAGTAGCCGCTAGCACTCCACAGAAGCGACTGTACTTAGCCAGGCATGCTGGTAGTCCTAGTACTTGGGAGACTGAAACAGAAGGCTCGCAGATTCATGGTCAGCCCCAGCCACTTAGTGAGATCCCAGTTCAAAAAATAAAATAAAATACGACTGGGGATATAGCTCAGAGGTAGAATGCCCCTGAGTTTATACACACACACACGCGCGCGCGCGCGCGTGGCTGTACTACTTATTTGTTTGTTTGTTTATTCTATGCCTAGTTTACTTATTACTTTTGTAAGAAAATCAGAACCCTTCATCCTGTGCTCTTTTGCCTAAATTGATTGAATTGATAAGTAAATCAAGAGAAAGCTCTTTCCTTTCTCCAGTTTTCTCTTTATATTCTCCAATTATCTTTTTTCTTCCTCTATTAAAAATAATTAAGCCAGATGTGCTGGCGCACCCTTGTAATCCCCGCGCTTGGGAGACTGAGACAGGAGAATCACGCAGGTTCGAAGCCAGCCTCAGCTGGTTTAAGAGACCCTGTTTTCAAATAAAATATAAAATAGGTCTGGTAGTGTAGCCCAGAGGTAGGAGGCCCCTGGGTTCCATCCCCAGTACCACCAGAAAAAAGGAAAAAAAATTATCCTTGCTATCTAAGGCTAAGCTCTCTGAAACTACACAGAACAGTAGACAGAACAGCATGTACAAAAGCCAGGACACTTGGAAGAGTGAAGTTGTTGGAAAAAAATACATTGATTTTTATTTGTGGACAAGGAGACATTAGAGTTAAATGGGCCTGATTTGAATGCCAGTTCTGCCCTTGTACCAACTGACCTTGAGTTAACTTCCCTGAGCACTTCATTTTTTATGAAGTGAGGAAAATGCCAGGTATAGTAGTGTTGTGATGATATTAAATAGAGTGTGATATGCATTCAATAAATAGTAGTTACCACTGCTGAAATAGCTGGAGTAAAACTCAGAGTAAATATTTGATAATACTTAACAATATGTATCTGTATATTTCTATCTCTTGCATTACCCATAAACATAAGCCCTACAAGGATAAGAACCCTGACCTTTTTGTCTTTGTATTTCAAGCATCTAGCATATACCCAACATACATAAAATAAATGTACATTGTATATCAGATGGATAGTGAAGCATCAACTTATACTGACTGAATTGATAAGTAAATTTGCCTTTTTCAGTTTCTTATAATTAAAACTTTCCAGCTGAGTTTTAGTGACTCACACATATAATCTCAGCTACTCGGGAGGCTGAGACATGAATATTGCAAGTTTGAGTCTAGCCTCAACAATTTAGCAAGACCCTGTCTCAAAATAAAAAATAAAAAGGGCTGAGGATGTCTCTCCGTGGTAAAGTGCTAATGGGTTCAATCACCAGTACCAAAACAAATCAGAAAACAAGAGCCTTCCAGAGAGTCTCAGGTCACGTTAGGAATTCAATTTCTTCCTGTTCCATTATTGATAAATATTGGCTTTTAATATATCACTTTGCATTATAGACGTGAGTAAACTGTTTATGTCCTCTTAACACATCATCAATAATAATTAATTGGCCTTTTTTATTATTCAGGGAGGTGGTGCAAGCAAACTGCGTTCGCTGGAGAAAGAAGTTCTCGTTTATGTGCAAAATGAGCGCCAGTGCTGCCACCGGCATCCTAGACCCGTGTATCTACAGAGTATCTGTGCGGAAAGTAAGAAGACAGCCCGTTACTTCTCCCCTCTTAGAGGCCATAATTAATTCCACAGTCACTAGCTCACTTTATTAGCTCTGCTTTTTCTTCAGAACTGTTATATATAATTTTACTTAACACTTATAGCAGTAATTTAAATTCCTGTGGCAAATATGAAGAATCTGGAGTCATAAATCAAAATATTCAGAGACTTTCATCTCTATCACTGTATATAAGAATGTTAACCTTATTTGTATTAGTTTGGGGACAATATGTGTCTGTATCCTGCCACTTATTAAGCTCTTATTCTTTGATAGGCATAGTTCTGGACAATATGTATGTATGTATGTATGTATGTATATAATCATGTCTAATAACAACCCTGTAATTTGGTGCTACTTTCTGGAAAATTGAGACTCAGAGAAGTAAAGTTACTTGCCCAAACTTATATAGTTACTAAATGGAAGAGGGACTCTTAACACAGATCTCTCTGATTACTATTCCATGTTTTGTTTTGTTATAAATTTTTTTCCTAGAGCCTGGCGTGGTGGCTCACACCCTTGTAATTCCAGCACTTGGGAGGCTGAGACAGGAGGATCACAGGTTTACAGCCAGCCTCAGCTACTTAGTGAAGCCCTCTGCAACTTAGTGAGACCCTGTTTCAAAATAAAAAGGAATAAAAATAGGACTGGGAGGTAGAACGCCCTCGTGTTCAATCCCCAGTACCACTAAAAATGTTTTAATGGTAACAATGGAGGTGACGCCTCTGTGGAGAGGCGTCAATTCTAGTGGGTGAAATCATTCATCATCAGTGTATTAGTATGCTTACCCAAGAAAGTAATGTAATCTCTCCCTGGTAATCAAGGTTCTTGCAATAAACCAGGATAGTCTTTAGCAGTTCTTTAGCAAATAAATAAAACATGAGCTTCTCTTCTCACCATTTGTCTGGTTCTGATTAAAGTCACATGCTAGAAGGAGACACGGTGCCATGTGCCTCTGGCCCCAGCTACTTAGGAGGCTGAGGCAAGAGGACCACTGTAGCCCAGGAGTTCCAAGCCAGCCTGGACAAAATCACAAAGAACAGTAACTTTAAAAATAATAGTTACATACTAAGGAAAACTTTTGGTCATTTTGGGGGGTTACAAGAGGTCCAAAAAGTTGAATTTAAGATCATTAGATTTTTACCATTTAGATATTTGCCCTCATATAAATGTCTAGTTTGGCTTTATTTGACATATATTTAATTTTAATTCCTTAATTATATGGTATCCTTAAAGTATTTTCTATCTTTGGCAGGAATTAAAAGGTGGAAAGGCTTATGCAAAGGTAAGTGGATATTCTTTAACTCTTGGAACTTGGAGTACCACTCATTGATACCTGTAGCTTAAAATTAAAATGATTTCCTTTAAGTTTGTGCAAGTCTAACTTGTTTTAAGTAAAGGATCTTGGAGATGAATAATTGGATTCAACAATAATTTATAGACATATTGTCTAAATGCTCATTGTGGGATGTTATTCTTTAGGTTTAGCTTCCCTACTATAGAGGATGACCTTTGGCTTTTTTATTTATTTATTTATTTTATTTATTTATTTATTTATTTATTTTTGGTGGTACTGGGAGTGGAACCCAGAGGCTTTCTACCTCCGGGCTATACTCCCATACCTTTTTTATATTTTATTTGGAAACAGGGTCTCACTAAGTTGCTGAGAGCCTCACTAAGTAGCTAAGGCTGGCTTCGAACCTGTGCGATCCTCCTGTCTCAGCCTCCCAAGCGCGAGGATTACAAGCGTGCTCCACCACGTCCGGCTGACCTTTGGCTTTTTTGAAGCTATAGCTTGCTGATAATTCACACGCAGGTTCATTGCAGGCTTCAGCAATGTAGTGGGGCTGTCTGGAACTTAGTGAGACCCTGTTTCCAAATAAAGAATAAAATAGGTCAGAGAGGTAGATGGCCCCTGGATTCTATCCCCAGTACCAAAAAATAGATAAACATTAAAATTTTTTTAAAATTATACAACCTAGCTTATAAAATTCACTTTGGTTTGCAGTTCATTTCTGCTATTTCATCCCTCCTATGTGTGCTCTCTGTTCTCTTTTCCTCTCACCCCTCTCTCTCTTTCTCTCATCTTTAGCGGCCATGCTGCCATCATACAGTTCCTGGAGTGTCCCATGGTATTTCAGCTTTCTGCCTTGTGACTTGATGTTTGTTTTTCTCCTCCTCTTGTTCTGTCAACTCATGTATCATTAAATACTCAGCTTAGTCATCCCTCCCCGCTAAGAGCTTTTCTTTTCCTTTTTCTTGTAATTGTGTCTTCCTCTATCACAACACTAACCAAGCTATATTATTGGGATTTGTTTTCTTTTCTATTTTCCCACATTAAACAATAATTCTGTAGGGACTGGGGATGTGGCTCAGAGGTAGAGTATTTCCCTAGCATACATGAGACCCTGGGTTCAATCCCCAACACCACACAAAAAAAGGAAAGACTTTATATTCCCAGAGCCTAACATTTGCCTGGAATGTAAATGCTGCAAACTATTTTCAGAATAAATTAATGTCTGCCACAGGGGTGTGTGTATGCACACATGTCTGCTATTCTCACAAGACAGTTATCTCAGTGAAGCCAAAGAAAAAGTCATAAGAAAATATGGATGCCTAGTACCTCAGTAGAATGTAGGCTCTTTGAAGGCAAAGTGTCCGAAGGCAAAGTGTCCGCCCTGTCCATTGTCTTCCTGTGTCTACAACAGAACTAGGACGTCAAGCTGCTCAATAAATGTCTGTCTCATTCATTGGCAGCCTGCAGTCTGCAGCGTCATATTCACTCCCACCCTTTCGTGTGTTTTCTTAGTAGGGACTATCTTAGTCAGTGGGCCACTGTAGACTGTGTGACTTGAACAACATTTGTTTCTCACAGTTGGAGCCTGGGAAGTCTGAGCTCACACTGCCAGCAGAGCCAGTGCCTCGTGAGAGCTGGCTTCCCAGTTCGTCCTCACGTGGCAGGTGCAGAAAGAGAAGCAAGCTCTCTTCTGTCTTCCAAAGAGGTCATTAGTCCAGGGCTGGGGGCATAGCTCTGGATTTTGTTTGCTCTTTGTTTTTAATTTTTGTTTTTTTTTTCAGTTTTGGTGCTGGTGATTGAACCCAGGGCAGGTTCTACCTCTGAGCTACACCCCCAGCCCCATTTTAAAATTTTGAAACAGGGTCTCACTAAGTTGCTGAGGCTGGCTACAAACCTGCAATCCTTCTGGCTCCACCTCCCAAGTACTGAAATTACAAGTGTGTACCACCACATCCAGGTTAGAGCTCTGGGTTTGAGCCCCAGCACCACAGAGGGGCCGGTGGGAATTAGTCCATTAATGAAATCTCTGTCCTTATGACCTAATTGCTACCCAAAGACCCCACCACTTAAAAGCATCCTTTTGGGAATTAGAGGTTCAGTGTATGAATTTTAGGGAAACACAAGCATGTACTCCTAACAGAGACTGATCAGGGTTTTTTTTTAACTTAGTGACAATATAATACTAGTATACAGTAGTGGATGGTAAACCAGTGGATTGTCTTTTAAATATGTTAAGTGTCTGCCACATGCCAAACATTTTTCCTGGCACTGTGCTAAGTACCAGAACTACAGCAGCAACCAAAGCACACAACAATTTCTATATTTATGGAGCTCAGACAACAAAATACATAGGAAAGATGTATGGACATGATGTAATCACTAAGGAGAAAAACAATGCAGGTAAGGGGAAGAGGGTAAGAAAAAGGAGCCAGGCATGGTGGCACATGCCTGTAATCCCAGCAAATGGGAGGCTAAAACAAGAGAATCGCCAGTTCAAGGCCAGTCTCAGCAATTTATCCACACCCTGCTTCAAAACATAAATTAGATAGATAGATAGATAGATAGATCGATCGATCTAGGAGTATAGCTTGGAGGTAGAATGCCCCTGGGTTCAATCCCCAGTACCAATAAAGATGGGGTTGTGGAGAGGAGGAAAGGACTTATTTTAGGACGGTCAGAGAAAGGCTCCTTTAGAAAGATGACATTGAACATTGACACGAATGCAGTGAAAGAGAAAGCTACCAGACCATCTAAAAGAGTGTTCCAGGAAAAGAACAAGAAGAGGTAAAGGCCTTGAGGTGACGCTGGCATTTTCAAGGAGCAGGATAATGTGGCTAGCAGAGAAAATGACAAGAGAGAAGAAACAAAGTTGGCCAAGGACAGAGAAATCAGACAGGGTACATAACTCTTCAAGAAGTTGTTGTTTTCTCTTTGGGGGAAAGTGGGGCATAAAAATGACTCCATAGCCTGGAGGGAAATGGATGAGATTTTGCTTTGTTCACTTGGACAAGAGAAAATCTAGCATATCTGTGTGCTAATGAGAACGATCCAGTAGAGAAAGGGAATTTTAAAATGGCAAAGAGCAGAGAGAACTGCTGAAGTAATGAACTTGAGCAGGCAGGAGGACAGTCGGCCGCGGGAACCCAGCCAGTTCACCCACAGTCTGGAGGTGGGAGGCGAATTAGCACACGGGTGCAGGTAGGTGAGTGGATGTGGCTAGCAGTGAGAGCTTGTGGAAGTTAAGTGCTCTTTTGATTGCTTTTATTTTCTGAGTGAAATAGAAAACAAGGTCATCAGCAGAGAGGTCAGGAAAGAGGTGTTGGAGGTTCAAAGAGAAACAGGTTGTGTCAGTAATGTAAGATCAAATAACTTGGGTCAAGCTAGGAGCGGTGGCACATGCCTGCAGTCCCAGTACCTGAGAGGCTGGGAAGGAGGATCACAGGTTTGAGGACAGCCTCAGCAACTTAGTGAGGCTGTTTCCAAATAAAAAATAAAATGAAGCTAGAGGTGTTGCTCAGAGATAGAATGCCCATGGGTTCAAAACAATAAGTTACAGAAGCGCCACATGCTCAGCAGGTGTACTTAATCCTAGGCATATCCAGGCTTTTTCTGCTGACATCTTGTCCTCTCGGAGGCAAAAAGACCAGAGTAACCACGGGAAAGTTCGGCAGATGCCACTTACTACATTTGGGGCTTCGACTATTCTCTAGGTTCTTCTTCTTTATTCCTTTTGTATCATTTAAAAGCTACTAAAAAAAGCCAGGCGTGGTGGTGCACACTTGTAATCACAGCACTTGGGAGACTGAGACAGGAGGATCGCACAGATTCGAAGCCAGCCTCAGCTACTTAGTCCATTTGCAACTCAGTGAGACCCTGTTTCAAAATAAAGAATAAAAAATAGGGTTGAGGGTGTTGCTCAGAGGTAGAATGCCCCTGGTTCCATCTCCAGTACCACAAAAAATAATTAATAAATAAATGCTACTAAAATAAACCGGGTATGGTGGCACATGCTTGTAATCCCAGCATTCAGGAGGCTGAGACAGTAGGAGCGTGGTTTGAGGCCAGCCTCAGCTACTTAGTGAGGCCCTTTGCAACTCAGTGAGACCTGTTTCAAAATAAAGAATAAAAAATAGGACTGGGGGTGTCACTCGGAAGTAGAATCCCCCTAGGTTCCACGTCCAGTACCGAAAAAAAAAAAAAAAAAGCTACTAAAATAGATAGGTATGATGGCACAATCCTGTAATCCCAGTACATGGAAAGCTGTGACAGCAGGTTTGAGGACAGCCTTAGCAATGTAGCAAGACTCAAAAACCTAGTGAGACCTCATTTCAAAATAAAAATGGATTGGAAGTGCAGCTCCGAGGTAGAATGCCTCTGAGCTTGATTAGTTATAACCTAACTTCATAGTTTATTAATAAAAGACTCTACGTAGCCGGACGTGGTGGCGCACGCTTGTAATCCCAGCATTTGGGAGGCTGAGACTGGAGGATTGCAATTCGCAGACAGCCTCAGCTACTTAGTGAGGCCCTTTGCAACTCAGTGAGACCCTGTTTCAAAATAAAAGAAAAAATTGGACAGGGGGTGTAGCTCAGTGGTCAAATGCCTCTGGGTTCCAACCCTAGACCTGCAATAAATAAATAAATAAATAAATAAATAAATAAATAAATAAATAAATAAATAAAAGACTCCACATACACCTAGTCATTTAAAGTAGACTTAGTCTGTGTGCCACTTGGAAATGAAAATAGGGTAGAGCAGGTTGAGCAACGTCAAGGGAAGGCTGTAGAGCAGCCTTTGGTGACTGCAGAAAACGGGGACCAAACCTAGAGTCATAAGGAAACAGATCAGGCTTGAAATGAACTTCTAGGGTAGCTGCATGGGGGTAGGTGTGGGCAGAGCCATGAGAAGGGAGGGAGAGCTTCCATAAAGAGGTTTGGTACAAAGACACTCAGCAAGGCAGCTCTGCAGAAGAGTAGGGGGAGAAACGGGGCTTATACCCAAGAAAGTGTGTGGATGTCTTAAATCATTCTAGTTCTCACACGGAGGATGAAAACTTAATAACCTACAACTACTGGCAGTTAACAGTGGTTCACTCAGCACAGAGCATGAACTTAGGTGTTCTTGCGCACGATCGCGATTGGTGTGCTGGTCTTTTCCAGTGTGCTGCCCGTGCCTAGGTGTTAGCTCTTTGATGTATATTAGTTTACTCTAACAGTGATGTGTTTATTCTAATGTACACAGAAAAATGTATGTCTAGCACATCAAATTAATGATATCAAAGATAGCTATTCTTAAGACAAAAGTAGAATAGGTAATAATTTTTATAAAAAAGCAAACCAAAATCTGAGTTTGGTGGCACGGACTTGTAATCCCAGTACTTGGGAGGCTGAGATAGGAAGATCTCAAATTCACGGCCAGCCTCAGCTACTTAGTGAAGCCCTCCACAAGTTAGACCCTGTTTCAAAATAAAGAATAAAAATAGGGCTGGGAGCATAGCTCAGAGGTAGCATGTCCTTGGGTTCCACTCCCAGTGCTGCAAGGAAAAAAAAAAAAAAGCAAACCAATTTAAAAACAGATATAAAGTAAATAACAGAACAGGCAGAACAGGTATTGTTAGGATGGCAGAAACTACAAAGGACCAAAATTTGAGAAAATTTATTTAGCGCATGAGTTGAATGTTTATTTTAAGGAAGATATTATAGAAGCCTACTAGATAGTCTATTAATATAATTCTCTTTCTTTTCATAGCTGGGCTTTGCAGATCTAAACCTGGCAGAGTTTGCTGGATCAGGAAATACCACTCGTCGCTGTTTACTGGAAGGCTATGATACCAAAAATACAAGACAAGATAATTCCATTCTGAAAGTAAGCGCACTTCAAGATTGGCAGGCCAACAGCTGAGACGCTTTGCTTTTAAATAAGCGCAGGTGTATACTATCAAAACAAGCTGTGAGTCAATACTGAGACCATAGCTACACCGTGGAAATGTGTAGGGAAAACCATCCAAGTCACAAAAGCAGAAAAGAGGAACAAATGCGATCACATTGGTGGTCCTAAGGTTTTTCGTCAGTGCTGCAGACCTTCAGTACACATGCTACTATGGCATAAACGGTCCTTGGGAGGAAGGAGCATGATGAATAAACAAATCCCCTAAGATGTTGATAGTTTCCAGAGCAGCTGTGGTGAACTCACAGCAGTCACAAAGTTCTCAACCGGGCACGGTGGCACGCACCTGTAATACAAGTACTCAGGACGCTGAAGCAGACTTGCACGTTTGCAGCCAACTTCAGCAACTTAGACTCTGGCAGCTTAGCCAGACCCAGTTTCAAATTAAAAAGTAAGAAGGGGCTGGAGGTATGACTCAGAGGTAGAATATCCCTGGGTTCAATCCTTGATACCAGAAGAAAAAGAAAAAAGAAAAAAAAAAAAACAGAGTTCTCCTGTAACTCGGAAGTGACAGGCAAAACCCACTTCTGGATAGCTGCCCTATTTTCCCCAAATACCATCAGGAGCCTTGTGTTCTGGTAATTACCAAGAAAATATATACTGCACAGGTTTGATGGAAGTGTTAAATGAGATCAGTTGAAAGAATATTTAGGAAGTGTCTTGTGCCTAGTAAAACTCACTGGATAAACCTTTTGCTGTATTTTAGTTTAGTTTACCTCATGATGATTGATAGGTTACCTAAGAAGTAAGGGAAATAATTCTTGAAAAGAAATTGTATAGTTTTTGTCCAGGAGTTAGTAGAGCAAAGATTAGCTTATACTTGTGGCTTTCAAACTTTGTTTTCAGTATTTGGCTCTGAAGATATGGAAACACAGCCAGGAGTGGTGGCACAGGCCCGCAATCCCAGGAGTTGGGAGGCTGAGACTGGAGTAGCATGGCTTCAAGACCAGCTGCAGCAATTTGGCAAGGCTCTCGGAATTTAACAAGACCCTGTTTCCAGATTTAAAGAAAAAAAATTTTAAAGGAGTTAGAGGTATCACTGAGAGGTAGAACACCCCAAAGTTCAATTCAGATGCAATTATTTTGTGTGGTTTTGGCACTAGGGATTGAACCCAGGGACATTCTACCTCAGAGCTGTACCCCAAGCCCTATTTTATTTTTGTTTTGAAACAGGATCTTGCTAGGTTGGTGAGAGTCTACTTGCTGAGGTTATCCTCTAACCTGAGTTCCTCCTGTCTCAACCTCCCAAGTACTAGGATTACAAGCATGTGCCACCAGCTGGATGGTTCTTAAAAGGTAGTCAGCAACCAAGGATTTTTTTTTTTTCCGGTACTGGTGATAGAACCCAGGGGCATTCTACCTCCGAGCTCCACCTCCAGCCATTTTTTAAAATTATTATTATTCTTTATTTTGAAACAGGGTCTCACTGAGTTGCAGAGGGCCTCACTAAGTAGCTGAGGCTGTCCACGAACCATGATCCTCCGGTCTCAGCCTCCGAATGCTGGGATTACAAGCGTGCGCCACTATGCCCGGCTCTTTAAAAACGATTTTTAATCTAGGTCTATTTAAAGCAATAATTTCATATTGGATGTAACCCAATTCGATGATCATTTTATTTAATGCTTTCTAAATGGAAAATATTGAACTAGCTGCTGTGGAAGCAGCTTGGATTCACAGAACATAACTTCTGCTCTCAAGAAATCTTTGACAATCATTTGATTTCTTGTTCTTACATTTAGGTTTTGATCAGTATGCAGCTGATGTCTGGTGATCCGTGTTTTAAAACGTAAGTTGTTGTGCAATGGACGGGCTTTTTATCTGGAAGTACAATAGAGATTTGTTAAATGTTTACATATTAATGGTTTGTAGCTTCTGTGGGGGGCGGGCAATGGGGATTGAACCCAGGGACATTCTACTTCTAAGCTACAGCCCAATCCTTTTTATTTCTTACTTTAAAACAACATTTCTCTAAGTTGCTGAAGGTCTCACAATAAGTTGCTGAGGTTGGCCTCAAATCTTCTATCCTCCTGTCTAAGCCTCCCAAGTACTGGAATTACAGGCATATGGCACAGGACCCGGCTAATATTTTGTAGCTTTTACAGGCAATTAGTTCCCTTTCCGGGAGGCCGACCTGACCTTCAGAGAAGTTACTATTGTCTATTACCAAATGACCTCTCCACACTCTAAATTATTTAAGTTATAGGTCTTTTGTCATCTTCAGGTTTGGGGCAAAAGCATACAAACTGAAAGTTGTAATTTGAGTTCTGTGAACTTACACATTTCTTCAACAGATACTTAATACATGTGTTATTTTATTCAAGGCCCTATTCTAGACCCTATAGAAACACCATTGAACAAAACAGGCTAAGTCCCTAACATCCTGGAGCCCATACTCTAAGAGGAGCATGCATATTAAACTAGCAAATAAATACATAAGTATGGTGGTGAGTGCTTTGGCGAAGAAGTAAAGCAGGGAGCGGGCCACGCGGGAGCGACGAGCTGTTTCATCGCATCATCAGGAGAGGCCTCCCCGGTAGAGATATTTGAGCAGACACCTGAAGGGGATGGGAGAGCAGCCACGCAGATATTTGAGGAAGGAGCATATAAGGTAGAAAGAACAAGGGCAAAAGCCCTGAGGAGGACTGTTCTTGGCAGGTTCAAGTAACCAGGATGTCTAGAGCAGTGAGTGCAGAGGAGGAGACAGGAGTTGAGGTCAGATGGCAGAGTCTTGTGGGTCATTATAATAAGGACTTCACTTATTCTCTGAATGAGATAAAAAGCTAAGGGACACCTGGCTCAGTGGTGCACAGCTATAATTTCAGGTTTCAGGAGGCTGAAGCAGAGAGATCGCAAGTTCAAGGCCAACCTGGGCAATTTAATGAGACCTGTCTCAAATCAAAAATATAAAGGGCTAGGGATTGTAGCTCAGCAGTAGAGCACCCCTGAGTTCAATCCCCAGTCCTCCCCCCCAAAAAAAATTGCTGATGAAAAAAAGTATATTTTGAGAGAGAGAGATTGTATATTGTATTGGCATAATCTGGCAAGAAAGAAAACCCAGGGATGATGTAACTCTTGAATAGTAAGGTTCTGAAGATACACAGTGCAGAAGAAAGGAAATTACCATTTCTGTAAATGGTTTCATAAGTGCATTCTACCTCTGAGCTACACCCCAACCAAATTTTTTTATTCTTTTTTTTTTTTGTGTGTGTGTGTGTGTGTGGTACTAGGGATGGAACCCAGGGGCTTTCTACCTCTGGGCTATACTCCCGAACCTATTTTTTATATTTTATTTGGAAACAGGAGGGTCTCACTAAGTTGCTGATAGCCTCACTAAGTAACTGAGGCTGGCTTTGAACCTGTGTGATCCTCCTGTCTCAGCCTCCCAAGCACTGGGAATACAAGTGTGCGCCACCACACCCAGCTCTCTTAATTTAATTTTTGAAACAGCTCTGTAATACTGAGGATGTTGAGACTCAGATCAAGCAACTAATTGTTGGGTGCAGTGGTGCACATCTGTGATCCCAGTAGTTGGGAGGCTGAGATAACAGGATCACAGGTTCCAGACCAGAGCCTGGCAACATAACCAAACCCTGTTTCAAAATAAACAGGGCTGGAGGTGTAGCTCAGAGGTCAGGTGACCCTGGAGTCAATCCCTAGTGCCTCCACACACACGCACACAGTAACTAATTTGTCCATAGTCCTAGGACGCACTCACTGGCTCAGCACATGTTTATTAATTGCCTGCCACATGTTAACATTTACACAGTCAAGGATGAGTAGGAATTTACTAAGCACAAGAAATGGGCAGAGGCATTCCAGGAAAACAATTTGCACAAATTTACAGCATGGTTATAGTGCATGGAATATTTATAAGATGTCTAGTGGGTGACTCTTCTTCGTTTTCAGGTTCATTTTTCTCTACCACTGAGCTATACACTCTGAACCCCTTTTTACATATTCTCTCTTGGGGGAAGAGGAATTGGGGATCAAACACAAGGTCTTGCATATGTTAGGCAAACACTGCGCCATGGAGCCACATCCCTGTCCCCACATATTCTTAGCATTATTATAAAATGCTTTCTCTATATATATAATTGAGCCGTATCAAGGGATTTCTGATAAGGGATTTTAAAACATTTTCAAGACAAAAAGTGTAATAGAACAAAAAGTGGCACATGATGGACACTCAGTTGGTGATTCAACAATAAACTGAGTTGTCTAGGGAGACAGGCCCGCTGCTGCGGCCCAGCAGAGATTCTAGAGTCTTAATCTGCTGTACCGTCAATCCCCATGATCAGTGAGTTTTCTCCATGAAGCTTAGTTGCCCCAATCTTAGAGCTTCATGGTCCCTTCAGTCACCTTTCAATTTTATCTCAGGTCACCACAGGATAATTTCTAGGAAGTTGTGGATTTCCTCTGGAATATCAACTTCAAAAGATTAGGGATATTTTATAGTGAAAATCCTCATATCAAAAAAAAAAATTTATTCTGGGCATAGTAATACATGCCTCTAACCCCAGCACTTTGAAAGCTGAGACAGGAGGATCGTAGGTTCGAGGGCAGCCTTAGCAATTTAGCAAAACAAAAATGGGGGAATGAAGTCCTGGGTTCAATCCTTACTACCAAATAAAAGAAGAAGGAGGAGGAAGAAAATTAATGTTAGAAATATTAGAACTTGAGCCGGGCGTGGTGGCACATGCTTGTAATCCCCGCGCTTGGGAGGCTGAGACAGGAGGATTGCATGGGTTCGAAGCCAGTCTCAGCTACTTAGTGAGGCTTTCAGCAACTTAGTGAGACCCTGTTTCCAAATGAAATTTAAAAAAGGTCTGGGAGTATAGCCCAGAGGTAGAAAGCCTCTGAGTTCCACCCCCAGTACCACCAAAAAAAAAAAAAAATTAGAATGCAAACCTGCTCCTCCTTGTTTCACAGCTTCTACGTGGAATAGGAGCCTTGAATTAGCCAGTGACAGTAAATCATCACCTATTCCCAGAGAGTCCATACTAAAACGCAAATCAAACTACCAGGGCTCTCCATAGACTCTTCCTGGGGCAGGTATATTGTTTATAGAGAGAAAGGTAGAGATAAAGTAAAACATGGGCACGATTTAAGAAGCTAGTGGTGCACGCTTGTAATCCCAGCATTCGGGAGGCTGAGACAGGAGGATCCAGGTTCACAGTCAGCCTCAGCTACTTAATGAGGCCCTCTGCAACTCAGTGAGACCGTTTCAAAATAAAGAATAACAATTAGGGCTGGGGGTGTCACTTGGAGGTAGAATGCCCCTGGGTTCCATCTCTAGTACCACAAAGAAGCAACAGCTACGGTGTATTCATTCGAGTCACCCCTCCATGCCAGTCTGGTATGGAACTGTACCTATCTTCTGTATTTCTATCTTTCTTATAAACTTCTTTAAATCTTAAAAAAAAAAAAAAAAAAAAGCAGCAGCAGCTAGTGGGCAGGAACAGGAAGGTCCTCCTCCCAGCCTCAGCTGCAGAGGCCTGTGTCTTCTTTCCAGCTCAGAGATGCCTCCCTGAATCTGGTAGAGCACCTCCATTTCAGTGCTGTGCACGCACTGGTAATTTTCAATAATTTTCTTTCTAGTACATTCCATGGAAGTGGTAACCTCTCTGTTCTCACCATTTTGTTGTACAAGAAACATTTCCCCTATGAATTCTATTCAAGTGTTTCAAAGATGCTTCTACATTATTTGTTGATTTTTATTACTTTCTTTTGTTTGTTGTTTTTGGTTTTTGCAATGCTGAGAATTGAACCCAGGGGCATTCTACCTCCAAGCTCTCCAGCCCTATTTTTTATTCCTTATTTTGAAACAAGGTCTCACTAAAGTTGTGTAGGGCCTTACTAAGTAGCTGCGGCTGGCTGCACACCTGCAATTCTCCTATCTCAGCCTCCCAAGTACTGAGATTACAAGCATGCGCCACCATGCCCAGCTGATTTTTATTATTTTTACTCTCAAAAAAACTAATATTATCAGGAAGCTTACCAAGGCTTTGTAACTGGCTACAGCCAATCCCTAACAGTATTTCAGACTTTCAGACTCACCCATGCTTCAAGCTCTGATCCTTAGAAGTCTTTCTTTACAGGCCTCCGTCTACATCAATGTCTATACCAATCGCTGGTGAATCTGAGTCTCTGGAAGAGGATAGAAAAGGTGGAGAGACTCTCAAAGTCCATCTTGGAATAGCAGGTATGGAGGTATAGCTTACTGTTTTTTGTAATGTGTGAGAACCTGTACTACTTGATCTTCTAAATGATTTCCAAAGCCCTTCCAGATTTAAAATTGGGGGGCAGTAAGTACCAACAGTTTTAATTCTGAAATTCTCAGTGAAGCCAGTGCTTTATTTTGACTGGAGTCGTGTTCTATGACAGATTGAAAGCTAAATGTTGCAGTTACACACACACACCCCCATGCAACAGGCGACAACAGCAGTTTTCCTTCCCACGCGCCCAGCCTCCCCTGCCAGTCGCCTCTCAGGTGTTGCTTCTCTTCCAGAAAGTTTTTCCTCTATCAGTGGTTCCTAAGCCTCAGTGCACATCAGAATCACCTGGAGGGCTTGTCAAAGCAGACTGCTGGCACCAGCAGCCACAGTTTTTGACTCAGTAGACATGAGTTGGTGCCTGAACCACATGAGTGGTGTATATGTGTATACCACTGTCTTAACCAGTCTGACTTTGAACTCCCAATCCTCTCACCTCGGTCTCTGGAGTATCTGGGATTACAGGCAATCCACCGCCACACCGAGCCCGGTAATGAATGGCAACTGAGCATTCTCAGGTGTCTCAAATCCACACCTCTAGCTCAAGTCTTCCTAACTCACATTTTTCTATCCCAGTTGTCCTCTCTTTCTAACCTTCCCACATCTTTCTATCCCAGTTATCCTGCACAAACGTCTGCTTAGTGACTGTCTGTCATTTGTGCCTGCCAAACATCTCTCGCCGTCAGCTTGGTTACTATGAAAACCTTCACTTCACCCTGTTGCCAAAGTGATCTTCCCAATTGTTTCCCTCATTAAACTCGCAGCAAATTCTGCAGCAGCAGGCGCCCGCTCCTCTCTCCAGCTTCTTTCCCCTTCATACATCGGCACCACTGCCAGCTTTACCAAGCCATTTGCTTCTCCGTGAGCAAGGTTAAGCGCGTGCCTGTGCATCTCCTTCCTCATCCGCCTCAGGCGTTCAGAGATGTTGCTGCAGCCCCGGCTGACCGCCCCTCTGAAGTCCTTCCTCTGCCGTTACTTGCACTGCCCTTTGGAGCTCCCGATTTCTTTTTGGTGCTTATATTTTACTGCTTGCAACATTGTATTGCAGACATTTGCTTCTACCTCTAAACTCTGAGCATGTATTTTGCCTTATTTATTTTATATTCCTTATACCTTTGTACCCTCCATACCTCTGGCACCTGACTTGATACGAACTTAATAAATATTTATTGAATGAATACATTCTGAAAACCAGAAGATAAACGGGTGAGTTAAGATCTGAGCCAAATCCAGGAGGAGAAGTTTGGCTCTATATGAACCAACTTTTTGAGTGGGTTTTGCTGGAGTTAACCTTCGGGTTTAGGACGGCTGTAGTGAGGTGCTTGGGATACTTGAAGTCTGCCCAGAAATGAGTAACCTTTTCAGAGCACCAGGTCGCTCCAGTAGCTTGCTTATTTGGCAGCATTTGTTGGTCCAATTGTGTACAAAGTCATTTATAGAACTGCTGCTATAATAACTATATTACTCAACTGCTTTCCTTCTTCTAATTTAAAAACAGTTCTAGTTTCCAAATATTTCATCCTAATGAAAACAATTACAGTTCTGCATTCTGTGGAAGAAGCCAAGTTCTGGAAGCACATAATTGACATCTGGAGCGTGCATGTGATAGGGAACTACTAGAAACGACTCTGGCACTGCTTTTTTGTACATTTACTCTGAAACTGACTACCATAATCAGTTTTGTAAGAGTTTTATCCTTAGTGCAATATTCCATACTGTGTTGACTAAACCAGCATTGCCCAAATTATAGCCTAGTAATAATCTACATTAACATTAAAGTAACGTTTAGTTTACTGCTGTGATAGATTACTGAGAAAGCAACATTTCCTCAAAAAACACACAAAAATCCAGCAATTTTGGGAGCATTTATAAGAAAATTCTGACTTATTTTTACTAAAGGAGTGCTGAACATGAAAGCTATAATATTTTAAGATAGAGTGCTATTGAATTTATGAAAATACTGTAATTCCTCAATGAACTAAGGTTGTGTGTGTGTGTGTGTGAGAGAGAGAGAGAGAGAGAGAGACAGACAGACAGACAGACAGAGACAGAGAGAGACTGAATTCAGTGGCATTCTACCTCCAAGCTACACCCCCAGCCCTATTTTTTAGTCTTTATTTTAAAACAGGTTCTCACTAAATTGCAGAGGACCTCACTAAATAGCTGAGGCTGGCTGCAAACCTTCAATTCTCCTATCTCAGCCTCCTGAGTACTGGGATTAAAGCATGCACTGTCACACCCAGCCAAGTTTTTTTCCTTATAGTATTACTTCCATTGTATTGATTGATTGATTGATTGATTGGTTGGTTGGTTGATTTTTGGTGGTACTGGGGTTCCTGGAAGCCCTTCTACCTCCGGGCTACACTCCTAGACCTATTTTATACTTTTTTTTTAAATTTGGAAACAGAGTCTCTTAAGCCAGCGCGGCTGGCTTCGAACCTGCGGGATCCTCCTGTCTCCACCTCCCAAGCGTGAGGATTACAAGTGTGCGCCACCATGCCCAGCCATTGTACTGATTTAAAGGGACTTCTATCACTTTGTAATTTATTTTTCTTGATAATGAACCTGACAGAGAATAAAATCTTCAGAGTAGGATACAAATTGGCCAGTGACTTTTGGCGGTAATAGTAACATCACATTATGACATATTGCAGATCTTTCAGCAAAAAGTGCCTCTGTTCCAGATGAACTTGGTGCCTGTGGACATTCCAGAACATCAAGCTATGCAAGTCAGCAATCAAAAGTATCAGGTAGAGGCTAGCAGTAGAGTTGAATCCCTTCTTGTTCTAAAGGGGCTTAGAATTGCCATGATGTGGGAGAACAACATTAGATCAGTGTGTCTGATATTAGTGTTATATCAAAAGTTATTTTTCTTTGACAGGGTACAGCACATGTCACTCCCGGTCATCTAGTTTCTCTGAGCTCTGCCACAGGAGAAATACCTCAGTAGGAAGTTCATCAACAGGAATTGAAAGTATTCTAGAGCCTTGTGATGAAAATGAGCAAAACATTGCTGAACCCAATCTTGACACAGCCGATAAGGAAGACACAGCCTCTGAAAAACTCAACAGGTATCCTTTTAGTTTAAAAATATACTTAGATTTAAAAAATAACTGTGTGAGGCCTTCCCTCTCCCTCACAAAAAAACAGCCTTTATTTTCATAACATAATTAATAAAATGGGGGGACTGTGTTTTTTTGAAGATGCCCAGTGAAACAGGATTCTGTGGAATCTCAGCTGAAGCGAGTGGATGATACCAGAGTGGATGCAGATGATATTGTGGAGAAAATACTGCAGAGCCAAGATTTCAGCCTAGATTCCAGTGCAGAAGGTGTGTAGAGAACTGTTAAACAGAGTTCTGCAGTCCATGTTCGTGGAACCCACTGGGTCATCAGGAATGTGGCAGTACATTATGTTATCACTGCATATTTGTAAAATATATTCCATGCCCATGAAAATCTGAAAATCTCAAAATAACTTTGTAGCTCATTTATCTCTGATAATGAATATTGAATTTGTAAGACAAACAAATTTTAGTTAAGAGATCAATTTTAAGAGGTAGTTTAGTGATAGAGCAAGTGTTTAATATGTGTGAGTCCTGGTTCAGTGCCCAGAACCCCCCAGAAAATTAAAACCAACATTAAAAAGAGTTGTTTTTTTTGTTTTGTTTTGTTTTGTTTTTTTTGAGGTACCAGGGGTGGAACTCAGGGGCATTGTACCTCCGAGCTACACCCCCAGCCCAATTTTTTTTAAACAGGCTTCTCACTGAGTTGCAAAGGGCCTCACTAAGTAGCTGAGGTTGTCCGTGAACCACGATCTTCCCGTCTCTGCCTCCCAAATAATGGGATTACAAGCGTGCGCCACCCCGGCCGACTAAAGAAAGTTTTGATTTGCTCTTTAAATTATCCTTCAGTGCCTACCACGTTCATACAGTAGATATCTACATCTGTGTCTGTCATGGTGCTTCAAGTCACCACTATAATTTGGAGGGTTGGGGCAGTGATCTTGAAACAATAGTGAATAATAATAGTTCTTCAGATCCTCCTTAGCATTTTCCCTAAAACTGGAAATTTCTGTGCCACTAACTGGAAAGGTACAATTACTCATGCTTGTGGTATATAGAGTACCCAACAATAGTTTGGTATCATTATGTAACTATTTGTAAGGGGAAATAATTAAACCTTCTGAAAATTTGTAGGAAGGACTGTCTGCATTACTCAGTTAAAAGAAAAAAAGATTTAGGAAAATTAATGAGAAATAATTGTTAGGATTGCTTTTAAATTTTTTTTTTTTTTCCTTGCGGGTTTGGGGATGGAACCCAGGGGCATTTGACCTCCGAGCTACACCCCCTGCCCTGTTTTTTTATTCTTTATTTTGAAACCAGGTCTCACTGAGTTGCAGAGGGCCTCACTAAGTAGCTGAGGCTGTCCGCGAACCACGATCCTCCAGTCTCAGCCTCCCCAATGCTGTGATTACAAGTGTGTGCCACCACACCCGGCTTATAAATTACCTACTTTAAAACAGTATATAACTTTGATTTTTTAATCTTTTATTTCTTTAATAAATTTAAATGTAAAGTTGGAATTACTACAATATAAATATTATTTGACATTAGTCTAATAATTGTAAAAAAATAACAAAATTTTAAATGTGTATTACAGAAGAAGGACTGAGATTATTTGTGGGTCCTGGGGGAAGTACAACCTTTGGTAGTCATCATCTTCCAAATAGGTATGTAATCCAAATAGTACCTTATTTAAAATACAGAGAAATACAAGAGAGAGAGAGAGAGAGAGAGAGAGAGAGAGAGAGAGTGTGTGTGTGTGTGTGTGTGTGTGTGTGTGTGTGTGTGTGACTAGCATTTGAATGTAGGGGTGTTCTACTACTGAGCTATACCCCCAGCCCTATTGTTTATTTTTATTTTGAAACAGAGTCTTGCTAAATTGCTGAGGGTAAACCTGCAATCCTCCTCTCTCAGCCTCCCAAGTACTGGAATTATAGATATGTGCCACCATGCCTAGCTCATTTTCTCTTTAAATCTACATTATACGGATATAATTTACAACGCTGGCCACACATGACCAGTGGCACAGTCCTGTAATCCCAGCTGCTTAGAAGGCTAAAGCAAAACTGCAAGTTGAAGGCCAGCCTGGGCAACTCAGCAAGACACTATCTCAAATTAAAAAATAAAAATGGCTAGGATTGTAGCTCTGTGGTAGAGCACTCCTAGGTTCAATCCCCAATACCACAAAAAGAAAATTTTAAAAAGACACTGCAGCCAGGCGTGGTGGTACACACCTATAATCCCAGTACTTGAAAGGCTGAAACAGGAGAAATGAAGGTACAAGGACAGCCTCAGCAAGAATGAGACTCTCATCAACCTAGAGAGATCCTGTTTCAAAAGTAAAAATTAAAAAACAGAGGTAGAGGTGTAGCTCACATATAGAATATTCCTGGGTTCAATCCCCAGTACTACAAAAAAAAAAAAAATTGTATACTAACTAAAAGAATTCTCTGGTGGAGCTCTGTAGTGTATACCTGTAGTCCTAGCTACTCAGGAGGTGGGTGGGGTCAAGAGGATCACTTGAACACAGAAGTTCAGGGACATAAAGAAAAGGCTGGGTGTGGTGGTGCTCACCTGTAATCCCAGTATTTGGGAGTCAGACTGGAGGATCACAGGTTCGAGGCCAGCTTTAGCAATTTAGCAAGACCTTGTTTCAAAATAAAAAATAAAAAGGCTTGAGCCGGAAAAACACATTTGAAGAGAATATATCTTGCCAAACTTTGTTGATAGGTCAAGAATTGGAAATATTACTAGATTATTGAGGAAATAAATAAGGATTAAGGCCTAGACTCATCCAGTGTATTTATTATAAAAACTTAATATTCCAAGCTGGGCATGGTGGCACACGCTTGTAAACCCCAGCATTCAGGAGGCTGAGACAAGTGGATTGAGGTTCACGACCAGTCTGTTACTTAGTGAGGTCCTTTGCAACTCAGTGAGACCCTGTTTCAAAATAAAGAATAAAAAATAGGGCTGGGTGCAGCTTGGAAAGCCCCTAGGTTCCATCCCCAGTACCGCAAAAACAAAAAACTTAATATTCCAAGTATTTTCTATCTGTGATACCTTTAAACCTTACAGAAATCAAATCTAGTAGAAAACCATCAAATGCACCATCTCTTGGAAAAGAGTTACTTAGAACAATTTCAAACAACATAATATCTCAGCATTTTGAAGGTCTTATTCTCCCTTGCTGTTTTAGGGTGGGGTCTGGAGCTTATGAACAAGTTGTGATCAAACGCTAGAAGTCAAGCCGGTAAAAAGAAGCATCCCTGTGAATTTAAGATGTGGGCAATTGGTGTATGCAGTTAATCAAGCACTTAAGAAAAAATGAACCTATTTAAAGATGAAGTTCATTCATCAAGAAGAGAGCGCCCACCACTGGCTTTCCTACCCAGTGAAAGGGAGCGTCTGAATGGTAGTCTTGAGCCAATGTGCCGGCGGCATGAGCCTTACAAGTACACCAGAAGCCTGCTCTCTCTCAGAACATCTCAGTGGGAAAAACAGCATAGACACATCTGAGTATAATTTTTGTATTTAAGTATCTGTGATCGAGGTGCTCAACAAATTTGGGCTCTATGTTTTTCATTTTAATTTTTCATTTGAGAGACTATGTGAATATAATTTAAGCCCTAGAAATTCTGTCAAGATAGTAATTCCTCTTCAGAAAAATTTTCATATTATATTACCAACAGTATTGTACTAAGCTTATTAACTCCTTTTGATGTGATGATTGATAAAAAGCACGGGTGTTCATGCATTGGGAAAGTGTTATACTATAGTTTAAACATGTAAAATGCTTAATAATAATTCTAAATGTATCATTCATAAATCAGTTGAGAAGTATGTTTAAGTCTAAGATAGGTGAATGGATGTGATGCTGTATTATGTGGCATATAGTGTTATTTGTCATTAATATTAGATGAGCTAGAGAACCCCCGCTAGCACTGTAGAAGAGTTTCAAAATAAGCTTACTAGTCAGTATGTTAGACTACTGTGAAGTGCCCTAACAGAAGAGCCATTTTAATTCACTAAATTATTAAGATCTGCTGGCTTCAACGGTCAAAATTTAGAATAAGGGGAAATTACAATATAATCAGAAACAGAGCATCCTTTTCTGTGGAAATTGGGACTTACCTGAAACTGAAATTTGGATGTGGAAGGCCTGGTGGTTTCTGTTTTAGTTCCCTGTGATCAGATACTGTGTTTTCTTCTTTACCAGAAGTTCATTGTTTTGAGGTAGGACTAGACTGTGACGTGTATCAAATATAGCTTTGTATCAGATATGAACATCTGATCTGGATCCAGTTTAACAGCGTAGCAGATAAACCTTAAGAGTTTTTCTGGTATTACATGATAGTTTCCATATTGAAAGATCAGAACTTTCTTGGACCAACTTAGTCACTGAAGAAAAATGTAGATTCTGTAGAACTAGTGACATCCCAGTCCTTATTTTAAAAATCATGTCTAAGAAAGATAATGTATCAGAATAGAATTACTTTAGCCTAGGTATTTTCATGTTGGCATACTAAGAAGACAATTATTTTATTATCTAAATTTAAAAGTTTGGAAAAATTGAAACTGTTCATTTTAGGACTTATTTTTAATATCTTAAGGATTGGATATTCCATATTAATTTAATACTGTTTTTACTAATAGATTCTGAAATCTTTAAGAAGATGATACCCTGTTTTAGAATATTTTGAATATTGAGAAGATTATCTGAATCAGTTTTACTTTTTATTTTGTAAATATATTTTGAGGGGGGGAAAAAAGCGACCTGAACATTTTAGTCTAACTAAGGAAAATGTTTACTTATGAGGTAAAGACATACTGTCAGCCGGGCGTGGTGGCGCATGCTTGTAATCCCAGCATTTGGGAGGCTGATACAGGAGGATCACGGTTCATGGACAGCCTCAGCTACTTAGTGAGGCCCTTTTCAACTCACTGAGACCCTGTTTCAAAATAAAGACTAAAAAATAGGGCTGGGGGTATCGCTCGGAGGTAGAATGTCCCTGGGTTCCATCCCCAGTACTGAAGAAGAAAAAAAAAGACATACTGTTTATTTAGGTAAACTGATCCATTCATTATATATTACAGAAAGAATCAATGTTTAGAGATAGGAATATAGGAGTATACTGTTTAGAGAGAGATTTATTATGACATATTAAAGGCATATTTTCTATTTTCAAAATATTATTTCTAGACTATTTTTATTGGCGCTTCTATAAATGATTTCTCAGTTTTAAAAATGATAAAACTAGGATGTAAGCCTGGTTCAGCAAGGACACTCGTGACACATCTTGAAAGTGCTGTAATCAGGGCAGTGTCCCGTCTTATTTATCTTTCCCTGGCCCTGGCCCTGGCCCTTTCTTTATACAAGATTAGTTCTTAGTATTTAAAATGGTACAGAGTTCTTTTCTGAAAAGCAAAATGTGAAGAGGTTCTTTAAAGCATAAAAAGCATGTATTTATAGTTTTAGCAGCCACCAAATACATCTTGATAGTAGTAAGTATAAAAATAATAAGCAGAAACATTGATTAAGAAGGAAAAAGAAGTCATGGCCATGACCTCTGTAATCAGTGAAAAGTCTGGATTTGTTTTCTTCTAGTGCCCATCAACATACTTCACATTCAGATTTCAGTACAGTCCTATCGCACTGTTTGCTAAAGGTTGCCTAAGTCTGCCTACAGTGCTCCAGTGTTTCTTTTCTTAGAGCATGTATTGTTAATCTCTTAGCCCTGTTACTTATTATGTTTAACCATGAAAGAAAGCTGCTTATCGAATACAAAGTCCACTTTAATTCTTTTTAAAGTTTAGAAAATTGGACTTGGAAAACTAGATTTTTTTAATTTTTTTCTTAATTTTACATTTTAAACTAGATTCTTAGTGAATTAATTTTTTAACTATTTAGTCAAATTTTAAATGGCTCAAGATGAGAATCTGCAGATACATAACTTTTTCTAATTCTATCCTAGAGAAAAACACCCATGACATTTTAAAAGCTACTTATTTGTGATGAGATTAAGAGTCTTAAGTATCTTGCTAGGAAAAATGCATAGGCTGGTCAAGGCGCCCTCTGCTGCTGATGTCCAGGCGGGATGTGAAAGAGCAGAGGGCAGAGAAGGCCCTGGGCCACCAGTTTCCCAGTTTCCCTTTTTTTTTTTTTTTTTTTTTTTTTTTTTTTTTTTACTCTGGGGATTGAACCCAGGGGCATTCTGCTCTGAGCTACTTCCAGCCTTTTGCTAGTCTGGCCTCAATCCTGTGATCCTCCTGTCTCAACCTCCCAAGTACTGGGATTTACAGGCATGCACCGCCAGGCCCAGCTCTATCAGTTTACACTTTAATGGTTGACTCCCATTGTGGTGGTTTTGAAGGCTTCTTCATAAATGCAAGTAGTGTGAATTAAATGCAAGTAGTGTGAATTAGTACTTATGATATAAAAAGGTCTTGGCCAATAATCCCAAACTCCACCTTCCTATTCCAACATAAAAGTATCAGAATAATATCCAAACTAGATTCTTCTTTATGGGGTTTTGTACAAAACTGTGAGCCACAACAGGTTGAAAGCTGAGTTCCTTAGTTGCTAAAAGGAAAACAAAACCAAAAAACTCTGCTTAGTCTGCATTTAAAATGTTTGAATTTAAGCAGCAAGTATCCAGAAGTCAACTTAGTTTATTTTTGGCAGTGCTGAGACTTGAACCCAGAGCCTCATGCATGTTGGACAAGCACTTTAACCACTGAGCTATCTCTTCAGCCCTCAGAAGTCATCTAACTAAACCACTTTGTGAGCTCAAGGGAACGGTATTATTCTTCAATGAAGTGCTCTGAAGTGTAAGGCTTCCAATATATATAACAGAGCTCTGAGAGACAGACTGGGCTCGTATGACAGGGTTGCATTCTATTTTCTTAAGTCTTTAATTTAGGAAGTTCAGAAATTATGCTTGGTCAGTTCTCTTAGATGGTACGTGATATGAATATAATCAAGTACACTAGTTGAAATATTAGGCCACTGTTTATATGTTGGCTTAGGTACTGTGCATAATATTCATACCCGAGATGTTAAGGAATATAAAGTATAAAATATCTAAAATACAAAGGATAAAATATTCTGTATTAAGCCTATTTTAAGACTACCCCAAAATAAAGGCCTTATTACCCATATATATCTGATTTTCATAAGATAATGCATACACTCTAAATGAACATGTAGGTGATCTAGGTAGCTACTCTCCATATGACAAAGCTGATCATTTTTTTACTTTATTGACAATGTATTCTGCCTTTTCCAGTGTTTGTGTTTATCTTGCATATATAAAATAGAACATTCTCTTGATGATATTCATTGACCAAATCCCATGCAAGGGAAACCATTTAGTTATATACATACTTGACTGTTTTTTTAGAAGTACATTTGGGGGCTCACCTTCCTCTTGTGTGTTTATTTGACCCTTTGGAAGTTATTTAAGTGTGTGGATAATCATGTAGATGTTTATGAAAGGTGTTACTGATGACAGCAGAATGGATCGGTGGCAGCACTTGCCTGGCATGCACAAGGCCCTGGGTTTGATCCCCAGCACCACCAAGAAAAAAGTTATTGAAGTGATTCCATGAGTATTCTGTTATAATACTTGGAGAATGACCTTCATGTTTATATATTATTTTTTGTTTTAAGTGTACAATGATAATCCAGGAAATGTTTCCTTTTTTTAACAAAAACAAATTTTTTATTTGTAAAGTGTTTGTAATAATGTAAAGGTGACTCTTATACATGTTCAATAAAAATCTATATTAAAAGTTTAGATGCTCTTCATATTTTAAAATATTAATAAAGACTATCAGAAAACTGTGCCAAAATAAAAAGAACAGAAGCAAAACTCCAGTATAACTTTTATTACAGATAGTATCTGACATGAATGCTTCCAATGAAGACATCTCTTTGAACTCTTAAGCCACCCATGCAGGGACTCAGCAATGGCTTTGGAGTAGGACAAACCCCCCTCTGAACCTGTTTCCTCATCTAGGATGGAGATAACACAACAAAGTCTTATCAGGTTGTGACAAACACATGAGTTAATATTAAGAGTATAGCCAGACGTGGTGGCGCACACTTGTAATCCCAGCACTTGGGAGGCTGAGACAGGAGGATCACACAGGTTTGAAGCCAGCCTCAGCTACTTAGTGAGGCTCTCAGCAACTTAGACCCTATTTCCAAATAAAATATAAAATAGGTCTCCGGGACATGGTGGCACACACTTGTAATCCCAGCACTTGGGAGGCTGAGACAGGAGGATCACACAGGTTCGAAGCCAGCCTCAGCTACTTAGGCTCTCAGCAACTTAGACCTTATTTCCAAATAAAGTGTAAAATAGGTCTGGGAGTATAGCCCAGAGGTAGAAAGCCTCTGGGTTCCACCCCAGTACCACCAAATATATATACATATACACACACACACACAATTGCAGGTTTGAGGCCAAACTGCAATTTAAATTTAGCAAGACCTTCAGCAACTTAGCAAGACCCTGTTTCAAAATTAAAAATTAAAAGGAGCGGGGCGTGGTAGCACACGCTTGTAATCCCAGCATTCGGGAGGCTGAGACCGGAGGATCACGGTTCGCAGACTGCCTCAGCTACTTAGTGAGGTCCTCTGCAACTTAGTGAGACCCTGTTTCAAAAATAAAGAATAAAAAAATAGGGCAGGGGGTGTAGCTCAGAGGTCAAATGCCCCTGGGTTTCACCCCCAAACCCGCAAAAAAAAAAAAATTAAAAATTAAGAGGGCTGCAAGTATAGCTTAGGCTATACTTAGGCTTGATCCCTAGTCACCAAAAAAAAGTACGCCAAACATTTTAAAATAAGTTAAAGTCTAAAAAGGAAACAATAAGAGCATGTCACTTAGTAGGCACTCAGTGTTGGCATGAAAAATCATACCAACACACCTCCTCAGCCAGTATTCAAATTATAATAGCAATTTAAGGTTAATAAAGAAATACAATTTATCCAGGCATAGTGGCGCACGCTTGTAATCCCAGCATTTGGGAGGCTGGGACTGGAGGATCGCGGTTCGAGGACAGCCTCAACTACTACTTAAGCCTTTTGGAACTCAGTGAGACCCTGTTAAAAAAGAATAAAAAATAGGGCTGGGGATGTAGCTTGGAGGTAGAATGCCCCTGAGTTTCATTCCCAGTACCGAAAAAAAAAAAAGGAAAGAAAGAAAAAAAAAAAAAAGAAATAGTTTAGTATGCATTTGAGCCCAGATTGCCTCTGCAGACTATCAAGGCTTCCCTGGATGGTGCAGATTAAGGAAGGGCATAAAACTAAGAGAACAGCCCAGCGTGGTAGCGCATACTTGTGATCCCAGTACTTAGGAGGCTGATATAGAAGAATCACAGGTCCGCAGCCAACCTCAGCTACTAACCTGTTTCAAAATAAAGAATAAAAAATAATAATAGGGCTGGAGGTATAGCTTGGAGATAGAATGACTCTGGGTTCAATACCTAGTACAAAAAAAAAAGTCGGGCGTGGTGGCACAGGCTTGTAATCCCAGCATTTGGGAGGCTGAGACAAGAAGAACTGAGTTTGCAGATAACCTCAACTACTCAGTGAAGCCCTTTGCAATTCAGTGAGACCCTGTTTCAAAATAAAGAATTAAGAATAGGGCTGGAGGTGTAGTTCGGAGGTAGAATGCACCTGGGTTCCACCTCCAGTAACACAGAGACAGAGAGAGAGAGAGAGACGAGAGAGAGAGAGAGAGGAGAGAGGAGGAGCACTGTGCTTGTTGTTGGGGGTATGAGCACTCTAGGGGATGCCTTCAAACCCTCCCCTTACCCAGGAGCATCCAGGATCTGCGCCCCAGGGCCCCTTGTCCTATCCAGCACGGAGTGCCCAGGCCATCTTGTTGACTCAGCCGCCTTCCCTCAACACCTAGTGACTTTCCACTTCCTCTCTGTCCTTCCTTCTCTTTCACCTACTTGCATCTCTTTTCTTTCTGTACTTAATGTAGCACTTATCTGGTAGCAGCATTTAATGAAATCATTCCTTTCACTTGTACAAAAGGTAGAAAATCACCGATGGAGTTTTCCCTATCTGTGTTATATGAAATGTAACAACAACAACAACAAAATTAGGAGACAAACCAGAAAAGCTCAAATGCAGACATTCCCTGGGTCAGTGATCTCTATTCCAGGTAAACCCCACATAGTGAGGAAATGTCAGAGAGCTCTCTGTGTGCCTTGGTTTAGACCCTGTTCCTATGCAGTTACAGCTCAGGCTGAGGCATCTCCTCAAGTGGGATGCCTACGAGGTGGTTCCCTTTGGTTGGGGGGTGGGGAGTCATCTGGTTTGTTTTTTCATCTTGGCTAGCAAGTTACTTTAAGAAAAGTGTGCCACCTTCTGGCACCGCACTTCAGCGATTCCAGGAGCTCTGCTTTCCCCAAGCGAGCTGGTGTCTGCTCCTCACATACAGCCCCTGGAATTAAGACCAGAAGAAAAACACATTCAAAATTTAGTAAGAATTTTAAATAGTTTGCAATACTTGCAAAGACAGTGGTGGGTTTTTTGTTTGTTTGTTTGTTTGTTTTGTTTTGTTTTGTTTTTGTTTTGCAGAGCTAGGGGTGGAACCCAGGGCATTCTACCTCCAAGCTATACCCCCAGCCCCATTTTTTTTTTTTTTTTTTTTTTTTTGCAGGTCTGGGGATGGAGCCCAGGGGCATTCAACCTCCGAGCTACACCCCCTGCCCTATTTTTTATTCTTTAATTTGAAACAGGGTCTCACTAAGTAGCTGAGGCTGTCCAAGAACCGCGATCCTCCAGTCTCAGCCTCCTGAATGCTGGGATTACAAGCGTGCGCCACCACGCCCGGCAGAAAGGGGTTTTTAAAGCATTGTGTACCCTGGTTAAATTAAGCCAGGCGTGGTGGCACAGTTATAATCCCAGTGCTTGGGAGGCAGAGACAGATTTGCAGGTTCACCGCCAGCCTCAGCTCCTTAGACCATCTGTAATTTCCTTCCCAGAAACAGTGCTGCTTGCTCCCGCGCCTCATCCCAGGTCCGTAGATCCCTTGGCTTTCATGGAATGGGCCTGTGCTTTCCTGCTGCCGTGTCTGTGTCCAGACCTCTCTCCATTCACTTAATCATGCAGCTTATCCAGCACTCTTGAGTAGAAACACCAGTGAATCCAGAACCATTCATTAATCCCACACCAAGGGAAGTAATTTCACCCTGTTTGATTGTTTATTCATTTTGCAGTACTGAGGATTAAACCCAGACACATTCTACCTCCGAGCTACACCCCCAGCCCTATTTATTTTTTATTTTGAAACAATGTCTTCTCACTAAATTGCTAAGGCTATTCTCCAACCTGCAACCCTCTTCTCTTGGCCTCCCAAGTACTGAGAGTCCAGGCAAGTGCTACCGCATCTCAGTTGTATACATTTTTATAATTTCCAGCTCCTACCAGCCTCTTGCTAGATGTCACTAATATTCTTAAATGTCCTGTTTCTCTGCTATCCCCCCAAAGAAGAGCATCATATATTTTTATTCCTTATTTTGAAACGGTCTCACTAAGTAGCTGAGGCTGGCCGAGAACCTGTGATCCTCCTGTCTCAGTCTCCCAAACAAGTACTGAGATTACAAGCATGCACCACCATGCCTGCCTTCCCCCAGTCCTTTTTATTTTTTTATTTTGAAACAGAGCCTCACCAAATTGCTAAGGCTATTCTCAAACCTGCGATCCTCCTGTCTTCACCCCGCCAGGTACTGAGATTCCAGGCATGGGCCACCACATCCCACTTGTATAAATTTCTGTAATATTCAGCTCCTGCCAGCTTCTTGCTAGATGTCACCAATACTCTCAAATGTCCCATTTCTCTGGCTATTCCCAAAGAAGAGCATCATATAGAATGTTTACCAAAGTGAACACCTAGCATCCTCCACAAAAACAGAAAACCATTGTTCTCAAAGTCCTCCAAAGATTTGCATCGCAGGGCATGGTGGCACACGCTTGTCATCCCAGCATTTAGGAGGCTGAGACAGGAGAATCGCAGTTTGAGAACAGCCTCAGCTACTTACTGAGGCCCTTTGCAACTCAGTGAGACCCTGTTTAAAAATAAAGAATCAAGCCGGGCGTGGTGGCGCACGCTTGTAATCCCTGCGCTTGGGAGGCTGAGACAGGAGGATCACGCAGATTCGAAGCCAGCCTCAGCTACTTAATGAGGCTCTCAGCAACTTAGCGAGACCCTGTTTCCAAATAAAATATAAAATAGGTCTGGGAGTATAGCCCGAAGGTAGAAAGCCTCTGGTTTCCACCCCCAGTACCACCAAAAAAAAAAAAATCAAGCCGGGTGTGGTGATTCACGCTTGTAATCCAGCGATTGGGAGGCAGAGACAGGAGGATCACACAGGTTCGAAGCCAGCCTCGCTGGCTTAAGAGACCCTGTTTCCAAATAAAAAATATAAAAATAGGTCTGGGAGTGTAGACTGGAGGTAGAAGGGTTCCATCCCCAGTACCACCAATAAATAAATAAATAAATAAATAAATAAATAATCAAGCCGGGCATGGTGGCGCATGCTTGTAATTCCAGCATTCTGGACGCTGAGACCAGAGGATCGTGGTTCCCGGAGAGCCTCAATTACTTAGTGAGGCCCTCTGCAACTTAGTGAGACCCTGTTTCAAAATAAAGAATAAATAGTAGGGCAGGGGGTGTAGCTCAGAAGTTGAATGCCCCTGGGTTTCATCCCCAGACCCGAAAAAAAAAAAAAATCAAAAATAAGACTGGTGGTGTAGCTGGAAGGTAGAATGCCCCTGGGTTCCATCCTCAGTGTGTGTGTGTGGGGGGGGATTTGTGGGGGAGGGATTTGCATCATCATTGCTGCTGCTGCTGAGTGCCTGACTTCCTGCAACTGTGTCAAATAATCTCCACAGGTGTGGTGAGTTGTGTTGTTGTTGTTGTTGTTGTTAACCAAACTCCAATTCAGGAAATCACCTTAATTTGCAACAGCCTTAGGAGATCTCTGTTCCCTGACCCTTATATAAAGTTGAATGAGGAACGGAGACTTAATCAAAATTGGCTAAACAGAATCTCCTGAAAAGTGGGACCTGGACACCGAGAGTGTGTCTGTTGAGTGAGGGCCCAGCAGCAGGCTCCAGGGCTGAGGCCATCATCGGCCCCGGGCCCTTCTCATGGCAATAGCTAATTTATTTGTCAAATTGACTGGATCAAGGTGCCCAGATATTTGGTTAAACTTAGTGTCTGTGTGTGTGTGTGTGTGTGTGTGTGTGTGTGTTACTGGAGATGGAACCTAGGAGCATTCTACTTCAGAGTTACATTCCCAGCCCAATTTTATTCCTTTTTTTCTATTCAAACAGGGTCTCACTAAGTTATGAATGGCCTCACTAAGTTGCGGAGACTGGTGGTGAACATGCTATCCTCCTGTCTCAGTCTCCCAAGTACTAAAATTACAAACTTGCACCACAATACCCAGGCTTGGTAGAACATTATTCTAAATATTTCTGTGAAGGTGTTTTTTTTTTAATGAGATTAAAATTTAAATCAGTAGAATTTTTGTTTATTCATTTATTTTTGTGGTACTGGGGGTGGAACCCAGAGGCTAAGTTGCTGAGAGCCTCGCTAAGTAGCTGAGGCTGGCTTTGAACCTGTGCAACCCTCCTGTCTCAGCCTCCCAAGCGCTGGGATTACAAGTGTGCATCACCATGCCCAGCTTTAAATCAGTAGAATTTAAGGAAGGCAGATTACTCTACACAACAGATCTTGGCCTAATATAATTATTAATCTATTAATCCTGAGTAGGACAAAGACTAATCCCTTCCCCAGCCCACCCCTCCCCCATTCCCATCTCTACCCAACAGGAAAGCATTCTTAAACTAATTGACTTTGGACTTGAGATACACCTCTTTCTTGAGTGGCCAGGCTGTCCATCTGTCCTGCAGGTTTTGGACTTGTACCTTAATAGTCACATGATCCAATATATTAAAATAAATCTCTGAGCCCAGGGTGCTGGCGCATGCTTGTAATGCCAGCATTCGGGAAGCTGAGACCAAAAGATCACGGTTCGCGGACAGCCTCAGCTACATAGTGAGGCCCTCCACAACTTAGACTCTATTTCAAAGTTCCAACCCCAGACCCGCAAAATAAATAAATAAAATAAATCTCTATACACACAAAATTTTTTTTTAATTTTTTTGTTGTTTTATGTGGTTTTTCTGTTTGTTTGCTTGCTTGTTTTTTTTAGTTTGAAACAGTCTCGCTAAGTCCCTGAGTTTGGCCCTAAACCTGCAAGCTCAATCTCAGCTTCCCAAATACTGGGAACACACCTGGCTCCTTTTTATTTTTTAGTACAGGGTTCTATTAAGTCAATTAGTTCTGGCCTTGAAACTTGAGATTCTCCTGCCTCAGCCTTCTGAATAGCTGGGATTACAAGTGTGTGCTGCCATACTTGGCTAAAATTACAACTTTGTACATCTGACAACTGGAAGAATTTTCCAAACATTGGAAATCATACATTTCACATCTTATTTCTCATTTCTGATCCTGCACCTTTTTGCCAGGATGCCAGACAGTTTCTCGGCCACTCTTGGTTTTGTTTCTTTGTTGCTTGTTTGTTTTCACATTTGTGGAACTAGGGGTTGAACCCAGAGGCATTCTACTTTCAAGCTACACCCCAGCCCTATTTTTTTTTTATTTTTATTTTTTTTGCGGTACTGGGGATGGAACCCAGGGGCATTCTACCTCCGAGCGACACCCACAGCCCTATTTTTTATTCTTTTTTTTTTTTTTTGGTGGTACTGGGGATGGAACCCAGAAGCTTTCTACCTTCAGGCTATACTCCCAGACCTATTTTATACTTTATTTGGAAACAGGGTCTCACTAAGTTGCTGAAAGCCTCACTAAGTAGCTGAGGCTGGCTTCAAACCCGTGCTATCCTCCTGTCTCAGCCTCCCAAGCGCAGGGATTACAAGCGTGCGCCACCACGCCCGGCTTATTTTTTTATTCTTTATTTTGAAACAGGGTCTCACTAAGTTGCAGAGGGCCTCACTAAGTAGCTGAGGCTGGCCAGAAACCTTTGATCCTCCCGTCTCAGCCTCTCAAGTACTAGTATTACAAGGGTGCACCACCATGTCCAACTGTTTTGTTTGTTTTTCAGTGATGCTCGGAATAAAACCCAAGGCCCTTGTATATGCTAGACAAGTGCGTTATAAGTTGCGCGCGCACACACACACACACACACACACACACACACACACCAGCCTTTTTTTTTTTTCTTTTAAGACTGAGTTTCGCTAAATGCTAAATCCTCCAGGCTGTCCTTGAACTTGTGATCCTCCTGCCTGAACTTCCTGAAGCCAGCTAGAATGATGGGCATAAGCCACCTCATCCACTAGCGGGAGCTGAGCTTTTGTACACCCATCTGTCATTTGCCCTGCCCTGCCTAGGGGTACATAGGTTATGAGACACTTGGAGATCTAGGTGTGCATGGGAAAGCTGCTCTGATAGGTCCTCAAGGATGCGCTAAAGTGGCTGAAGAGAGGCTGGGTACCGAGGTGCGCACTTGTAAATAAAATAGGGCTGGAGTATAGCTTAGAGGTAGAATGTCCCTGGGTTCAATCCCTAGCACCACATAAACTGCCGGAGCCAGCCGGCAAAAGTACAGGTTCCGAAGAGGGGAGTGAGGATTAAAGAATTCAATCCAAGCATGGGAGGATCGCCAGTCTACTCCTGGGTGGATATCTCTACTGGCCGATCCGGGGTTTATTTCTCTTGTGATATTTATACAGTTTCTCGCTTCAGGTTACACCGGAATACAATAATGACAAATCCAAAGTACACACATCACGGGCAGGTCAATCAATACCCTCGTGCCATCACGAACAACACGAACCTAATATCCTCTCAGACCTTAATTACTTTGAACCCCCCATGACCCCAAACCTTGTTGACTCTGGGCGAAGGACAGTCAGCTGAGCAAAGGGCAGTCAGAAGGATTTTTTTAGTAAAGATAAGGGGAAAACCTTAATGGCTCCCCACAATAAACACACACACACACACACACCACAAACTTTTTTTCCCAAGACCTCCTATTGTCTCATCCTATTATGAGTATCATGCTCAAGCTGGCATCAGGATAACTGGCTATTGTTGATTTCGTTTTTGTTTTTTCTGGTACTGGGGATTGAAGCCAGGGGCATTCTACCTCTGAGCTACACCCTCAGCCCCATTTTATGTTTTATTTTGAAACAGAGTCTCACTAAGTTGCTAAGGCTAGCTACGAAAATGCAATCCTCCTATCTCAGCCTCAAGAGTACTGGGATTACAGGTGCGTGTCACCATTCCCAGATAACTTTTGTTTTAATTTGAGACAGGGTGGCCCAGACTTGGCTCCAATTCCTAGATTCAGGAGATCCTCCTGCCACAACCTCCCAAGTAGCTGGGACTGTAGGTGCATCTCATGGTACCAGCTAAGAATAACCTTTGATTCCATGTTACATGTCAGATGCCTACACATGCTGGACTGTAAGAGCCGTGAGAGGGACTTTTTCTGTCTTTTTTTCATTCAAATCAGTACTTGATCCGTAATAGATACACTATACACCTATTTATGAAACAGGTTTTTTTTTTTTTTGAAGTACTGGGGATGGAACCCAGGGACATTATACCTCTGAGCTAAACCCCCAGCCCTACTTCTTAGTCTTTTTAAAAATTTTTTTGAAACAGTGTCTCACTGAGTTGCAAAGTGCCTCAATAAAAAGCTGAGGCTGTCCATGAACTGCGATCCTCCAGTCTCAGCCTCCTAAATGCTAGGATTACAAGCATGCGCCACCATGCCCAGCTAGGTGACCTCATTTAATTCTTATTTTTCAACTGAAAAAAAAAAAAACTCAATGCTCTGAACACTCACTTATACACTGTTGGTAGGATTGTAAATTAATACAATCACTATGGAAATAAATATGTAGGATTCTCAAAAGACTAGAAATGAAAAGCCTATAATCCCAATATGTGGGAGGCTGAGACAGGAGGATCACAGTTCCAAGCCAGCCTCAGCAACTTAGCAAGACCATCTCAAAAAGTAAAATTGAGCCAAGTGCAGGGATACATGCCTGTAAACCCAGAATTTAGGAGGCTAAGACAGGAGGATCACAGGTTCAAGACTAGTTTCTGTAACATAGCAAGACCCTCAGCAGTTTAACAAGACCCTGTTTCAAAATAATAAAAGTTCTGGGGTGTAGCTCAGAGGTAGAATGTCCCAGGTTCAATCCCAAGAACAAAAATAAAACAGAAAGTGCTAGGGATGTAACAATTTAGTGGTGGAGCACCCATGGGCTCAATTCCCATTATTCCCCCGCCAGAAAATGCGATGTGTATGTATGTATGTGTGTATGGAGTTTTATTCAGCCATAAAGAAGAATAAAGTTATGTCAATCATGGGGAATGAAATGAACCCAATTGTGTATGTACATGTGCCCGTATGTAAGAACATACCCCCGTATTATGTGTGATCATAATGCACCAATAAACCCTCACTCTCAGGACAATTTCCAAAGGTTAAGAAGTACTTAAGCTCTCTTTGACTTCAAACTTGTGAAGAGATATAATACAGTCTGCATCTCAGTGGGACCTGCGGTCTGGCGCAGGACGGTGTTATGATGCCAAGGGAACGGATGTGATGACAGCTTGAAGAGGTGACTCTCTGGGGTTCGTCCAAATGCAGGAAGTGCAGAAGCTAACAGAGCCAAGGATGATTTCCAGAGCCTGGCAGGACACTGAGTGGTTAATGAAATATGGAAATTTGGAGAGAACTGATCATGAGGAATTCAAGTTCATAAGTGGGTCAAGCAGCTGGTGAAGCAAAAACTCTAGATATAATGATCCTGTATAGATCATATATTAACTTTTAAAATTTCTTTAAATTTTTTTTTAAGTTGTGGCTGGGTGCAGTGGTGACGCCTGTCTGTGATCATAGCTACTCAGGATGCTGAAGCAGGAGGCTCCTAAGTTCCAGGTAGCTGGAGAAACTTAACAAGACCCTCTCTCAAAATTAAAATAACAAGCCAGGTGGCAGACCCTTGTAATCCATGTGCTTGGGAGGTGGAGACAGGAGGATCGTGCTGGTTTGAAGCCAGCTGTGCTGGCTTAAGAGACCCTGTTTCCAAATAAAAAAGTATAAAATAGGTCTGGGAGTATAGCCCAGAGATAGAAGGGTTCCAGGAATCCCAGTACCACCAAAAAATAAAATAAAATAAAATAATAAGTGCTGGGAACTAGCTCAGAGTCCTGGGCACTAAACAAACAAACAAACAAACAAACAAACAAAAAAACCACCAATAACTCCCTATTCTTTCTCCCAGCCCCTGGAAACCAACGTTATACTTCCTGTCTCTATGAATTTGACTTAAATACTTCATATAAGTGCAATCACACTATATTTACCTTTTTTATTTTCAGTACTGGGTATGGAACCCAGGGGCATTCTACCTCAGAGCTACACCACCAAACCTATTTTTTATTCTTTATTTTGATACAGGGTCTCACTGAGTTGCAAAGGGCCTCACTAAGTAGCTGAGGCTGTCTGCAAACAGCGATCCTCAGGTCTCAGCCTCCCAAATGCTGAGATTACCAGCATGCCCCATCAAGCCTGGTTTAGTATTTACCTTTTTGTAACTAGCTATATCATGTAGCATAAGATCATTTTGTAACAAGTGTTATAATTTCCCTTCTTTTTTTGTGTGTGTGAGTGTAAGAGATGATATAGATAGATAGATGATAGATAGGTAGGCAAGCAGACAGACAGGTATTAAACCAGGGTATACCCCAATTCTTTTTATTTTGAGACAGGGTTTTGCTGAGTTGCCCAGGTAGGCCTTTACCCAATCATCCCAGGGTCTCAGCTTCCCAAATACCAGGATTATAGGCACATTCCACAGTGCCTGGCTGAGAATTTTTCTTCTTTTTTTTTTTTATTTTTGGTGGTACTGGGGGTGGAACCCAGAGGCTTTCTACCTCCGGGCTATACTCCCAGACCTTTTTATATTTTATTTGGAAACAGGGTCTCACTAAGTTGCTGAGAGCCTCACTCAGTAGCTGAGGCTGGCTTCGAACCTGTGCGATCCTCCTGTCTCAGCCTCCCAAGCGCTAGGATTACAAGCGTGCGCCACCACGCCCGGCTGAATTTTTCTTCTTTTAAAGGCAGACTTTCACCCTGGGGTATAGCTCAGGGGTAGAGCTCTTGCCGAGCAAGTACCACTCCGTGGGTTGAATCCCATTGTAACAGTTTGAAATGTCACTGGGAGTTCTTCTTCTTAGCTAGTTTAGAAAAAAAAAAAAAAAATAGCCAGAATTGCACTGCTGCAAGCTTAAGAAAAGTTTTATTATTACCAGGTAGGAAGGAGGACAGAACAAGTAAAGCGCTACGTCAGAGGCACCGTAGTAGGATGCCTTGAAAGTAAGACACTGATGTCTTTAAACCCATACAATTTTTATAAGAATTCATCATCTCCTTTCTCCCATCCTGCTTAGCCAATAGTCCTCTTTCCCCACCAATAGCAGGTGCCAGCCTGCCAGGTATCTCTGCTGTGTGAGTTTTTTCTGTTAACCACAGGGACAGACAGGCCTAACATCACCGAGCAAGACGTGCTACTGTAAGGGGACTGTGAGGGCTGTGAGGGCCATCCCCCTTCCCTTATAGAATTAAGATGTTAGAATATAGAATTAAAATATAGAATTAAGTTAGAGTGATGTTAAGAGCTGTTTTGACCTTAAGACTTGTTTTGATGTTAAGAGTTGTTTTGATCTTAAGACTTGTTTTGAAGTTTGAAATGTTTTTGAAGTGTTTTGAAGTGTTTTTGAGATTGTGCGGATGTGGAAAATATTTTTCTTTGAAAATCATTGGCTGTACTTGTTTACCTTGTAAATCTATTGGCTGTATCCCAATGTGAACGCCCCCTCTGGGGCTATAAATGTAAAGCCTGAAATGTGCTCGGGGTCTTGCTCTGACCACTTGCCTGCGTGCTTGTGAAAGAGAATTGACCCTGGCATGCCAGTTTCTGCTGCACTGCCATAAACTGCCTGTGGTTTGCATCCTCTGGTGAGTTCTCTGTTGTTTGGGGTGGGGGCGTCTCTCAGACCCTAACATTACCTGGTTAGCAAAGTCAGAGGGCTGCAATGACAGAAGCCTACTTTGTTTTTATTTTTATTCTTAAAGCATATGTTGTCTATCTGTGTCCTTGGTGAATTCTCAGCTTCTCCTTATTTCTATCTGCTACAAGTTACTTACCATGTCGAAAACTTGTTTTATAATAAAGAAAAGAAGCCAGGTGTGGTGATGCAAGCTTGTAATCCCAGCATTTGGGAGGCTGAGACGCGAGGATCACAGTTCGTGGACAGCCTCAGCTACTTAGTGAGGCCCTCTGCAACTCAGTGAGACCCTGTTTCAAAATAAAGAATAAAAAATAGGGTGGGGGATGTAGCTTAGAAATAGAATGCCCCTGGGTTCCATCCCCAGGATTGCAAATTAAGAATAATAATAATGAAAAGAGAGCCGGGTGTGGTGGCGCACACTTATAATCCCAGTATTTAGGAGGCTGAGACAGGAGGATCGCAGGTTCTCAACCTCAGCTACTTAGTGAGGCCCTTTGCAACTTAGTGAGACCTTGTTTCAAAATATAAAAAGAATGAAAAATAGGGCTGAGGGTGTAGTTCAGAGGTAGAATATTCCTGGTACCACAAAATAAAATAAAGACACAGGAATATAGTCTTTAAAAGTATGGAGGTTTTGGAGGCCATAACTATTTTGTTATTAGTCATTAATATTGGGTTAATATAGCTTGCTTTTTATCTTTTAGCTTTAGTCTAAACTGTTGTGAGAGTCTACAATTCTTTCTCTAAGTGTAGGTGTCTGCGTTTTAACATTCAGTGTTCAGTTGGGCTAACAGCCAACTTTTAGCTGACCTTGGCTGCAGCTCTTGGCTGACAGCTTAATGCCAGAGAAAAGGATTTTATTGTGCTAAGTATGAAAGCTTGTTCTTATTAGCAATTAATGCTGTCCTTATTAACAATTAATACAGGCTCGACCCCCATCATGGCAATGAATAACAGCAAACGATTTTGTCTATCGTTGATGAGCATTTGGGGTTTTTTGGCTACTGTAAATAATGCTGCTATGAAGTTGGGTGTACAAATATCTGCTTGCTCCCTGGCCTTTTTTTTTTTTTTTTTTTTCGGTACTGGAGATTGAACCCAGGGGCATTCTACCTCCCAGCTACACCCCCAGCCCTAGTATTTTTTATTCTTTATTTTAAAACAAGGTCTCACTAGGTAGTGGAGGGCCTAAGTTGCAGAGGCTGGTCGCGAACCCGCGATCCTCCCGTCTCAGCCTCCCAAGTCCCGGAAGCACAGGGGCGCACGGGGCGGCCTCGGGCCTCCAGGTCCTGCGCGCAGGCGGCACCTCGCGCGCGCGCCCCCGCCGCCCTGCTCCTGCCCGCGGGCGCGCGCCGGGCGCCTCCACCCAACAGTCGCGGCGCCGGCGGGGGCGGAGGGCGGCCGCGCGGCTCGGGGCGGCGGGGTCCGAGATCTGGACCGCAGAAGACCCGGAAAATAACGTGGGAGCACGGGCCGCAACCGGGGGTGCAGAGAGACCCCAACCCAGGGCTCCGGGCGCCGGGCCCGCCCTGAGCGCGCGCGGCCGGGCGCGCCCCCGACGCGGGCGCGGCGGGTAAGGTCACGTGGCGGGGCCGCGCGTGCGCGTGCGCGTGCGCCGGCGGCGGCGGCTCCGCGTCTTTGGGCCCCGCCGGCTCCCTGCTCTCGGCCCGGGACGCGCCCCCGGCTCGCCGCCCGGCAGAGGTGCGAGGCCCCCGGCTCCGCGCAGACCCGACGCCGGCTCGCGGGCGCCGGGCGTCCTCAGCCGAGGGTGGGAGATCCTCAGAAGCCAGCGGTCCACCTGAGGCCCCCACCTCAGGCTGAGTTCTGGTTAACCGAGACGTGTGTGCAACCGAGAACCAAAATTTAAATTCAAGCCCGCGCGTGACTTTGGATGGGTGTCGCGGCACCTTTGGCTTACCAAGGGCACTCCCTCTCCCCTCGAAATTTCATTTTGACCGTGTCCCATCAAGTTACTGACCGCAGTGTGGGTGAGGTTGGGGATCTTTAGCAATGTAATAGAACCTAGGAGTATCCGTTTGCATCAAATTCAACTGATAGTAGTAGAAGGAAAGAAAAGGTGAGTTTGATGTAGTGAAAGTTAGGCTTTCAAGAGCTTGTTTGCTAATGTCTGAACCAATTCCAACTGGGTAAATGACAACACCTAAAAAGAGAGAGAGCCTCTTTCACCCCCTTCCCATCGGGGGAGCTGTGCCCTGCAGGTGTCTTTATTACAAGGAATTATTTTGTATTTACAGCTCAGTTGTTGCTGATTCCCTGGTAGCAACTTGGAGGATACATCTGTGTTTTTTTGTCTCAACAAAACTTGGAAACAAAATGGAAGAAAAGAATGGACAGGTAACTGCTACCTTTAACTGCCAAAATGTGCTAAGAGGAAATGACGTGCAAAATTCATTACATTTAGGGCCGTAGCATTTCCCAGGCATGTTAAACTGAACAAGACCTTACACGAGAGACATATTCATATTTGGTGCATATAAAGTAAAATAAGTGTTTTTATCATCAGTTGATACTTTTTTTTTTTTTTTTTTTTTTTGGTGGTACTGGGTATGAAACCCAAGGGCTTTCTACCTCCCGGCTACACTCCCAGATAAATTTTATATTTTATTTTATTTGGAAACAGGGTCTCACTAAGTTGCTGTGAGCCTCACTAAGTAGCTGAGGCTGGCTTCAAACCTGCACTATCCTCATATCTCAGCCTCCCAGGTACTGGGATTATAAGGGTGTGCCACCATGCCCGGCTGATATTTAGTTTTTAAAAACACTGTCTATAATGTAAATGTGTGAATGGGTTACCTGGAGACTTTATTTTGGCCCTAAGAATTGAACCCAGGAGTGTGTTACCACTGATTTATATCCCCAGCCCTTTTTTGTGTTTTTTTCTTCCTCCTCTCCTCTTCCTCTTCCCCCTCCTCCTCCTTTCTTTCTTTCTTTTCTCTTTCTTTCTTTCTTCCTCTTTCTTTTTGGTACTGGGATTGAACCCAAGGGTGTTCTACCCTCCGTCTCACTGAGTGACTGAGGCAGGCTTCGAACCTGGTATTCTCCTGTCTCAGCCTCCCAAGTACTGGGATGACAGGCGTGTGCCACGTCACCTGGTCCCAGCCCTTTTTATTTATTTTGAATACAGAGATTTATTTTGAATACAGAGTCTCCCTAAATTGCCCAGGTTGACTTTGAACTTAACATCCTCCCACTTCAGCCTCCCAGGTAGCCGAGATTACAGGCACACTCCATGTACCTGGCTGCCTGGAGATCTAAAACTCTTACAGATCTTGCTGCAGTTTTTCCGTTTGAGGAGGTATAAAGTAAGGACAAAGAATTTGCCTTTTTTTTTTTTTTTTTTGTGGTACTGGGTTTCCTGGAAACCCTTCTACCTCCGGGCTACACTCCCAGACCCATTTTTACATTTTATTTGGAAACAGGGTCTCCTAAGCCAGAGCGTGCGGCTGGCTTCAAACCTGCGCGATCCTCCTGTCTGCCTCCCAAGCGCGGGGATTACAAGCGTGCCCCACCACGCCCGCACCTTTTTTTTTTTCTTGCAAGGCACTGAGGCTTGAACTCAGCACCTCCTGCATACAAGTCACGTGTTCTGTTACTGAGCTACACATCCCAAAGCCCTTTTTATTTTTTATTTTGAGACAGTCTCTCCCTATCTTGCCTTTGTTATTTTATTCTTCTGCCTCAGCCTCCCAAGTTGCTGAGATCACACTCTTGGGCCACCTCATCTGCCTAAAATTTTGCATTTTTATGTAGTTTCAAAGTAAAGAGATCCCTTTCATCTAGTAGGTATGCAGGGCAAATAAGTATATGAATTGGGGCTAGTACTATAGCTCAGTGGTAGAACATGAATGCATCCTTGAGCTCAATCACCAGCACCAACACACACACACACACACACACACACACGTTGCATATGTGGCTTGTATATAATTTTTTGCAGTGCTAGGGATCAAACCCAGGGCTCTAGACCTGCTGGGCAACTCCTCTACCAGTGAACCATGTTTCCAGTCTTTCTTCGTGTTGGCCCTTTTTATTTTTTATTTTGAAATAGTTCTTCACTATGTTGCTGAGAGCCACACTAAATTGCTGAAGCTGATTTTTTTTTTTTTTTTTTTTTTTTTTTTTTGCGGGTTTGGGGATGGAACCCAGGGGCATTCGACCTCCGAGCTACACCTCCTGCCCTATTTTTTTTTTTTCTTTATTTTGAAACCGGGTCTCACTGAAGAGGGCCTCACTAAGTAGCTGAGGCTGTCTGCAAACCGCGATCCTCCAGGTCTCAGCCTCCCAAATGCTGGGATTACAAGCGTGCGTCACCACACCCAGCTGCTAAAGCTGATTTTTTTTTAATAAAATTTATTTTTTTTTCAGAAAATTTATTTTTTGCATATACATATGATATATAAAACACTTTTCTGAGCTTTTAAACATAGCTGAAACTAATGCATATAAGAAACTAAACTAAATGATATATTCGTCTTAACGCTAATTGTAATCCTAATTCTAAACGTATGTGAAACTCTTACAATATACTGAAATTAAACATAATTGCACATATTTATGACATGTAAAACACTTATATCTAAACATATGTGAAACTCTTACAATACACTGAAATTGAACATAATTGCACATATATGTGATATATAGAACACTTTTCTGAGCTTTTAAACATAGCTGAAACTAACACATATAAGAAACTAAATGTTTTATTCGTCCTAACGCTAACTGTAATCCTAAGTCTAAACGTATGTGAAACTCTTACAATACACTGAAATTGAACATGATTTCACATATATATGATATGTAAAAAACTTTTCCGAGCTTCTAAACATAACTGAAACTAATGCATATAAGAAGCTAAACTAAATGTTATATTCGTCCTAACACTAACTGTAGCCTAAGTCTAAACGTATGTGAAACTCTTACAATACACTGAAATTGAACATAATTGCACATATATGTGACATAGAACACTTTTCTGAGCTTTTAAACATAGCTGAAACTAACACATATAAGAAACTAAACTAAATGTTATATCCGTCCTAATGCTAACTGTAATCCTAATTCTAAATGTATGTAAACTCTTAGAATACACTGAAATTGAACATAATTGCACATATATATGATATGAAAACAGTTTTCCGAGCTTTTAAACATAGCTGAAACTAACGCATATAGGAAACTAAACTAAATGTTATATTCACCCTAACACTAACTGTAATCTTAATTGTAAACGTATGTGAAATTCTTCCAATACACTGCAGTTGAACATGATTTCACATATATATCATATGTAAAACGCTTTTCCAAGCTTTTAAACATAGCTGAAATTAATGCATATAAGAAACTAAACTAAATGTTATATTCGTCCTAATGCTAACTGTAATCCTAATTCTAAACGTATGTGAAAGTCTAACAATACACTGAAATTGAACATAATTGCACATATATATGACATGTAAAACACTTTTCCAAGCTTTTAAACATAGCTGAAACTAAAGCATATAGGAAACTAAACTAAATGTTATATTCGCCCTAACGCTAACTGTAATTCTAATTCTAAACCAATGTGAGACTCTTACAATACACTGAAATTGAACATAATTGCACATATATGTGACATAGAACACTTTTCTGAGCTTTTAAACATAGCTAAAACTAACACATATAAGAAATAAAACTAAATGTTATACTAGTCCTAACACTAACTGTAATCCTAATTCTACTTATGGACTTCCTCTCTTTTCTGGTTCTGAAGTCTGCTTTTTTCTTCTTTATGATTTATTTCTTTAAGAATTTTCTCTAGTGTTGGCTTTGAATTCATTAATTTTTTTAAATTCAGTTTATCCTGAAATACTTTTATTACCCATTGATTTTGAATAGTAGTTTGCTGGATAGAGTAGTTTTGGTTGGAAGTTATTTTCTTCCAGGGTCTGAATCACGTCGTACCAGTCTCTCCTAGCATTCCTGACCTGGGTTGTATAGTCTGGGGTAATTCTTGTTGTTTTGCCTCTATATGTCACCTGTCCTTTTGTTCTCACTGCTTTTAAGATTCCTTCCTTGGCCTCTTTGTTGGTCATTTTGGCTATTATGTGGTGTGGGGAGGTCCTTCTTTGGTCCTGTCTCAATGGTGTTCTCTATGCCTCCTGGACATGAAGATCCAAGTCTCTTTCCATGTTTAGAAAGTTCTCTGAAATTATTTCTTTGAAGAGATTACAGATGCCCTTGGTCTGTACCTCTATCCCTTCTTCAATGCCTATTATCTGTAAGTTAGGATGCTTCATATTATCCCATATTTGCTGGATGTTTAGGTTTTGTTGCTGTAAAGATTTCTGTATATCGCTGACCGTGTTTTCGGTTTTGGATGTACTGTCTTCTGTTTTCCATTTCATCTAATCTTCCAGAATTTCTTTCTATTGCTGTCTTCATTTCACTTATTGACTCTTTCGTTCCAGACCTCTTTCTGATTCTTTCTTAGTGTTTCCAACTCATCTTTCATCTCCTCTAGACTTGTTTTAAATCTTTTCATCATATTGTAAATCAAGATTCAGAAATCCCCTTCTTGCGTTTCTTGTAGGTCAGTATTAGTGACTTCTGTCGTTTCTCCACTATTCCTGGTTCTCATATTTTCAACGTTCCCAGGCCTGTTCTTCTAATGTCTTCCCATTGATTGTGGGTATTATGTATAGACCAGTCTTAGTAGTGGGGATTTAGAAGAGTTAACCGCAAGTAGTACTTTTTCGAGTGGTGAGGGTTGGGTAATGGTGGAGTAGCAGGGGTCGGAAGTCAGGAACCATGAACACCAAAATTTTGTTTCTCTGCTTCACAAAATGACAATAAACAGTAGCCAATGCCAACGGTTGTTGAGTGCACTGTTGCAGACTCGGTGAACTCGCTGCCACTACCGAAGGCAATATGGCGCTGCTCCCACACCCTCAGCCGTGAGGCTGGCGTATTTCTTTTCTGGTTTTGAGCTCCAATCTGAGTCCCTGAAGGGCATGCTGAGCCTGGCCCCTGGGAGCTTTAGACACTACTTGCGCCGAAAAAACTTGGTGAATTACACCCAGCTGTTCTGCAACTGCTCACCTCGGCTCGCTGTCCACTGCTCCTCCCTGGAGCCTGGTGGGCTGTTGAGTGCATTGGTCTGGAGCCGTCCGGTGAGCTCACTGCTGCCGCCGTCAGTATGGTGCTGCTGACGCGTCCAGGCCGTGAGGCCGACCGGCGTATCTCTTCTCCAGTTCTGAGCTCTGTTCTGAGTCCCTCTCCTCTCTGGAGCCCAGCACTGCAAGAGAAGATGGTGCCCGCGGCGTATGCAGGCTAGTTTCCTCTCTGGCGTCTGGCCATTCTTCTAACCTTCCTTCTCTCTGCCCCTTGTACTTACAGCTTTTATTTCTCTGCTGGTGGTGTTTTCTGGCTATAAAAAGCTCTGATTTTGTAGTAATAAAGATCGATTGTTAGCGGGATTCTTAAATGCTGCTTTACTTGGTCACCATCTTCCCGGAAGTCCCTGAAGCTGATTTTGAACCTGCGATCCTCCTGTCTCAGCCTCCCAAATACTGGATTACAAGTGTGCATGACCAAGCCTGTCTTGCTTGTATTTTTGTGTTTTTGTTGGTGGTACTAGGGGTGGAACCCAGGGGCTTTCTACCTCTGGGCTATACTCTCAGACCTATTTTATATTTTATTTAGAAACAGGGTCTCACTAAGTTGCTGAGAGCCTCACTAAATACCTAAGGCTGGTTTCAAACCTGTGCAATCCTCCTGTCTCAGCCTCCCAAGCACTGGGATTACAAGTGTGCGCCACCATGCCCAGCTGCTTGTATTTTTTATTTAAACAGTTTTACTCAAGATATCAAGTGCCTTTTGGCCTAATTCTGAATAGTACTGGTATATAGAAATAACAGTAAAAGTCATGACAGCTCAGTCTTTTAAATCCTACTTTTTTCTTTGAGGTCTATTAACAAAAAAGACCATTCTGACTTTATTTAGGACTCTTGCAGTACGAATATTGCCAGCAGTGCGTAACTCTGAATATATACAGTAAAGGCAGCTGGGGATATGTATTCAACAAATAGAATGTGAGCTAGTAGGATGAGTGAATGGATAATTAAGAAAAACCATCGAGCCAGGCGTGGTGGCGCACGCTGGTAATCCCAGCATTCAGGAGGCTGAGACCGGAGGATCTCAGTTCGTGGCCAGTCTCAGCTACTTAGTGAGGCCCTCCGCAACTTAGTGAGACCCGGTTTCAAAATAAAAGAATAAAAGTAGGGTGGGGGGTGTGGCGTGGAGGTCAAATGCCCCTGGATTCCATCCCCAAACCCACACACACAAAAAAGATAAACCATCAAATGGGGGAGGGGGGTGTAATGACACATGCCTGGGAGACTAAGACTGGAGGGTGGTGGGTTTAAGAGCAACCTCAACAACTTAGGGAGCGCCTGTTGCAAAATAAAGAATTAAAAAAACAGGTCTGGGAAGCTGGGCGTGGTGGCACACACGCTTGTAATCCCCGCGCTTGGGAGGCAGAGACAGGAGGATCATGCAGGTTCAAAGCCAGCCGCGTGCACTGGCTTAGGAGACCCTGTTTCCAGATAAAAACGTAAAAATAGGTCTGGGAGTGTAGCCTGGAGGTAGAAGGGCTTCCAGGAACCCCAGTACCACCAAAAAAAAAAAAAAAAAAAAAATAGGTCTGGGAAGCCGGGCGTGGTGGCGCACACTTGTAATCCCAGCATTTGGGAGGCTGAGACAGGAAGATCACAGTTTCAAAGACAACCTCAGCTACTTAGTGAGGCCCTTTGCAACTCAGTGGGACACTTTCAAAATAAAGAAAAAAATAGGGCTGGAGGTGTAGCTCAGAGGTAGAATGCCGGTGGGTTCACCTTTAGTAACAGGAAAAAAAAAATGGGAGTAGTTGTTGCTAAACAGACTTAATAGGATTGTTGCTGAAGCCAGGCCAAGAGTTTAGACAAATCAAGGATGAAGGATGAAGAATTTGTTTAGATTCCGAGAATGGTCAGATATCAAGGATGGGAGGTTGTTGTTTTTTTAAACTGACTTAGCAGAATTCTTGTTAAAACTTGGCTAGGTGGGCCAAACACTGGACTCAGACGAAGGCCAAAGCCCAGTAGAACTAGTCATGGTGATACATGCCTCTAATCTCAGTACTTGGGGAGGCAGAGACAGAAGAATCACAGGTTCAAAGAGAGCCTCAGCAATTTAGTGAGACTCGGCAACCTAGTGATACCCTGTTTCAAAACAAAAACTAGAAAAATGGGGGTGTGGCTCAGAGGTAGACTGTCTCTCAGTTCCATCCCTATAATACAAGAAAAAAAAGAAAACCTGGTAAAGAAGAGATCTTAGAAAAATCTGAATAAAATTGGGTGGAAAGTCTTTTGTCAAGCAGTTCTAGCCTCCTGTCTAACTGGACCAGTTGCGGATAAGACATGTCTGTTTTTATAAAATACATCATTAGATAAGTTACCTTTCGGAAGCACAAAGCCTGATTCTCACCCAGGAAGAGGCCCGAGACAGTGGTAGAAGAAACGCAGTGTGGTCTAATCTCAGGACAGGGCTTTTTGTGTTCTCCAAAGTAAAAGGGGGGGAAAGATTAGTTATTTACGTATTTATTGTGGGTCTGGGGATGGAATCCAGAGGCATTTGACCTTTGAGCTACATCCCCTGCCCTATTTTTTATTCTTTATTTTGAAACAGGGTCTCACTAAGTTGCAGAGGGCCTCACTAAGTAGCCGAGGCTGTCCGCAAACCGCGATCCTCCGGTCTCAGCCTCCCAAATGCTGGGAGTACAAGCGTGCGCCACCATGCCCGACTTTGTTTTCTATATTTAATTTCTGAAGTCACATATGATATTAAGAATTCTTCTATTTTTGTTTAAAAACTTTCAGTGCAATAGTGTGATTGGTGGTAACTTTGAAGAAGTTTGTCCTGAGAAGGTAATTAAGTTTAAACCTCCATTATACAAACAACGGTACCAGTTTGTTAGAGATTTTGTCGATCAGCATAAACCCAAGAAGGTAGGTATCTCTTTCCACTTAGAAGGGTTTCATTTATAAAACTGTCCTCATGCCCTTCCCTGTGACGCAGCGGGACACAGATGCGGGTAGGCGCTGCTCTTCCTTCAGGTTTTGTGTAGGTAACGCCTGAAGACTGGCTGTACAGGTGTGAATACGCTAACTAGTCCTTCTGCAGTTGTAGCAGGAGTGACCTCATTACGCTACAGCCTTGGATTTGTTTTTTGTTGTTGTTGTTGTTTTTATGGTGGTACTGGGGTTCCTGGAAACCCTTCTACCTCTGGGTTACACTCCCAGACCTATTTTATATTTTTATTTGGAAACAGGGTCTCTTAAGCCAGAGAGGCTGGCTCCGAACCAGCGCTATCCTCCTGTCTCCGCCTCCCAAGCACGGGGATTACAAGCGTGCGCCACCACACTGGGCAAAGTCAGGTATGGTGGCACACACTTTTCTTTTTTTTTAACAACCTTGGATTTGCTGGCTGACTAATTGTGCCATGAGGTGAAATGTAATTCAGGTATTCTGCTCGCAAGAAATGCATCCTGTACTTTTCTTGGTATCTCTTCAGTGGAAATGCTCTCATTAGCCAATAGGATTTTTTTTTCTTTCTTTCTTTCTTTTTTTTTATGGTACTGGGGTTCCTGGAAGCCCTTCTACCTCCGGGCTACACTCCCAGACCTATTTTTACATTTTTTTTTTTTAATTTGGAAATGGTCTCCTAAGCCAGCGTGCGGCTGGCTTCGAACCTGCACGATCCTCCTGTCTCTGCCTCCCAAGCGCGGGGATTACAAGTGTGCGCCACCACACCCGGCAGCCAATAGGATTTTAAAATAATGTGGAAGTTGCACAGAGGGCTTTTCATGCGCCTTTTTAAAAAGAGTGTACTGTGTGTGTTGGAACGTACAACATAAGCAATAAAATACTAGTATAAAAATAAAACTGTCTTAATAAATGAATTGTAAAATATACTGATAAGGAGAGACTTTTTACTTTTGGGGGGGGTACTGGGGATTGAAACCAGAAGCATTTTACTGAGCTATGCCCCCCTAGCCGTAGTATATTTATTTACTTGTTTATTTATTTGCAGCACTGGGGATGAGACCCAGGGGCATTCTACCTCCAACCTACATCCCCAGCCCTATTTTTTATTCTTTATTTTGAAACAGGGTCTCACTGAATTGCAAAGGGCATCACTAAGTTGCTGAGGCTATCTGCAACTGTGATCCTCCTGTCTCAGCCTCCTGAATGCTGGGATTACAGGCGTGCACCACCATGCCTGGCTTACTTGTTTATTTTTTTGAAATAGGTTCTCATTACGTCGTCAAGGGCCTCTATACATTGCTGAGGCTGGTCTTGAACCTATGACCTTCCTATCTTAGCCTCCCAAGTACTGGGATACCCTGCCTTTTGTGAGATTTTTTTCTTTTACCTTTTTGGCAGGGGAGGTGCTGGGGATTTAACCCAGGAACATTCTACCTCTGAGCTATGCCACTGAGCCTGATTTTTTTTTTTTAATAGGGTCTTACTAGCCAGGCAAGGTGGTGCACACCTGTAATCCTAGTATTTGGGAGGCTGAGACAAAGAGGATTGCAAAGGACAATCTCAGCAAGTGAGACTCATCAACCTAGTCTCTGAGACCCTGTTTCAAAATAAAAATAAAATATGGCTGGGGGTATAGCACGGAAGTAGAATGCCTGTGGGTTCAATCCCTGGTAACACACACACACACACACACACACACACACACACCCAAAAAAAAAAAGAAAGAAAGAAACAGGATTTCACTAAATTGCTGAGAGTCTTTTCAAGTTGCGGAGGTTTTCCTTGAACTTGCAATCCTACCGTCTCAGCCTCCCAAGGACTGGGATTACAGGCATAAGAATTCTTGTTTTATAGGGAGAAGTAAACAAAATGACAGTGAGTTGGAAATTAGTAGTAAGAAAGGACAGTAGAATTTTTACCCTGAGAGCAGCTTAACTTGAAGGAGGAACCCGTAAGGAGAGGTTTAGTCTGTAGACTGGGAGCCTGCCAAAGTTCAGAGGTGCTGGGGAAGGAAGGAAGCGGACAAAGGTATGATTAGAGACAGTTTTGTTCCCAGTCATCTGTGGGGACAATCGTTATGCTAAACATTCAAGGCAGCGATGCAAACCCCGGAGTTGGAGCTAGGTCTCCTGGAAGGTGCTTTGCAGTGGTCCCAGAACACAAAGCACAGGCGATTCCTCCACCCACTTACCAGGAGCACAAGGCACAGGTAGAATTCCATATTGCCAGGTTTAAATGGGAAGAAACATCCTAGTTGTGTAGGTGGATGTGCTCTCATAGGTTCCTTATTTCTGGAGTTTTGTCAGACAGGCACACTGCATTGTGACCACAGGTGTGATGGTGCTCTTCAAAGCAGAGGATGAGAGAAGTGTCTCTAAATGGCGACGGCCGGACGCAGCACATCTCAGTAGCTGAAACAAAGTTCACCTACTGAGAAGGCAGCGTCTTGACAAATAAATAAAGCTCACAAACCAAAGCAGAGGATGTCAGGTGAGCCCTCGTGGCACACAGCTGTAGTTCTAGTCACTCTGGAAGCTGAGGCAGGAGGAGGTTCAAGGCCAGGAGTTCAGTGCCCTCGTGGGCAACACAGCAAGACCCCAACTCCAAAAAGAAAAAAGTAGTATATTAGATGTCAGCCTCTGCTCACCAACTTCAGAGCAAAGTCCCGATTTCATAGGACATATATACTAGGTTACCATCTGAACAGATTTGATGTCCTGACTAGATTTCAGTAAAGTGAACAGCTAGAAGAAGGGTTTTTTTTTTTGTAATTTTTTTTTTTGCTTCATGTTAACAACTCAGCTAAGATTCCTCTGTACTACCGCAGTTTCTGCACATGCCCACAAAATTGAACTGTTTCTTGTGTGTGTGTGTGTGTGTGTGTGTGTGTGTGTGTATGTGTGTGTGTGTATGTGTGTGTGTGTTACTAGGGATTGAATCTAGAGGCACTCTACCACTGGGCTAATCCCCAGCCCTTTTCATCTATTTTTTTTATTTTGAGACAAGCTCAAGCTTGCCTTTAACTTGAGATCCTCCTGCCTCAGTTCCTGAGTCATTTACATCATCTTTTTATTTATTTATTTATTTATTTATTTTTTTGGTGGTACTAGAGATTGAACTCAGGGGCATTCTACCCCTGAGTTACACCTCCAGCCCTTTTTACATTTTATTTCTTATTTGTTTGTTTGTTTATGTTACTGGGAATTGAACACCAGGGCTTTCTATATCTAAGCTACATCTCCAGCCCTATTTTATTTTTGTTTTGAAATAGGATATAAGTTGCCAAGGCTGTTCTCAAACTTTCTTATTTATTTATTTATTTATTTATTTATTTATTTATTTGTAGTACTGGGGATGGAACCCAGGGGCTTTTCTCCCTTCAGGCTATACTCCCAGACCTATTTTATACTTTATTTGGAAACAGGGTCTCACTAAGTTGCTGAGAGCCTCACTAAGTAGCTGAGGCTGGCTTCGAACCTGTGCGATCCTCCTGTCTCAGCCTCCCAAGTGCGGGGATTACAAGTGTGTGCCACCATGCCCGGCTGGCCTCAAACTTTCAATCCTGAAAAGTCTAAGGATTGAAACTTGTCTCAGCCTCCGAAGTACTGGAATTAAAGGCATGCGCCACCATGCCTGACTTTTTTTTTTTTTTTCCTCTTTTTCTTTTGGTACTAGGAATTGAACCTAGGGGCATTCAACCTCCAAGATATATGCCCAACCCTATTTTATTTTCTTTTACTTTATGTTATTTTTTATTATTTTTTAATTTTTTATTTTTTTGTGGGTCTGGGGATGGAACTCAGGGGCATTCGACCTCCGAGCTACACCCCCTGCCCTATTTCTTTTCTTTATTTTGAAACTGGGTCTCACTGAGTTGCGAAGGGCCTCACTAAGTAGCTGAGACTGTCAGCAAACCGTGATCCTCTGGTCTCAGCCTCCCGAATGCTGGGATTACAAGCATGCACCACCACGGCCAGCTTATTTTGATTTTTGAAACAGGGTCTCACTAAGTTGCTGAGGCTGACCGTGAACCTGCAATCCTCCTGGCTCAGCCTCCCGTCTTGGCATTACAGGCTTGTACCACCAAGCCCAGCTTTATTCACATCCTTATAGCCAGTTAAGCAAATGTATTTAGTTGAAGTATCTACAATGGCCTTTTTGGCAGCTCAAAGTTCAATATAAAATTTTATATGGTTGATGTGATTGTCTTATCAAATAAGAAATCAAACTATTCTGAGAAATTAATGAAAGCAAAGTTTTGAGAACTTTGTTGAAACACAATGTTAAAACATTTAAGACTCCAAGGTCTGATTCTGAATGGGAAAACTAGTTCTTTACCCTTTCTCACTAGACAGTGGCAATTATTCAGGAATAGGAACAGTACTTTCTATGTGAGTTTCATCAAACAAATACTTATATCTCCATAGGCTTATAAATATTAATGTGTGACAGACAGACAGACAGACAAAGGGATTTAACCCAGGGACTCTGAGCTATAGCCCCAGTACTATTTTATTTCATTTTTAAAAATTTATTTATTTTCATACTAGGGGTTGAACCCAGGAGTGTTCTACTTCTGAGCTAGACCCTCAGCCCTATTTTATATTTTATTTTGAAACAGAATCTTGCTAAATTGCATAAGCTGTCCTCTAACCTACAATTCTCCCTGTCTCAACTTCCCACATACTGGAATTACAAGCCAGTATTATAGGCCACCATGCCTAGATTGTGTGTGTGTGTGGGGGGTTATTGGGGATTGAGCCCCCAAGGGCATTCTACCTGTGAGCTATACCTCCAGCTCTATTTCATTTTTATTTTGAAACAGGGGTCTCCCTAGGTTGATAATCTCACTACTAGCTGAGGCTGTCCTTGAACCAGAGATCGTTCTGTCTCAGCCTCCCAAGTACTGGGATTACAAGCATGCACCCCCACGCCTGGCTTAATTTGATTTTTGTGAATACTATTTTATCAGAAAGATCTTCCCATATAATGGTTTTATTGTGGTTTTACTTCTGACATACTATCTCCATCTCTCCATTTTTTGTTTGTTTATACTTTTCTGGCTCCAAATATCTCTGAAATGACATTCTGTCTCATCTACAGGTTGCAGACCTGGGATGTGGTGATACCGAGCTCCTAAGGCTGCTTAAAGTCCACCCATGCATTCAGTGGCTTGTTGGAGTGGATATCGATAAGGAAAAATTACAGTCGAATGGGTAATACTTGGTGCTTTGGCCTATAGATATGGCTTGTCCCCCAGGTTCATGTTCTGAGCTTGTTGCTCAGAGTGGTGTACCTAAGGTAGTATAAGCATTAAGAGGTGAGGCCTAGAACTGGGTGTGCTGCCACGCTGTGCGCTTGTCATTCCAGCATTTGGGAGGCTGAGACCGGAGGATCGCGGTTTGTGGACAGCCTCAGCTACTCAGTGAGGCCCTCTGCAACTCAGTGAGACCCGGTTTCAAAATAAAGAATAAAAAATTGGGCAGGGGGTGTAGCTAGGAGGTCAAATGTCTCTGGGCTCCATCCCCAGACCCGCAGAAAAAAAAAAAAAAGGGGGAGCCGGGCGTGGTGGTACACACTTGTAATCCCCGCGCTTGGGAGACTGAGACAGGAGGATCGCACAGGTTCGAAGCCAGCCTCAGCTACTTAGTGAGGCTCTCAGCAACTCAGTGAGACCCTATTTCCAAAAAATATATAAAATGGGTCTGAGAGTGTAGCCCGGAGGTAGAAATCCTCTGGGTTCCACCCCCAGTACCACCACTACAAAAAAAAAAAGGGTAAGGCCTAATTAAAGGTGACTAGGTGCTGGGGTGCCACCCTCATGAATGGATTAATGCCTACCTCCAGGGAGGGGGCAGCTCTCATGACTGGATTAGTTCTAAGGGTGAATTCTGAGATTATCCCATGTTTTTGGCCTCTTTATGCCACCTTTCACTCTCTAATTCATGTATTCATGTATTTTATTTATTTATTTATTTATTTATTTATTTATTTATTTATTTGGTGGTACTGGGGTTCCTGGAAGCCCTTCTACCTCCAGGCTACACTCCCAGACCTATTTTTACATTTTTATTTGGAAACAGGGTCTCCTAAGCCAGCGCGTGTGGCTGGCTTCGAACCTGCATGATCGATCCTCCTGTCTCTGCCTCCCAAGCACGGGGATTACAAGTGTGCACCACCACGCCCAGTGTATACATGTATTTTAGATTGTCAAAGATTACATTGAGAACATTTTTCTTCTAAAGAACAAAAAGTAGAGCCGGGCGTGGTGGCTCACGCTTGTCATCCCAGCATTCAGGAGGCTGAGACAGGAGGATCATGGTTTGCAGACAGCCTCAGCTATTTAGTGAGGCCCTCTGCAACTCAGTGAGACTTGTTTCAAAATAAAAAATAAAAAATAGGGCTGGGGGTGTAGCTGGGAGGTAGAATGCTCCTGAGTTCTGTCCCCAGTACCGCAAGAGAGAGAGGGCGGGGGGAGAAGAAGAAGAAGAAGGAGAAGGAGAATGAGAAGGAGAGAGGGAGGGGAGAGAGGGAGGGAGAGGGGACAATATAAAATATTCAAAATCTTCTCAGTGGCCATTATTTTCTCACTGAGAGAAAGTTGCCCTAAGACCTGGTGTCTATCAAGACAAGGAAAACAGACAAGTGACACATCAGTGTAGGAAGGAGAATATCAGGTGTTCAGAGTTCTGTTGCTGGTGAGAGACAGACAGACAGACAGACAGACAGACAGACACTGTGTGTGTGTGTCTGTGTGTGTCTGTGTCTGTTTGTATGGTGTGTGGTTTTTGCTGGGGATGGAACCCTGGGCCTTATAACTGCTAGGCAAGCGCTCTACCACTCAACCAAATCCCCCAGACAGAATTCCTAAGTATGTTGTGTTCAGAATGTTTCTTACTTATGCTTTTTTTTTTTTTTTTTTTTTTTTTTTTTAGGCATCAGTTGTCTCCCTATTTGGGGGAGTTTATAAAACCCCGGGATCTGGACTTAACTGTTACTCTATATCATGGCTCCATTGTAGAAAGAGATTCCCGCCTGCTTGGATTCGACTTGATAACGTGTATTGAATTGTAAGTTTTAAACCATTAACTGTTCGTTTTATAACTTATGAAAGAACTGGGTGGGCATGGTTGCACAGGCCTACAATCTCAGCGCTTGGAAGGCTGAAACAGGAGGATCACAGGTTCTTGACCAGCCTCAGCAGCTTAGCAAGGCCCTAAGCAATTTAGCGAGACCCTGTTTCAAAATATAAAAAATAAAAGGGATTGGGGGCATAGCTCACTAGCAGAGTGCCCCTGGATTTAATCCTGAGCGTCAAAAGAAAAAAATAGATGAAAGAAATGACCTCTATAACCAGGTATAGTAGTGCATGCTTATAGTCCCAGTATTTGGGAGGCTGAGATAGGAGGATCACAGGTTGGAGGACAGCCTCAGCAACTTAGTAAAACTCTGTTTTTCTAAGTAAAAAAATAGTAAAAAATAAAATAGGGCTGGAGGTGTAGCTCAGAAGTAGAATGCCCCTGGGTTCAATCCCTAGTAACTCCTGTAATCCCAAAACATGGAAGGCTGAGACAGGAGGATTGTGGGTTGGAGGATAACCTCAGCAATATAACGAGACTCAGCAACCTAGCAAATCCCCGTTTCAAAAACAAAAAGTAGAAAGGGCTAGGATAGTAGAGCTCAGAGGTAGAATGCCCCTGGGTTCAGTCCCTAGTATCAAACAAAAAGCAGGAAGATACAAGCTCAGATACATTTTCTAGGAGAACTGATAACAGGTCCATATTACACAGCAAAGGACCTTAGTGGGTTAAGGTAGCACATCGGCAGAGCTGGGGATGAGGAAGGATTTGTGAATAATTGTGTGTAGATGGTAGCACTGTTGCATATTCAAAGAAAAGAGAAATCAGTTTCCTTGTGGAAAAATGATTTGTAATTCCAGCTACTTGGGAGGCTGAAACAGGAGGATCACAAGCTTAAGACCAGCCTTGGCAACATAGATCCGTTCTCCAAAAAAAAAGAAAAGAAAAGAAAAGAAAAAAGAAAAAGAAGAAAGAAAAAAGGCTGGGATAAGGCACCCCTGGATTCAATCCTCAGAACAGCTCCCTGCCCCCACCAGAGAAAATCCTGATGGAAATTGTTTTGCTAAATCTCCAAGTGAAGCCACATTAATTGTATCTTTCCCGTTAACCATTTAGAATAGAACATTTGGATTCAGATGACCTGGCCAGATTTCCCCAAGTGGTATTTGGGTACCTGTCTCCAACCATGATTGTCATCAGCACACCAAACTCTGAATTCAACCCCCTGTTCCCCACAGTGACCTTAAGAGATGCGGATCATAAGTTTGAGTGGAACAGGATGGAGTTTCAGACCTGGTGAGTTGAGAGGGATTTTTGTTCTGGGGGAATCCCTTTGGATTTTAAAGTTGTAGGAAGTAAACCTTGATATGTCTATCTTTTTATTTATACTAAATTAAAGTCTTACTGAATTAAGAACACTCGAGCCAGGCGTAATGGCACATGCTCGTAATTCTAGCATGCAGGAGGCTGAGACAGGAGGATCGCGGTTTGTGGACAGCCTCGGCTACTTAGTAAGGTTCTTTGCAACTCAGTGAGACCCTGTTACTTTCTTCCAACAACATCCTAGTGTAGAAGTTCCCATGTAATAAGATCATAAGGGAATTGTCACTTTGGGGCAGCTGGGGAAAGGGTATATGAGAACCAGGTACCATTAGGTCAAATCATCCGCAGTGTTGGCATGGTCATGAGGAACGAGGCTGGGAAGTCCAGAGCTGTGGGGTGGGCTCACCCATGCCCACGGCCAGCCCCCTGCTAATATTTTCAACATAACTGCAAACCCAAAAAAGTATTTGGGGCTGTAGCCTTTGCGGTCTCCTTGTCCACCTTACACCTGCCTGTCCTATCACTTTTCCTTCCCTCCTGTGCATTGTGGTCACTTGGGACCTGACCCTGCCACTGCCCCTGCTTTCCTGGAAGCCAAACAAACCCTGTGACGTGGCGTACGTGATGGTGTGGGAATGCGTGGTGAAGGATTTTAATTCATTATATTCATGTTCCGCTGTACTACTGACTAGAATTTAACAACAGTTATTCATTTGGCAGCTGTTTAGAAGAATGTTTTCCGTCATTATTGTGATTTCAGGGCTTTACAAGTGGCAAATTGCTACAATTACTCAGTGGAGTTTACTGGGGTAGGGGAGCCACCAGCTGGGGCTGAGCATGTCGGATACTGTACCCAGATAGGTGTCTTCCGGAAGAATGGCGGAAAGGCAACTGAATCCCGCTTTTCAGAACAGCACGATCAACATGTTTATGAATCTGTGAGTATTTGGGAGATAGCTGTCAGTCAAGAAGTCCACTGATTGGGGCGGTGAAGTTTTTCTTCATAAAAAGCTTCCAAAGTAAAGCCGGCCTGGTGGCACACACCTGTAATACCAGTACTTGGGAGGCTGAGGTAGAATTGCAGGTTCAAGGCCAGCCTCAGCAACCTAAGCAAGACCCTGTTTCAAAACAAAAAAGAAAAAGGACTGGGGGTGTAGCTTGGAGTTAGGATGCCCTTTTGTTCAATCCCCAGTACAAAAAAAAAAAAAAATTCTTTAAGTCTTCAAATGGCAGGCATGGTGGCACACACTTGTAATCCCAGCATTTGGGAGAATGAGACCGGAGGATCGTGGTTCGCAGACAACCTCAGCTACTTAGTGAGGTCCTCTGCAATTTAGAACCTGTTTCAAAACAAAGAATAAAAAAAATAGGGCAGGGCGTATAGTTCGGAGGTCGAATGCCCCTGGGTTCCATCCCCAAACCCACAAAAATAAATAAATAAATAAATAAATAAATAAATAAATAAATAAATAAATAAAGTTTTCAAACAAGCTGGGCGTGGTGGCTCATGCTTGTAATCCCAGCATTTGGGAGGCTGAGACAGGAGGATCGCGGTTCACAGACCTCCTCAGCTACTACTTAGTGAGGCCCTTTGCAACTCAGTGAGACCCTGTTTCAAAATAAAGAATGAAAAACATAGGGCTTAGCTGGGCGTGGTGGCCCACACCTGTAATCTCCGCGCTTGGGAGGCTGAGACAGGAGGATCACATAGGTTCGAAGCCAGCCTCAGCTACTTAGTGAGGCTCTCAGCAACTTAGTGAGACCCTGTTTCCAAATAAAGTGTAAAGTAGGTCTGGGAGTATAGCCCGGAGGTAGAAAGCCCCTGGGTTCCACCCCCAGTACCACCAAAAAAAAAAAAAAAAACCAAAACATAGGGCTGGTAGAATGCCCTTGGGTTCCATCCCTGGTAACACACACACACACACACACACACACACACACACACACACCACACACACGTCTCCAAACAGCTGGGCATGGTGGTGGTACATGTTTGTAATCCCAGCATTTGGGAGGTTGAGACAGGAGGATCACAGTTCGCGGCCAGCCTCAGCTACTTAGGCCCTTTGCAACTCAGCGAAACCCTGTTTCAAAATAAAGAACAAAAAATAGGGCTGAGGGTGTCACTCAAAGGTAGAATGCCCCTGGGTTCCATCCCCAGTACTGGGTTTCTTTCCCAGTATCACACAAAGGAAGGAAGAAAGGAAGGCAGGGAGGGGGGAGGGGAGGGAAAGAAGGAAAGAAAGAGAGAAAGAAAAAAGAAAAAGGGAAAGAATAGAAAAATAGGGCTGGGGTATGCCCCTGGGTTCCATCCCTAGTACCGCTAAGAAAAAAAGTCTCCCGAGTAGAAATGAATGTAAGTGACCTTGTTTTGAGACTCACATTAGGAAGATCCTTCAGTAGACTGCTGGTAGCATAGGTCCTCAGCGTTCTCAAGGGACGTTACAGAAAACAGCCTTCTGTGGAGTCTTATTAGAATACTTAAAAGCGAGACTTGCACAGCCCCATTTGTAATCTCTCAGAAGTACCTACAGTAAAGAGAAACCCAGTAGTACTATCTCTCCAGTCAGGAAATGACTATTGGACTAAACCTCTGGAATGCGGTGTACAGTGGTAGAGTGCTTGCCTAGTGTGTATGAGGGCCTGGGTTCCATCGCTAAACACACACACACACACACACACACACACACACACACACACACACACACACACACACGACAGTGGGTCTTCCAAAAGAAATCTCTCTTTTTCTTTAGTATGTGTGTGGAGAGGGGATTGAACCTACAGGTACTAGGGATTGAAGCTGATGCCAGGGGCATTCTACCTCTAAGATACACCCTCAGCCCTATTTTTTTTTTTAAACAGTCTCCCTTGGTTGATGAGAAGTCTCAACTCTTGCTGAGGCTGGCCTTGAACCTATCTTGAACCTGTGGTCTTCTTTGAGTCTCCCAAGTATTGGGATTACAGGCATGCGCCACTACATCCAATAGGGGTGGTCTATTTCTGAGGTACACCCCCCAGCCCTATTTTATATTTTATTTGAAACAAGGTCTCACTAAGTTGCTGAGGCTGGCTTCAAACCTGTGATCCTCTTGTCTCAGCCTCCCAACTACTGGAATTTCAGGCATGGGCCACTAGGCCCAGCTTTGAAAGTCAGGGCCTTGTCCTGCCCAGCATGGCCACAAATTCCTATGTTGAGCAGTCCTCCTGCCTCAGCTTTCTAATCGCTAGTACAGGCATATGCCTCTGTGCCTAGATTGAACCATTTTTCTTGTTCTTTTTTTTTTTTTTCTGCCTTTTTTCATATAATGTCAAGTAGACATACTGGACTTGAATGAATTGATAGAAACTTGGCTGGGAGGAAGTTGGGCATTAGAATTGGAAAGCAAATCAGATACTTCTGTCAATGTATAAGTAATTTGATTCCCATTTTAATTGTGGGGGGTACTGGGAATTGAACCCAGGGGGTTCTGCCACTGAACTACAACCAAGCCCCCTCCCATTTTGTGTGTGGTTCTAGGAGATTGAACCCAGGGTCATTCTTCTGAACTATACCCCAGCCATATTTTTTTTTTAATGTTTTGATTTGAAAGTAGTCTTACTAGGTTGCTAAGAGCCTCTCTAAATTGCTGAGCCTGGCCTTGAAACTGATCCTCCTGTCTCAGTTTCCCAAGAACTGGGATTACAGGAGTGGCTACCATGCCCAGCCCAAACCCCTCACCCCCCAACTCCCCCTTTTTTCTGTGGCACTGAGGATTTAACACAGGAAGGTTCTACACCCCCACGCCTATTTTATTTTTCTTATTTTGTTTTTGTTTTTTGCAGGTCTGGGGATGGAACCCAGAGGCATTTGACCTCCGAGATACACTCCCTGCCCTATTTTTTATTCTTTATTTTGAAACCGGGTCTCACTGAGTTGCAGAGGGCCTCACTAAGTAGCTGAGGCTGTCCGCGAGCCGTGATCCTCCAGGTCTCAGCCTGCCGAATGCTGGGATTACAAGCGTGCGCCACCACGCCCGGCTATTTTTCTTATTTTGAAACAGGATCTCACTAAGTTACAGTGCACTGGCCTCGAACCTATGATCCTCCTGTCTCAGCCTCCCAAGTACTGGGATTATAGGCACATACCACTGCACCCAGCTTGACTCTCATTATAATTGAGTCATTTACAATGAAGATCTGATAAGTATCCAGTAGGCAAGTGTGGTTCTTGCATGGCAGAGAGGCTTTGAAATTTCCCTGCATTCTGTACATTTTTGTTTCTTCCCCTCCAGGTTTATACAACCTCCTACCCAAGTTTACAGCAGGAGAAGATGCTCAAATTCGTATTGGTCGGGGAGGTACTGATGCTGGCCGAACGCCTGAGACTGAGACATCAGCGGATGCTGAGAGAACAGAAGGGATCTGGTGCGCACCCAGACAGTGCTGACTGCTCCGGGGCCCCCCACCTCATATTGGGAGCAGTTTTTACAGAAGCTGAAAAGGCCAGGATAGAGAGTTCTCCGAAACCCTTCTGTGAAGGAGATAAATTCTTCATACCCCTGCGAAGACTCCTTGCTTATCCCAAACTGCACCGCCTGCATGTGGACGAGGAGCGGGCGAGGTCACTCATTGCCGACTCGGTGCAGCTGAGCAGCGATGGGTCCGCTGTTGTGGACGACCTGTACAAGCACTGGGACTATTGGCCTGAGGACTACTGAACCAGCCTAGGCCCCAGAGCCAAGGCCTCGGTGATGCTTAGGCCTACTTAGAATTTACACCTGTCATGTAGACATAATTCAAGTAATATTTTAAACGTTTTAATACAAGTCCTTTCTAAACTGGCGGATAGATATGCCTGACATATAGCCAGGCTGCCCTTTACCTGAGAAATGTGTTAGGGTTTAACAAAAGTGGTCTGCTTTCCTTTTAAATTATATTTTTTCCCTTTGATGTTTTCTCTAGAATGAAGAAATTTGATATGGTAAGGTGTTAATTTTGAACCTACCCATATTTTGGTATGAGAGCCCTGTGTTGAATGTGACATTAAAACATTCTAAAGTGATGAGATACACTCTTAAAAGACTTTTCTGAGGGGTTATAAGTTGCTTTAAAATCTTCCTAGGATTCTTCATCTTGGCCACATTCTTACCTATCATTCCTACCTAAAGAAGGAATAAAAAGCTGGGTGTGCACTGGGCCTGGTGGCGCACACTTGTAATCCCAGCATTTGGGAGGCCGAGAAGGGAGGATCGCGGTTCGTGGACAGCCTCAGCTACTTAGTGAGACCCTGTTTCAAAATAAAGAATAAAAAATAATATCATTTGCAAGAAGATGGAAAGTCCTGGAGAGCATTATGTTAAGTGAGATTAGCCAAGCACAGAAGAAGGTACATATGTTCCCTCTAATATGCCCAAACTAGGGAACGTAGAGGATACCAGTGGTACTCCAGATAATGGAGGGGAAATACCAGCAAAGCTTGAATGGAAAGATAGGGGAGGAGGAAGGCTGAACTTGATTAATGAGGGTCTACATCCGAATATGTGTAAAATTATGAATATGGCATGGTTAACCTGGACATCATTGGTGAGAGGGGGAAGGGAAAGTGGGCGGGGGAGGGGGAGAGGGCACCAAGTATAGTTTAAATGTATACCATTTATGTTCAATAAAAAAATTAACAAAATGAGAGGGCACCAAGTATAGTTTAAATGTATACCATTTATGTTCAATAAAAAAATTAACAAAATAAAGAATAAGAAAAACAGGGCACGGGGTGTAGCTCAGAGGTCAAATGCCCCTGGGTTTCATCCCCAGAACCCCCACCAAAAAAAGGCTGGGCATGGTGGCACATGCCTGTAATCCCAGTACCTGGGAGGCTGACCACAGGTTCAAGGCCAGCCTCAGCTAACTAGTGAGGTCCACTGCAACTTAGTGAGACCCGGTTTCAAAATAAAGAATAAAAAATAGGTCAGGGGATGTAGCTCAAAGGTTGAATGCCCCTGGGTTCCATCTCCAGACCCACAAAAAAATAAAGTATATAAAGTATATTTTATATACTTATGAACATAAGTATATGTCTTAATTTTTTTTTTCTTTTTTGGTGGTACTGGGGTTCCTGGAAGCCCTTCTACCTCTGGGCTACACTCCCAGACCTATTTTTACATGGGTCTCCTAAGCCAGCACGCACGGCTGGCCTCGAACCTGCGAGATCTCCTGTCTCTGCCTCCCAAGCGCGGGGATTACAAGCGTGTGCCACCACGCCCGGCTCTATAAGTCTCAAATTTTAAAAGGCTAGAGGGTATAGTTCCAAGGTAGAATGCCCCTGGGTTCAATCCCTAGTACCAAAAAAAAAAAAAAAAAAGAAAAGTTAACTGGTTAATTCTTTTTTGTGTATGTTAATTTTTTTCTTATTTAAGTTCTGAGAATAATAAAAGAAATAGAGCTGGGGTGTAGCTCAGATGTAGAACCCCCTGGGTTCAATCCCCTGTACCAAAACAAAAATACATCAAACCATATGGTGATTTAAAAAAATGTGATTCTGTGATTCTGTTGGAGACTTTTTTTTTTTTTTTGGTACTGGGGATGGAACACAGAAGCATTCTACCTCCAAGCTACACCCCCAGCCCTATATTTTATCCTTTGGGGGAGGGGGGGTTCTGGAGATGGAACTCAGAGGCATTTGACCTCCAAGCTATCCACCCCACCCTATTTTGTATTCTTTATTTTGAAACAGGGTCTCACTAAGTTGCAGAGGGCCTCACTAAGTTGCTGAGGCTGTCCATGAACTGTGATCCTCCAGTCTCAGCCTCCCGAATGCTGGATTACAAGCCTGTGCCACCAGGCCTGGCTCTATCTGAAGGTGTGTGTGTGTGTGTGTGTGTGTGTGTGTGTGTGTGTGTGTGTTTTACTGGGGGTAGAACCCAGGAGCTTTTCTAACTCTAGGCTATACTCTCAGACCTATTTTATTTGGAAACAGGATCTCACTAAGTTGCTGAGAGCCTCACTAAGTAGCTGAGGCTGGCTTCGAACCTGTGTGATCCTCTTGTCTCAGCCTTCCAAGTGCTGGGATTACAAGTGTGCGCCACCATGCCTGGCTTATCTGAAGATTTTTCAGAGAAAGTTTTCATCACTGCCACCATGGCCCACACCTTCAGACTAGATGGGAAATTTGTGTTATTGGGGTACTGCCTTCAACTTCTACTTTCCTAGGCTGGGCAGCTCCAAAACCATTAGCTGCTTTTTTTCCCCACTACCATAACAAAATACCTGAAATAATTATAAAGAAGAAAGGTTTATTTTGGCTTACATTTGGGAGGTTCCTGTTGCCTTGGGCCTGTGGTGAGGCAGCTCATCACCTTGGGAGTGCTTGCTTGTGGAGCAAAACTGTGCACCTTCTGGCCAGGAGGCAAACCAGGAGGAGGAGGAGGTGGAGGCCCTACCTTTTTCAAGGACACACCCCCAGGGACCTAAAGACTTCCCAGTAGGCTCCATTTCTTAAAGGTTCCATTGCCTCTCAACAGCATGACTCTGGGGACCAAACCTTTAATACATGGGCCTTTGGGTCAGACATTCAAGAACCAAACAATAGTAAAAACCTGTTTTAGGATTTCCGTGAATTCTCACAGTACTGCATGCATTCAGGTTCAGTTTCCATTGAGATGGGAAACTTGGCCCCTTCATCTTGTCCACAGGCTCCCCAGACACACCTTCCCCTGCCCACACAGCAGCCAGCTCACACCCTTCCCTAGCTCCTCCCACCTTTCCCTCCTTTGCCCTAATTTCCAATGTCCCCCACTGCAGTATACCCAGCAAGCACTTGGCCCTATAGCTCTCAGCTCTCTGTTCTGTTTGTTAGTGGTCATAAAAAAAAAAATTGCTTTATCATATTACTTTTTTCCTTTACTAATTAATAAGTTGAACAAAGGGGCATTCGAACTCCGAGCTACACCCCCTGCCCTATTTTTTTTTTTTTTTTTTTTTTTTTTTTTTGTCCTTGAGACAGGGTCTCACTAAGTTGCGGAGGCTGTCCATGAACTGGGATTCTCTGGTCTCAGCCTCCCAAATGCTGGGATAAAAAGCATGTGCCACCACGCCTGGCTTGAACAAAGTTTTGATACATTTATTCCATATTCATATGATTATTATTATTTTTTTGATGCTGGGGATTGAACCTTGGGCCTCATGCATGCTAAGCACACACTTTAACTAAGAAATACCACCAAGCCAGGTGTGGTAGCGCACGCTTATAATCCCCATGCTTGGGAGGCAGAGACAGGAGGATCATACAGGTTTGAAGCCAGCCTTGCTGGCTTAAGAGACCCTGTTTCCAAATAATATATAGAATAATATATATATATTAGGTCTGGGAGTGTAGCCCGGAGGTAGAAGGGTTTCTAGGAACCCCAGTACCACCAAAAAAAGAAAGAAAGAAAGAAAGAAAGAAAGAAAGAAAGAAAGAAAGAAAGAAAGAAAGAGAAAGAAAGACACCACCAAACCTGAGTTATGCTTTACACTTATCTTAAATGTATACTTCAACAGAACACATACCTTACCTTTGCAGCAACAATAGACATTTATTTTTGTGGTACTGGGGATTGAACCCAGGGGCATTCTACCTCTAAGCTATATCCCCAGACACCTTATTCTTATTATTTTATTTTATTTTGCACTACTGGAGATGTAACCCAGGGGCATTCTATCTCTGAGCTACACCCCCAGTCCTATTTTTTTTAGGCAGTAGTAGAGATGGAACCTAGGGTCATTATACCTTAGAGCTATATGCCCAGCCCTATTTTTTATTTTGAAACAGAGTCTCACTAAGTTGCAAAGGGCCTCACTAAGTAGCTGAGGCTGTGCTCAAAGGATGATCCTCCTGTCTCAGCCTCCCAAATGCTGGGATTACAAGCATGTGCCACCACGCCCGGCTACCCCCAGTCCTATTTATTTATTTATTTATTTTGGTAGTACTGGGGTTCCTGGAAGCCCTTCTACCTCCGGGCTACACTCCTAGACCTATTTTGTATACTTTTTTATTTGGAAACAGTCTCTTAAACCAGCGCAGCTGGCTTCGAACCTGTGCGATCCTCCTGTCTCTGCCTTCCAAGCGCGGGGATTACAAGCGTGCACCACCACACCCGGCCCCAGTCCTATTTTTTATTCTTTATTTTTTGAAACGGTCTCATTGAGTTACAAAGGGTCTCACTAAGTAACTGAGGCTGTCTGCAAATCCGATCCTCCTGTCTCAGCCTCCTGAATGCTGGGATTACAAGTGTATGCCACCACGCTTGGCTCCCAGCCCTATTATTTATTCTTTTGTTGTTGTTTGTTTGCAGTACTAGAGATGAAATCCAAGGGCGTTCTACCTCTGAGTACACCCCCAGCCCTAATTTTTATTCTTTATTTTGAAACAGGGTCTCACTGAGTTGCAAAGGGCCTTGCTAAGTAGCTGAGGCTGTTCGCGAACAATGATCTTCCTGTCTCAGCCTTCCAAATGCTGGAATTACAAGTGTGAGCCACCACGTCTGGCTTTTTTTCTTTATTTGGAAACAGGATCTCACTAAGTCGTGAAGGGCCTCACTAAGTAGCTGAGACTGGCCTTGAACCTGAGATCATCCTGTTTCAGCCTCCCAAGTACTGGGATTACCAATGTGTGCCATCATACCCAGTTTAACAATAGACTTTTTCTTTGGTACTGAGGATTGAACCCAGGGGCCAGTCCTTTTTATTTGTTTTGAAACAGGGTCTTGCTAAGTTGCTGAGTTTGGTATCCAACCCGTAATTCTCCTGTCTCTGGCTCCAACTACTTGGATTACAGGCATGCACCATACCTGGCTCAACAATGGACTTTCAGTAGACTTAGTGAAACACAGAAATTAAATTAACGTCAGCAATGATCTCTGAACCACCATTCACCACTGATAGAACTAATGTAGTGAAGGCATGGACTAGTTCATCTGTATGTTTCTTCCTCCTTGTTTCTGTCTCCTGGATTGAACCTGGGGCCTCCTATCCAAATGCATGCACTCAAACATACACTCTATCACTGAGCTATACCACAGCCTCTGACTGGCTGTTCATTAAACTATTGAGACTCGAAGAACAGTGTCCCCTAATATGGCATTTTGGCATGCTGGGCATTTGATCTAAAGAAAATTAAAATGGCTTAAAAGCAGGCTCAAAATCAAAGTCCCTCTACACTTGTATTACTTCTGCTCACCCGAGCCCAGGGAGAGGTCCTCTCTGGAATTCCCTTATCTGTATCAAGACCTTATGACAAGATGTGGCCCAGTGGTAAGAGCATTTGCCCTGCATGCAGGCAAGGCCTTGGGTTCAGTTCCATCCTCAGTACAGCAAGACAAACAACCATGTTGCCAAAAGAAATAAAATTGCCTTTCACCTTATTAACTATCTCAGAAAAAAAAGAACTGTAACCAGGCCTAGATAGACTTCATTACAAGATAATGTCTCCCTTGGGCTTATTCAAAAGCAAAGGAAATCATGTTAGCCAAGTGTGGTGCTCAACTGTAGTGCTAGCTACTTGGAAGGCTGGAGGATCACGTGAGCCCAGGAGTTCAAAGCCAGCCTGGGCAAACAACACAGATGCATTTTATGCTGGGCACGGTGGCCCACACTTGTAATCCCATCCATCATTCGGGAGGCTGAGAAAGGAGGATCACAGGTCACTGACAGCCTCAGCTACTTAGGTCCTTTGCGACCCAGTGATACCGTTTCAAAATAAAGAATAAAAATAGGGCTGGGGGTGTCGCTTGGGGGTAAATGCCCCTGGGTCCCATCACCCGTACTGCAAAAAAAAACCAAACTCATTTTATAAGCTGATTCATCTTGACCATTCACCACCTCCAATAATCACTTATAGCCCTTCACAATTGTCTATATTGCTTATTCTGCCCTTCTATAGAAAAAGGACTTTTCTCCATTTAAGCTATCTTTGTCAATTTATTTCTGCAATCAGAGGGGAAATTTCCCCTCACCCTAGATAACCTACCTTCTCCTTGGGTCTTCCCAGTTCTCCCTTGACCTTCATTTCTGAAGGCTCTTATAAAGTACTTAAGTGTAAGCCAGCGTGGTGACGCAGGCTTGTAATCACTGCACTTGGGAGGCTGAGACAGAAGGATCGCACAGGTTCGAAGCCAGCCTCAGCTACTTAGTGAGGTTCTCAGCAACTTAGTGAGACCCTGTTTCCAAATAAAATATACAAAAGGTCTGGGAGTATAGCCCGGAGGTAGAAACTGGGTTCCACCACCAGTACCACCAAAAAATAAAAATAAAGTACTTAAGTGACTTATTTATTTTGCCCTTGTAATTGAATTGGGGGGTGTGTGCTTTATCACTGAGCTACATTCCCAGCCCCTTTTTTTGAGAGGGTCTCACTGAGATGCTTAAATTGACTTCAAATGCTCACAACCCCCCACCCCTTTAGCCTCCCAAGTCACTGGGAATACAGGCTTGTTACCATCACACCCAGTTTAGGGGACTTTTTTGGGGGGAGGGGTACTTGTTGTTCAGGCATCTACAGGCTCAAGTGATCCTCCTACCTCCGCCTCCTGAGTAGCGGGAGTGTAGACATGTACCACAGAACCCTAAAGTGTTATTTTTGCCATGCTGAGGATTGAACCCAGGGCTGGCCTGCTAGGTAAGTATTCTATCAGCAAGTGACTTTTCTTTCTCTTTCTCTCTCTCTCTCTCTCTCTCTCTCTCTCTCTCTCTCTCTCTCTCTCTCTCTCTTTGTAGATCTGGGGATTTAACCCAGGGGGCATTCTTTGAGCTATACCCCCAGCCCTATTTTTAATTTTTTTTTTTTTTTTTTTTTTTTTTTGTGGTACTGGGGATGATGGAGAGTAGGGGCATTCTACCATGACTCCACCTGCAGCCCTATTTTTTATTCTTTATTTTGAAACAGTCTCACTTAGTTGCAAAGGGCCTCCCTAATGCTGGGATTACAAGTGAGCCTACCACACCTGGCTTCTATTTTTTATTTTGAAACAAGAGTTTTATTTTGAAACACTAAGTTGCAGAGGGCCTCATCAAGTAGCTGAGGCTGGCTGTGGACCTGCATGCCTCCTTTCTCAGCCTCCCAGGTACTTGTACCAGCATGCCCAGCCCACAAGTGACTTTTTTTTCTTGCAAGACTGCCCCTGGCTTCCACCCCCAGTACTACACACAAAAGGGCTGAGTATAGCTCAGACATAGAATGACCCTTGTTTCGGATTTGGGGAGAGTATGGTTGTGGCGAAACTGTTCCCGGGAACCTCTGCGAGGGTCCCAGAAACACTTTCCCCCAACCCATAACAAAACCCAAAACGACCAAAAACAGAAAAACCGCGGGTTCTTGTCCTAAGAATAAATATGCATAACTTGGACAGTTTCTGAAGATTTAAAGAAGTTTATTAAAAACAAAGAAATACAGAAAATACTTATACAGCCCCATGCCAAAATGGCATGAGGGGGGAGGATGGCCTGGGGCCAACTCACCACTCCCCAAGATACAGCACGTGGACCGACTTTTTATACCCATGACCTCCATCTTGTTCATGTAAATCTGAGGTGGTGACCCTCCCTGTAAGGTTCCTCCCCCAGCAAGGTGTAGCAAGGTGTCTTCTTTCATGAAGGTCGGCCCCTCCTACCATTTTAGCTGGCTTATCTTGTATATCGGTCTTTAGATAAAGGCCTAGTTCTCCTCTCCTATTGACTTGTTTATTACTTTTAGCTAGGTTAATTTACATTGGAATAGTTGCCTGCTTTTAGGCAGAAACCAAGTCCTTGCACAGATTTGCCCATCACCCAATTTTTGAAATATATCAATAATCATAGCTTTCTCAAAGCTTCCTAGGCCATTCCCAATACTGGTACAGTACTGGGAATGGAACCCAGGGGCTTTCTACCTCTGGGCTACACTCCCAAACCTATTTTATATTTTATTTGGAAACAGGGTCTCTTAAGCCAGCTAAGGCTGGCTTCGAACCTGCGTGATCCTCCTGTCTCAGCCTCCCAAGCACTGGGATTACAAGCGTGTGCCGCCAAGCCCGGCGCCCCCTATTTTATTTCTAAACAGGGTCTCACTAGGTTTATGAGTCTTACTACTTGCTAATGGTGTTCTTAAACATCGGATCTTCCTGTCTCAGCTTCCCAAGTACTGGGGTTATAGGTGTACATTACCATACCGAGGTTGAGTAGACTTATAAAAAGGTCTACTCCGTAATTTTTATGGGCAAAAATAAGACCCAAAGGTGTTATTGTGTGTAGCCTTCGCTTAACTCTCAACCACTGAATTAAGCTATCAGCAGCTTTTGAGAGTTGAGACTAATTCTGATTCATTTTGAGACCTTTTGTTCATTTCCTCAGACACTCCATCCTAGACACTCCACTGTGCCTAGAACAGTACATCCCTAGAATTCTTTTCTTTTTGGGGTACTGGAGGTGGAACCCAGGGGCATTTCTACCTCCGGACTATACTTCCAGACCTATTTTATATTTTATTTGGAAACAAGGTCTCATTAAGTTGCTGAGGGTCTCGACTAAGTGGCTGAGGCTGGCTTTGAACCTGCATGATCCTCCTGTCTCAGTTTCCCAAGTGCTGGGATTACAGGTGTGCGCCACCATGCCAGGCTATCCCTAGAATTCAAAGAGCCTCCCAGTAAGAAGCAAAGGACACCCACTAGATGCCTGGGACATTCTTCTAGGTGCTAGGTATATGCTCCTATAATGCCCACACAGATTCAAGATGTTATCCCAATCTTACAGATGAATAAATTCAGGCTCAAACAATAAGACCTCAGATGGGAGAGAAGGAATTAGTTTCATTTGTAGGAAAAATGAATGGAACTTGAGAATCTTACATTAGGAGAAATAAGCCAAACTCAGAAAACCAAGAGTCCTATATTTTCTCTTATGTGGAAGCTAGAGAGAAAAAGGGTTTGAAAGAGGGAATCTCTTGAAAACAGAAGGAAGATCAGTAGAGTAGAGGAAAGGAACTATGGGGGGAAAAAAGGAAAGGGGAGATATGGGTAATGAAATTACCAAATTAAAAATAAATTGGCCAGGCCGGGCGCACACTTGTAATCCCAGCATTTGGGAGGCTGAGACCCGAGGATCGCAGTTTACAGACAGCCTCAGCTATTTAGACTTAGCGAGGCCCTTCGAAACTCAGTGAGGCCCTGTTACAAAAATAATAAAAAGACTAAAAAATAGGGCTGGGGGTGTAGCTCGGAGGTACAATACCCTTCGATTCCACACCCCGTACTGCTAAAAAAAAAAAAAAAAAAATTATGCTATGTACTATGTGCATGTATCAGTACATAACAAGGAAGCCCGCCATTGTGTATAATTATAATGCACCAGCCGGGCGGTGTTCCACGCCTGTAATCCCGGTATTTGGGGAGGCTGAGACGGTAAGATCGAAGGTTCAAGATCAGCCTTAGTAGGAGAAACTGTTTCAACATTAAAATATATATGGGTCTGGAGGTGTAGATCAGTTAGGTTTAATCCCTAGTACCATAAACACACACCCATACACGCGGACAATACAGCCCGGCGAAGGTCATCGGAACCACGGAGAAAGAGAGTCCCAGACCATAGTATTTTGGAGAATCCTAAAACAACTCTGTAGAGCTCGGACACTCTGCAAGGGTCGGTCGCGAACTTAAAAAAGCACCTAGCGCCCCGCCAATCCTATCCTAACCGACTCTCGACACGTCCCCCAGTCCAAACCCTAACACACATAAACAGCCCGGGCCTGAAACCGCCTCCCTCAGCCCCGGGATGTTCTCGGGACCAATCTCCCCACGGCTGACCACAGCGGTGGCCGCGGCGAGCCCGGCGCGCAGAGGACTCGCGGAACCCGGAAGAGGAAGAGCCCGCCCAGCCGGGCGTCTCTGATTGGCCGCCGGCCCGCTGGGAACGCCGGGGCGGGTGGCGTCACATCCGGTGGGCCCGCCATCTTGTTCCCAGGGGCAGTTGGCGGAAGAGATCGCGCTCTCTGGCCGCCGGCTTGCCTTCTTCGCGGAGTTCTCGCAGGCCGCGCGTCGGCGTCTGCTCTCGGCCCGGGCTCCCCTAGCCGGCGTCCGGGTCGCCCTCCGCCGCCCGCCTGGGGCTCAGCGAGGCGGCCCCCTTCCCGACGGCGTTCCATGGAGTAGGGTCCCGGACCGTTGTCCCGAAGAGCGAGACCGCGCCTGGCCCCCTCCCCCTCCCTCCTCCCTCCCTCCTTCCTTCCGCCGCAACATGGCTAACAACAGCCCCGCGCTGACAGGCAACTCGCAGCCGCAGCACCAGGCGGCGGCGGCCGCGGCCCAGCAGCAGCAGCAGCAGTGCGGCGGCGGCGCCGCCACCAAGCCGGCGATCTCGGGCAAGCAGGGCAATGTGCTGCCGCTCTGGGGCAACGAGAAGACCATGAACCTCAACCCCATGATCCTCACCAACATCCTGTCGTCGCCTTATTTCAAAGTGCAGCTCTACGAGCTCAAGACTTACCACGAGGTGGTGGACGAGATCTACTTTAAGGTACGAAGCTCAAGGCCTGGGGTCGGGGGGTAAGTTCGGAAGGGGCGTGGAAGGAGCCGGCGCCGGCGGCCCCCTGCCCCGCGATCGAGGGGTGGGGAGGCCGGGCCGAGGGGCCTGTGAGGGAGGGGAGGGTCGGGGCCGCCCTCTCGTTTCCTTTCCAGAGGTCTAGAGCCGGGAGAGCCCGCCACTCTCGGTCTTTCTCCTCCCCCAGCCTCCTGCCTAGCCCTGGGGGATGCGGGGCTGCAGAGGCAGGGGAGAGGGGGAAAGAGTAACCGACGCCTCTCCAAGTTCACAGCTTTAAAGTTGTTCGTTTTGACGTGGATTTGCTTAGCGCCAACTTGGTGCTTCTCCCGCCCACCCCGGGCCTGGGCGTGTAATGACTTCAGTGTGGGCCTCGAGTTGTTGGTATTATCCAATCCAGACAGGGACTTGGTCGGTGCGTGTGTGCCGGGTGGGGTGGGAGGGCAGAGGGTGGAGAGGTGCCAGTGCAAGAGGTGTACAGAAGGCCTGGAAATTTTCCCAGCAGGAAGTCAGGAGCAAGAGGTTTCAGCCACCTGTGCATTGGGCATATTTAGAATCATCTGGGCCCTGGGCTTCTGCGGCAGGGTCGGTGCTGGCTTGGCTGTGCTGGGGAGCTCACCTGGCGCCTCCTCACTGCACTCTTGTCTCAGTTCTTGTTTCGTTAGCAGGATTGACTCAGTCTTGCAGCGAGGCTCGGAGCAGCCCAGGGTCGCAGGTAGAGGTATGCACTATTAATCATGCTCAATCGCCATAAATGCATTTCCCTGGTTAAATGAAACGGCTAATTAGATTTCTTTTTTCCTTTTTTTTTTTTTTTTTCCTTTTTGGGCCATTGGTTTTGGTCTTCACCAATAGATAGGGTTTCTCTCCACTTCCATTATAAATGATGTAGTTTAAAAAATACCTTCCAGGCCTCCAAAAGTTAATTTATATTTTAAAGGATATCTGTAATAGCTTAAGCCCTTAAACATTTAGCTAGAGCATCTTATATACAATCTTTTATGTATATTGACTTTTTTTTAACTAGCTTTTGAAGGTAAGACCTTATCAACATGGATACAGTGTGTCAAATGATATTTAACCCTTACATTTATGCAGTAAATTTTGAGTAGTTGAAATTGGGTTGTCCTTTTATGACAGGTTGTTTTAAGGCAGGCATGCTAGGTCATGGTGGCGCAATGCCTGTAGTCCCAGTACTTGGGAAACTGAGAAGAGAGGATAGCCTGCTCCTGGGCTCAATCCCCAGTACCACACACACACACACACACACACACACACACACACACACACACACACACAGCAAAAGTAAATGTAATAAGGGGGAAAAACTTGTTTTCAGCTTTCAAATGTTGTGCTTTGAAATAACTTAAGATTCTGCCAGGAGGGCTGGGAATGTGCTTGGTGGTGCAACACTTCCCTAGCATGTCCAACATCCTGGGTTTGATCGCCAGTAAAGTAAGTTTTAAAACTAAGGACCCAGATTTTGTTTTGAAAAATTTTGGATCAAACAATCATTGAAACATTTAGGCTTCCAGTTTTTTTTTTTTTTTTTTTTTTTTTGCGGGTCTGGAATGGAACCTAGAGGCATTTGACCTCTGAGCTACACCCCCTGCCCTACTTTTTTTTTTCTTTATTTTGAAACAGGGTCTCACTAAGTTGCAGAGAGCCTCACTGAGTAGCTGAGCCTGTCTGCGAACCGTGATCCTCCAGTCTCAGCCTCCCGAATGCTGGGATTACAAGCGTGCGCCACCACGCCCGGCTTAGGCTTCCAGTTTTATACTTCAAATTGTGTATTGCTGACTCCTTGCTTTGGCTCCCCTTTAAGGAATTGAAACATCATTTATACCACAAGTTGTGGGAAATTACTAGTAAAGCACATTGCAGGAGTTGAACAAAACAGAGTAGTGGTTAAATTTAAAAGCCAGCCTCTGAAAAGGACTATAAAGTGTTACCATGTGTGGGTGGAAATATACCTTTAGAAATACATACTAGAGTGAAAGAACAGTGTTTTGTTTTAAGAAAAAAATTTCCAAAAGACCTTGGCTTCTATTTTAAAGTTATTATTCTTTTTCTTGCTATTGTTAGGTTAAGGTGTTTTTGTAGGGTGTTCCTTTTAGCAAAGATGACACTGTATCATCTTTGATTATACTTACTATAAGTTGATTATACTTACTATAAGTTAGTGACTAGTCACAACTCAGTTTTTGATACAGTTTATATTCTACAAAGAAAATTGGACTGGCTTACATAATTATGCTGGAAATGAATTACAATAAGAATGGTCTCTGTAAGTGCGGCTTTTGGGATTTCATCTTTAATCAGGACCTAAGTAGATTTTGGTGTGTGGGGGTGTACAAATAAGTGCCATAATTTTCCATCAGAAGTAACTTGTTAAGTGTTTTAGTTTCAAGTCATTTTTGTTATATTATTCTGCAGATTATTAATCACCATATAATAATAGTATTGGGTATTTTAAGATTTTTTCAAATAAATACTTAAACTTTATTTCATTAATACTTTTTGCTTTGAAGTGAAAACACATCCATTTTAAGCAAGAATTTTTATTTTTTTAAGCAGCTGATACAAAAGTTGAAATAACATCATATATATTTTTGCAGCTGGGCATGGTGGTGTGCACCTGTAATCCCAGCACTTGGTAGGTTGAGAGGAAGGATCGCAGATTCAAGGACAGCCTCAGCTACATATTTAGACTCAGCAATGTAGTGAGACCCCGTCCCAAAACAAGCACAAATTTTCTTATTTGGGAGTGGGAGTGTTGCTTGGAGGGAGAATACAGCAAATAGAAAAGAAAAGAAAGAAAGAAAAGAAAAGGGGAAAAAAATTGAAGACCTAGGGGTGTAACTCAGGTAAAGTGCACCTGGGTTCAATCTCCAGAACCACCCCACCTAACCCTAACCCTGTGTGTATGTATGGGTTTTTTGTTTTGTTTTGTTTTTTGCAAGTTTATGAAACTAGAAATTTTCTGGCTACCACATATTTAGGTAATTAGCTGTGTATAAAGCTAGTTAATGGTATTTCTACTCAGCAAACACTTTAAGGTTTTGTTAAATCCTAGTTGTTTTTATCGCTGTTCTTTAAATGAGCAGTTTTTCCAAATGTGATTTACATACGTAATGTGAATAAACAGTAAGGTGTGCATAATGCCAAAATACTTTTGGAAGAGCTGCTCTTTTATGGACTTGGACATAATCAGACTTTTTAAAAAATCAAAGTATGAGTGTTTGTTTTGTTTTTCTTTTCTATTTTCAGGTCACACATGTAGAGCCATGGGAGAAAGGGAGCAGGAAAACTGCTGGCCAGACAGGGATGTGCGGAGGGGTAAGTAGAAGTACGTGCATTTTTTCAGTTTTTCTGTGTCTGGTGACTACGTTTGTTGGGAAACTAGAGTTCTATCTGCTTTTATACATTCAATTGATCATTTGTTGGTGGACCTTAGAGCCTCTTTTAAAAAAGGAATTTCGGCCGGGCGTGGTGGCGCACGCTTGTAATCCCCGCACTTGGGAGGCTGAGATAGGTGGATCACACAGGTTAGAAGCCAGCCTCAGCTACTTAGTGAGGCTCTCAGCAACTTAGTGAGACCCTGTTTCCAAATAAAAATAGGTCTGGGAGTATAGCCCGGAGGTAGAAAGCCTCTGGGTTCCATCCCCAGTACCTCAAAAAAAAAAAAAAAAAAAAAAGGAATTTCAGGTATCCAGTGGATAAGATTAGAAAAAGTATTTTTTAAGCTCTTTTCTTAGATCTGGATTATGGCTTACTATTATATTAGTGTGTAACAAGATTGATCAGTGAGTGTTAAGTATCTGTTAATGATTTTACTTTTTCTTAACTATTTCCTCTAAAGGTTCGAGGTGTTGGAACAGGAGGGATTGTTTCTACAGCTTTTTGCCTGTTATATAAATTATTTACTTTGAAGTTAACGCGCAAGCAAGTGATGGGTCTTATAACACACACGGACTCTCCATATATTAGAGCCCTTGGATTTATGTATATAAGGTGAGCATGCATTTACTTTTTCAATAATTATCTCATTTTTATTCACGTAAGCTTAATAAATCTTTTGTCATTGTAGATACACACAGCCCCCTACAGATCTATGGGACTGGTTTGAATCCTTCCTTGATGATGAAGAGGTATGTCAGCAAGGGTAATAATTAGTTTTCTTCTGATTAAATTCTTTTGATGGTTTAATGTTTTCCAGAATTTTTTGTAGTTAAGTTTATTTTGATCATACTTTTGGAATTATGTCTTTTTACTAAGACATGGAGGTTTAAGTTTTATTTTTTATATAAGTGTGTTTGTTAATTGTTGAAACTTTTTCTAATTTCTTCTGTATATACTTATACAATCGGTGGTGACTTTAAGGTGGGCCATGATCAGATTGAAGAGTTGATAAGAGACATGCAAACAAAACACTAATTGTAGCCTTTTCTCTTCTGAAATTTTGGAATTTTGTTATTCTAACCTTCTGCAAATATCAGTATTTCCATTTGCATAAAAGTGCAGAGTTGTAGAGCTGGGTGTCACTTAAATGGTCTGGAAGTATAGATAACTTATTCAGGTGACAATTTTAATTCCGGCTTTCTCCCTCCTCCTCCCCCCTTTTTTTGGTGTGGGGGAGAGATGGTCTTGCTGTATTGCCCAGGCTGCCTCAGTCTCCTTAGTAACTTAGATTACAGTTTTTTGCTACTGTGCCCTATCAAGTCTAGTTTTTTGACTCCTGGTATCACAATTTAAAAAAAAAAAAAAAAAAAAAAACAACCTTAAATTAGTTTAGAGTTTTTTGAAATTCTAAATCTGGTTTGCCAAACTGCACCTGCTATATATGTTCAGGAAAAGAGAAGTTACTTTTAGAAACTTTACTGAGTCAAATTTATATGCACATCTAAAAATAAATATCTTACTTGGACGTTTATACAGAATTTCAATTTTTCTCTACTTTTTTGGAGTTGTTTTCTTAGCTCTTTAATAATTCAGAAGAAGTAAAGAGTATCTTGGGTGATGACCATAATCTCTCTCTTTTTTTTTTTTTTTTTTTTTTTGTTTTCGTTTTTACATGTAATTTTTTTAGGCCAAAGCACTCCTTCCTTTCAGTCTTTAAAAGAGCATGTCTCCATCCAGATGTGATGGCACACACCTGTAATTTCAGTACTTGGGAGGCTGAGACAGGAGGATCATAGGTTTGTGGCCAGCCTTAGTAACTTAGTGAGGCCCTATTTTAAAATAAAAAATAAGATGGGGCTGGGGTTATAGCTCAGACACAGAATGCCCCTGGGTTCCACCCTCACTATCACACATACAGGCATGTCCCTCTACAGAGTTGTTGTATTAGATTTATTTTTTAATGCTTCTATTTAATCTGTTTTTTTATTGTGCTTACAAACCTGAGGTCCTCTATATAAGCTAACTTATGTTTTCTTCCTTAGATATCTGCAGCGATTATATTTGGAAATTCTGTATATCTGAACACTTAAATGTGTGTGAGTGCAAGCAGTTTTACCTTTAGCTCTTGTTTTCCTGTTTAGATAACAAATCTCACTTTCCTTGTGTGCTTGCACTGTAGGTTTGGGACTGACAATAGCTGACTAACATGTCCTGAGCTGTGAGAGGGCATAGCAAGAAGGCCTTCATGCGGTAATGACCCTTTTCAGAGACAATGGTCATCATGGATTATGCGTTTCCAATTATTTGTTCATTTATTTATTTTTTACATAACTCTAAATTAGAAACCTCACTGCTTCATGGCAGTTGGTTTGCTATTGCTTCCAGTTTTATTAGGGCTTCATTTTATATTGCAGCTGTTAAAAGATAACCTTTAGACAAGAACTGTCTGAATTAGTTCATACGTAGTTAGGTTACGGTGCTAGGTGTGATATGCAGATGTGCCCACAGAAATATTTACATAGTAGGTATGTGGGATGTAAACTTAAATCGGTTATTCCACATAGCTGAGTATGTCAGGGTGTTTTTTTTTCATACTTTTATTAACTGAGTGAGAGCAGTTCCCTTTGTGCCCGTGAGGCTGCAGGATTTGTTTTCACCTGCATGTATACACTATGCCCAAATACTTCTCTATGTCATTCATTGCCAGACTAGGATACAGAATTGAAATTTTTTCTGTTAAACTTTTTGTACTTGAGAATCTAAAGATGGAAATGTTTTTTTTTAGTATTCATTTAAATGTTGGTCTAATTTTCTTGACCATTAGGGTATCTTTTGTGTTTCATAGGACCTAGATGTGAAGGCTGGTGGAGGCTGTGTAATGACCATTGGAGAAATGCTGCGTTCTTTTCTCACAAAACTGGAGTGGTTTTCTACCTTATTTCCAAGAATTCCAGTTCCAGTTCAGAAGAATATTGATCAGCAGATTAAAACTCGACCTAGGAAAATCAAGAAAGATGGAAAGGAAGGTGCTGAGGAAATAGACAGACATGTTGAGCGCAGAAGATCCAGGTAATGAAATAGTAAATTTAAGGTTCTCTTTTTTTGTGTTGTTTAGTTTTGCAGTAGTAAAGCCAAAATCTGGAGACTATATCCCCAGCCATGGGTTGTTGTTGCTGGTGGTGGTTGGTGGGTGGGTGTTGGGGGAGAGCACTGGGGATTGAACTCAGGGGCATTGTACCTCTGAGCTACCCCCAGCCCTATTTTATATTTATTTTGAAACCAAAGTCTCACAGGGTGATGAAAAATCTCCCTACCTGCTGAGACTGTCCTTGAACCTGCAAACCTATCTCAGCCTCCCAAGTACTAGAATTACAGGTTTGCGCCACCAAGCCCAGCTCCCAGCACTGGTTTTTGTTGTTGTTGTTGTTGTTTTGTTTTTAAGGCACTAGGAATTGAACCCTAATCTACCTTTGAGCTATATACCACCAGCCCTATTTTTTATTCTTTATTTTTCATCCCTTGGTGGTTATTTATTCTCCAATTTTTTCTGAAAAAGCATGTCTGTTTTATTGTTTGTTTTTTTTTCTTTTTCGTTTTTACTGGTACACTATGGTTTCACATCATAATGTGGATCATATTGACAATGACATACAGTCATACAGTACTAGGTGCTGCCGCCCCCTCACCCTCCTGTCTAGGCTTTATTTTGAAACGGGATCTCACCAAGTAGCTGAGGCTGGATGCAAACCTGTAATCCTCCTGTCTCAACCTCCTAAGTATTGGGATTATAAGCATGCCTGGTTCCCAGCCCTGTTTGTGTGTGTGTGTGTCTGGTACTGGGGATTGAACCCAGGGGCGTTCTACTTCTGAGCTATAGCCCTAGCCTTTTTTTTTTTTTTTTTTTGCATGGTACTAAAGGTTGAGCCCTTGAGCATGCTAGGTGAGTATGCTACCAATGAGGTACATCCCTATCCTTTATTAATGTGCTTTATTCAGTGGAGTTTTCTTTTCTCTTTCTTAGATCTCCAAGGAGATCGCTGAGTCCACGGAGGTCTCCAAGAAGATCAAGAAGTAGAAGTCATCATCGGGAGGGCCATGGGTCTTCTAGTTTTGACAGAGAATTAGAAAGAGAGAAAGAACGCCAGCGACTAGAGCGTGAAGCCAAAGAGAGAGAGAAAGAAAGGCGAAGATCCCGAAGTATCGATAGGGCGTTAGATCGCAGGCGCAGTAGGAGTAGGGAGAGACACAGAAGTCGCAGTCGAAGTCGTGATAGGAAAGGAGATCGAAGGGACAGGGATCGGGAAAGAGAGAAAGAAAATGAGAGGGGTAGAAGACGAGATCGAGAATACGATAAGGACAGAGGTAATGACCGAGAAAAGGAGAGGGAGCGATCAAGAGAACGGTCCAAAGAACAGAGAAATAAGGGTGAGGTAGACGAGAAGAAACATAAAGAAGACAAAGATGATAGGCGGCATAGAGATGACAAGAAAGATTCCAAGAAAGAGAGAAAACACAGTAGAAGTAGAAGCAGAGAAAGGAAACATAGAAGCAGGAGTAGAAGTAGAAATGCAGGGAAACGAAGTAGAAGCAAAAGCAAAGAGAAATCAAGCAAACATAAAAATGAAAGTAAAGAAAAATCAAATAAACGAAGTAGAAGTGGCAGTCAAGGAAGAACTGACAGTGTCGAAAAATCAAAAAAACGGGAACATAGCCCCAGCAAAGAGAAATCTAGGAAGCGTAGCAGAAGCAAAGAACGGTCCCACAAACGAGATCATGGAGATAGTAAGGACCAGTCAGACAAACATGACCGTCGGAGGAGCCAAAGCATAGAACAAGAGAGCCAAGAAAAACAACAGAAAAACAAAGATGAGACTGTGTGAAAATTTTTTTAAAGTGGATCACATTGAATCCTTTAAATGTTTGATTAAATCTGCTTTTTTTTCCCTAAGTTGAAATTGTGCAGTAGTTACACTTCAAGCTCCCTGTAGGCTGCATTTTCATTTCTTTTGTGTAGGGAAGTGCCTTTGTAAACCCATTTATTGCATTGATGTTTTCACCCAATTGTTGAGTTTGATACATGATGCACAGATTGTTCTTGCATTTTTATTGTTTGTTTTTAAAATGTACAGTCTGTACATATGTCCTGAAAATGTTTTAATTCTTTTGGCATGGTTGCCATGTTGGTTAAATTTGTATAAGGCAATAAACTGCCGCTAACTCTATTTTTGTTTTCTAGGTGTGGGATTATGGTTTGTGTACTGAAGTTAGCATGGCTGTGCTTTTCATAATAGAATGCTAAAGACTTTGGGAATGGATCTTGGATGTCTTATAGGAGAATTATGTGCTTTCAGCGTACATGAAAGCAGCAGTTGTAGGAATAACATTCTTGTCCATTGTATATTACCTTGGAAGGCTCTTGTTAATATGTTATACTTAATATTCTCTACAGTTAACTTTAGAGAGAATTTATGAGAGGTTAGTTTCTGATGCAGAGGTTTAAATTAGGCTGTGATTTGATCAAAAGTCCTTTTAGCATTCTACCTCAAAGGGACACTGTTAGTATGCCTAAAATTTATTCACTTTTCCTTTTTTATTTGAAAAACAATACATGACATGTAATCTTTTTTTTCCCTTGATTCTTTCTCGGATTTTTAAAGTACTATATTAAAGAAAAAAATAATATCTAAAGCCTAGCCTTCTTGCAGCAACCCTGTACTAACCTGTAATTGGGAGAGGGTGGGGCAAGTGAGTAGAGAAGCAGATTCAAGCCTCAAGCTTCCAAAGCATTTTTATAATGGAAAATACTTAAATTATGATACAGCTTGATATAGTGTCCTTTTTTTAAAATTCAAAACTTTTTTATTGATAATGAAGATTGCTATTTGAGTTTTTAAACTTAATCTAGAATGGAGAAGTATTCAAAGTAATGCTGTGCTGCATTATTTAAGACTATCAGCAAATTATTTGATAGATTGTTATGACTTGTATTCTGATTACAGAGACCATCATGAGTGTGGAATAAATACTGGATTAAATCCTTCATCCTGGGTGTTGGCTTTTACCCCATTTGTTAACTTTTTTTAAAAGTATTTTTATTGTAGAAATTGATAAAATGTCGGTGGAGTGACACTTTGTAGAGGGACATCTTGATTCCCAGGTACAAGTGAATTTTATACTTGTAGACTGGAATTGAACATATGTAGTAGTTAATAATCTGAATTCTTAATAATGGCAGTTCATTTGTCAGTGGATGTTCTATGTATCACTGGGATGATCATTGGTTGATTAACTTGTTCCACATAAAAGGTGCTTATTGAAATCATTCATTTGGACTATATATTACTATCATTTAAAATTTGAACCTGAAAGAAGTATAAATTCCAAATACTTTTAGAACAGAAAATAGAGGCTGCAAGTGGTAGGTTTTGTGAGTGTTCTAACAGTATGGCCATCTTTATATATGTGCCAACCTTTTTTTTTTTTTTTTGGTACTGGGGATTTGGAGGTTAAACCCAGGGGTATTCTACCTCTCAGCTATACTCCCACCCATTTCTTTTTTATTCTTTATTTTGAAACAGGGTCTCACTAAGTTGCAGAGGACCTCATTAAGTAGCTGAGGCTGTCTCAGCCTCCCAAGTACTGGGATTACAAGCATGCGCCACATGCCTGGCTCCCAAGATTAGTTTACCTAGCCAGTGGTTCTATTGGCTAACTGAAGGACACTCAGAAGCCACCTTACAGACGCATTAAATGGAGATGAGTCCACTGACGAGTCCTCCTGTGGGCTTAAAGTTTATACTTAATTCCATTTAAAGAAACTCACTAAATGAAGAAGTACCTGTATAAAATGCTATCCCTGGTGTAGTCTTGAAGGACTCACTCCAGTAAGTTTGATGAGAATTAAAATAGACTGGCATCCTCCACAGTTCTAAGGATTAAACCAGATTTAGCCTCTTACCATATAAATGTGACCACATGAGAGTTAACTAAAATGCTTGAATCTCTATCTGAAGCTCCCTTGCTTCCTGATGACTTTCCTAATACATTTTTTTCCAATCTAGTTGGTGATTAACCTGATTTTTCTGTTTGGTTTCATATGGCCTGAGCTTCTCTTCTATAGAACTTGGAGTCAGCCTCTATTTTTAATAATCATCAGAGATCCCTGATAAGTGAGACTCTTCCTGACATTTCTAAAATTGAAATTTTAACTATTTGACAAGTCAAAATATTTCTAAGTACAATTTTTTTTTGTGTGTAAAAATGGTCTGTCAAATGGGAGATGTACACACCTGTAATCCCAGCTACTCAGAAGGCTGAAGCAGGAGGATCCCAAGTTTGAAGTTAATCTCTGCAATTTAGACCCTGTCTCAAAATTGAAAATAAAAAGGTTGGGGGCAGCTGAGTGTGGTAGCAAATGCCTGTAACCCCAATACTTGGGAAGCTGAGACAGAAAGATTGTAAATTCAAGACTGGCCTTGGCAACTTTGCAAGACCCTGCTTCAAAACAAAGGGCTGGAAGTGTAGCTCAGGAGAATGCCTCTGGGGTGGGGTAGTGCAGTAGTAGAGCAGCCCTGGATTCAGCTCTTAGTGACCAAAATGGGATGGTGGTCAAAGGCAGAAGAGGACAGGGGTGTGACGAAAGACTAGAGTGTGAATTGGGGCTACTAAATATTCTGTAATTTCTCATTTTTTCCTGGGTAATCCTACACACACACACACACACACACACACCAGTTCTCCCCTCCCCCCCCAAGTGCTGGGAATTGAACCCAGGGCCTTCTGCATACAAGACAAGCTCTCTACAAACCGAGCCACACCCCAGCTCCTCTGCCATCTTTTAAATTTATCTTTTTGGTGTGTGTGTGGGTGGGAGTACTTTGAACTCAAGGCATTCTACATTTGAGCTACACCCCCAGGCCCCTCTTGCGGTAGGTACTGGGGATGGAACCCAGGAGCATTTTGCCTCTGAGCTACACCCCCAGCCCTATTTTTTTATTCTTTTATTGTGAAACAATGGTCTCACTGAGTTGCAAAGGCCTCACTAAGAAGTAGCTGAGGCTGGGTGCAAACTGTGATCCTGTCTCAGCCTCCCAAATGCTGGGATTAGAAGCTCCCGCCACCACGCCCGGGTCTTTTATTTTGAAACAGGGTCTCAGTATGTTACTGAGGACCTGGCTAAATTGCTGATGCTATCCTGACCTGTGATCCTCCTGTCTCAGCCTCCCAAGTATGGGGATGAAAGGTATCACTACCACATTCAGCTCAGCTATAGTTCTTGCTCAGGCCTCTCCACCCCTTGTCCACCAGTGTTTTGTTTTTTGCCCTCCACCTGACCTCAACTATGAATTCCTATGATACCGTTATGATTTCCATCTTAAACATCCCATTCTCTAGTCGCTGGTCCTTAGATTTCCTAATCATTTCTTCTCATATCCAACAATTTTTTGCCATCCCTTGGGTCCTCCAGTCTACTGCCCCTGCCAACCACTCATTCTTCTTTGCTGTCCCCTCAGCCTCCATGAGCAAGGTTCACTTCCTTGGCTCAGTTTCCACTGTCCACTATTATAAACCACGTCCTCACATACACTCTCAGCTCCCCTGCTGCGTCTCTCTAGCATGCTTACGTAGTAACACCTCAATCCATGTTAAATGCAACTCTCATCCAGGTGTGGAGGGCCATGTCTGGAATCTCAGCTACCAGAGGCTGAGGCAGGAGGATCCTCAGTTTGAGGCCAGCCTGGGCAATTTAATGAGACCTTGTCTCAAAAAATAGCTGGTGTTGTGGTGCAACTTGTAATCCCAATACTTGGGGAGCTGAGACAGGAGAATCTCAGGTTAGCAGTCAGCCTCAGGTACTTAGGCCCTCCACAACTTAGACCCTGTTTCAAAATAAAGAATAAGAAATGGGGCTAGGGGTGTAGATCAGAGGTAGAAGGCCCCTGAATCAAGTCCCTGGTACTACAAAATAAGTAATAAAAAGGGCTGCAGATATGCCATAGCTAAATGGTAAACCAGCCCTAGGTTCAATCTCCAGTACTCACAAAACAAAAAAAACACGTGGGACTGGAACCAAAGGTATTTGCCAAGCCAAGCGACTCCCGTCTACCATCAGTCCCAATGACCTGCTTAAGAAATTCCATCTTCTCACCTCTGGAACTCTGGTACTGTGTGAACTAGAGAGTGTTTCCTAAAATCTTTTTCTTTTTTTTCTTTTTTTCTTTTTTTAATATTGGGAATGGAACCTAGGGGCATTCTACTTCCGAGCTACACCCCCAGCCATATTCTTTGTTATTCTTTATTTTAAAACAGGGTCTCACTAAGTAGTAGCTGAGGCCATCTGCGAACCACAATCCTCCTGTCTCAGTCTCCCAAATGCTGGGATTACAAGTGTGGGCCACCACGCCCAGCTCCTGAAATCATGAGTCTAGCTATTTCTCTTGCAATACCCTCACCCCAGCCCTAGTGGGCGCCATGATACCCGTCCAGGTCTGTCCTCCAGCGAGGAGCATTGGTATTCCTTTGTCCACCAGTCACTGAACACCGCTGCCCTGAGAGGAGTGTGGTTTTGAGCAAGACAGTTGTCATCAGCCAAGCACAAGCCAGAAAGAGACTGAGCTCCAGCTGCCAGCCACCAAAACTCCCTGCAGCTGGGTGGGGCATGCTCTTCTCTGCAGTTCCAAAGGATTCACTCTCCCTTTTCTTGGGCCTGAGTTCAAGCTTCTGATTGCCAGAGAGGTCTCCCTGATGGCTGTACATGAACTAGCACTCCATCCCTCTACACTGCCCTTTTCTGTTGCTCTATGCATTTTTCTTATAACATTTAGCAGTACCAAATGTTTTCTTTTTTTTCTTTTTTCTTTCTTTCTTTTTTTTTTTTTTTTTGTGGTACTGGGGTTCCTGGAAGCCCTCTACCTTAGGGCTATGCTCCCAGACCCCCCCCCATATATATTTTATTTATTTATTTATTTATTTATTTATTTATTTACTTATTTATTTATTTTTAAACAGGGTCTCTTAAGCCAGCGCAGCTGGCTTCGAACCTACGCGATCCTCCTGTCTCCACCTCCCAAGCGTGGGGATTACAAGCGTGCGCCACCACACCCGACCCAAATATGTTTTCTTACCATAGCTGCTTATTTTACTCTTGTTCTACCAGAATTCTGGCTCCATGCATGCTGGATTCAGAGTTATTTTGTACTCCAGTGTCCAGAATAGTTCCTTTTTTTTTTTTTTTTTCTACTGGGAATTGAACCAAGGGGCATTCTACCTCTGAGCTACATCCCTGACCCCATTTTACTTTTACTTTATTGATTACTTTTTTTTTTTACTATTTTTTTTTTTTAAAGACATGTTACCAGGCTGGTCTCAAACTCTTGGGCTTAAGTGATCCTACTGTGTCAGCTTCCCCAGTACCTGGGACTACAGGTGTGCACCACCAGGCCCACTTAAATTTTTTTTTTTTTTTTTTTTTTTGGTGGTACTGGGGATGGAACCCTTCTACCTCTGCGCTACACTCCCAGACACCTATTTCATAAATATGTGTGTGTGTGTGTGTGTGTGTGTGTGTGTGTGTGTGTGTGTGTTCTCCCTATTTTTTATTCTTTATTTTGAAACAGGGTCTCACTGAGGGTTTTTTTTGTTTGTTTGTTTGTTTGTTTTTTTTGTTTTTTTTTTTTTTTTTTGGTGGTACTGGGGGGGTGGAACCCAGGGGCTTTTCTACCTCCGGGCTATACTCCCAGCCCTATTTTATATTTTATTTGGAAACAAGGTCTCACTAAGTTGCTGAGAGCTTCACTAAGTAGCTGAGGCTGGCTTCGAACCTATGTGATCCTCCTGTCTCAGCCTCCCAAGTGCTGGAATTACAAGTGTGTGCCACCACACCCAGCTTTCTCACTGAGTTTTAAAGGACCTCACTAAGTAGCTGAGGCTGTACGTGAACTGAAAACCTCCTGTGTCAGCCTCCCAAATGCTGGGATTACAAGCGTGCACCACCAGGCCCGGCTTTGCCTTTCTTATTTTTTACCCCTGATACTTGGGGTTGAACCCAGGGTTGCTCTACCACTATGCTACATTTTGGCCCCCCCCACACACTTTTTTTTCTTTTCTTTTTTCTTTCTTTCTTTTTTTTCCCTGTAGCAATGGGTATTGAACCCAGAGGCATTCTACCTCTGACCTACACGCCCTGCCCAATTTTATTTTTTTATTTGGAAACAAGGTCTCACTAAGTTGCAGAGGTCCTCCTCCATAACTTCTGAAGGCTGGCTGGCTTTGAACCTGTGATCCTCCTGTCTCAGCCTCCCAAGTACAAGAATTACAAGCACTGACCACCACGCCTGGCTTCACTTGCTCTTAAATAACTTAAAAATCACTAATTGTGAGCCGGGAGTCGTGGTGCACACTTGTAATCCCAGTACTTGGGAGGCTGAGACAGGAGGATCACACAGGTTCAAAGCCAGCCTCAGCTACTTAGTGAGGCTCTCAGCAACTTAGTGAGACCCTGATTCCAAATAAAATATAAAATATGTCTGGGAGTGTAGCCTGGAGATAGAAAAGCCTCTGGGTTCCACCCCAGTACCACACACACAAAAAATCACTAATAGTGGAGGCCACACAGCTGGGCAGTACATTATTAGTTTCCCACTAGTTGTGGGAAGCTAGGTTAGAAGATAACACCTCTGACATGTGGGCTATGATGATAATGGTTGCCTAGGTTACTCTTCAGGATTTTTTTTTTTATATACTGGGCAATGAACCCAGGGGCATTCTACCTCTGAGCTACATCATTAGCCTTTTTTATTTTATTTGTTTACTTACTTACTTACTTACAGGTTCTGTGGGTTGAACACAGACCTCCAAGCTACACTAACATCCCATTTATTTATATTTATTTGTTTACTTATTTACTTATGGGTGTGAGGGATTGAACACAGGGGCATTGTATCTCTGAGCTATATCCCCAGCCCTTTTTATTTTTTAATTTTGAAACAGGGTCTTTCTAAGTTGCTGCTGAGGTTGTTTTTCTTTTTCTTTTTCTCTTTTTTTGGTACTGGGGATGGAAACCAGGGGCATTCTACCACCGAGTCACACCCCCAGCCATATATATAATATATAATATATATATTATACATATATAATATATATTTATTTTTTATTTTTTGGTGGTGGTACTAGGGGGTGGAACCCGAGGACTTTCTACCTCTGGGCTACAATCCCAGACTTATTTTTTTTTATATTTTATTTGGAAACAGGGTCTCACTAAGTTGCTGAGAGCCTCACTAAGTAGCTGAGGCTGGCTTCGAACCTGTGTGATCCTCTTGTCTCAGCCTCCCAAGCGTGGGGATTACAAGCGTGTGCCCCCCACACCCGGCATGTCTGTCTCCTTTGATGCTTTAACTTTGTGGTCAGAGTCTACTCACCTCTGTACATAGACCTACTGAACTTTTTTTTTTTTTTGGTGGTGCTGGGAATGGAACCAGGAGGCTTTCTACCTTCAGGCTATACTCCCAGACCTATTTTCTATTTTATTTGGAAACAGGGTCTCACTAAGTTGCTGAGAGCCTCACTGAGTAGCTGAGGCTGGCTTCGAACCCATGCGATCCTCCTGTCTCAGCCTCCCAAGCGCAGGGATTACAAGCGTGCACCACAATACACGGCTTATCTTTCATCTTAAAGCTTTGTAGTAAGTTGCTCCCAGAAGCAGAACTGCTCACTTTGAATGGAAGTAATAACAATCAGAAAAACAAGAAAGGTGAAAATCAAAACTGTTTAAAATGATCATGCCTGGTGTGGTAGCGCATGCTTGTAATCCCAGCATTCGAGAGAAGACTGGATGATTGCGATTCGGAGACAGCCTCAGCTACAAAATAGGGCTGGAAGTATGGGTCAGTGGTACAATGCCCCTGAGTTCCATCCCCAGTACCGCAATAAGTTAATTAATTTAATTAAATGATCATTCAGCAAGTAGGATGGCACAAGCCTGTCATCCCAGAGGCTTGAGACAGGAGAATGGCAAACGTAAAGCCAGCCTATCATATCACTCATGTTTTGTATAGCTTGTTAATTTATGAACCCAGGGACCTTCTCTCTGAACTACATCCCAGCTCTATTTTAGTTTTTATTTTGAAACAAGGTTTTGCTATGTTAAGGGGCCATGGAATCAAATTTGTAATCCTCTTATCTCAGTGTCCCATGTATTGGGATTACAGGTGTGTGCCACTGGGTCTGGTTTAAAGTTTTTATTTAGCTGGGCATGGTGGCGCATGCTTGTAATCCCAGTATTTGGGAGGCTGAGACCAGAGGATTGTGGTTCGCAGACAGCCTCAGCTACTTGAGAGGCCCTCTGCAACTCAGTGAGACCTGGTTTCAAAATAAAGAATAAAAAATAGGGCAGGAGCCGGGCGTGGTGGTGCACACTTATAATCCCATCGCTTGTGAGGTGGAGACAGACAAGAGGATCGTGATGGTTCGAAGCCAGTCGCGCTGGCTTAAGAGACCCTGTTTCCAAATTTAAAAAAAAAAAAAAAAAAAAAAAATATATATATATATATATATATATATATATATATATATATATATATATGTCTATCTGTCTGTCTGGGAGTATAACCCGGAAGTAGAAGGGTTTCCAGGAACCCCAGTACCACCAAAAAATAAAAATAAAAAATAGGGAAGTGGGTGTAGCTCGGAGGTCGAATGCCCCTGGGTTCCATTCCCAGACCCACACACAAAAAATAAAATAAATAAAATTTTTATTTAGAAGTTGGGTGTGGTGGCGCACGCTTGTAATGCCAGCATTTGGGAGTCTGAGACAGGAGGAATTGGCTACTTAGTGAGGCCCTCTGCAATTCAGTGAGACCTTGCTTCAAAATAAAGAATAAAGCCAGGCGTGGTGGCACATGCTTGTAATCCCAGCATTCGGGAGGTGAGACCAGAGGATCGCAGTTCACAGATAACCTCAGGTACTTAGCGAGGCCCTTTGCAACTTAGTGACACCCTGTTTCAAAAAATAAAATAAAATAAAATAAAAAGACTAAAATTAGAACTGGGTTGTAGTTCGGAGGTAGAATGTCCCTGGGTTCCATCCCTGGGACCACAAATAATTAATTAATTAAAAATAGGGCTGGGGTGTAGCTCGGACTCAAAGGTAGAAAATACTCCCTGGGTTCCATCCCCAGTACCAAAAAAAAAAAAAAAAAAGTTTAGAAAAAAATAAAATGGAGCTGGGCATGGTGGCACAGGCTTGTAATCCCAGGATTTGGGAGGCTGAGACTAGAGGATTGCAGTTCGTGGACAGCCGCAGCTATTTAGTGAGGCCCTCTGTTTCAAAATAAAGAATAATAAAAACAACATAGCTCAGAGGTTGAATACCCCTGGGTTCCATCCCCAGAGCCGCAAAAAATAAAAATAAAATAAAATAAAATGGGCTCGGTGGTACATACCTGTAATCCCAGTACTTGGGGTGATCCTTCTGAGACAGAGGATCACAGGTTTTTTGCAAGCCTCAGCAACTTAGTAAATCCCTCTGCAAATTAGTGAGACTCTGTTTAAAAATAAAAAATAAATCCGGGTGTGGTGGCGCACACTTGTAATCCCAGCATTCGGGAGGCTGAGACGGGAGGATCACGGTTCACGTACAGCCTCAGCTACTTAGTGAGGCCCTCTGCAACTCAGTGAGACCCTGTTTCAAAATAAAGAATATAAAATAGGGCAGGGAGTGTAGCTCGGAGGTAGAATGCCCCCGGTTCCATTCCCAGACACACACACACACACACACACACACACACACACACCAAAAAAAAAAAAAAATTAAAATAAAATAAAATAATCAATTAATTACTTAATTTAAAATAAAAGGCTGGGGGTACAGCTCAGAGGTAGAATCCTCCTGGGTTCAGTCACCACTACAAAAAAATAATAATAATAATAATAAGGGAAGAACACGCTACATATTACCTTGAAACCAAAGTTACAGTAGCTTTTCTGGCCCGCTTGGTGTGGATTTTTCCAAGTTTCTTTTGTGCAGTCTGCAATACCTGTCCCCGCCGGCATCCAAGTGCCCCTGGTTACAGGTAAGCTCCACACTCAGGGGGAGAGGCGGCCTTCCGGGTCTGCTCCAGGATCACAGCCCTCGTCACCCCAGCAGCCAGCTGCCCTCCTGGGGGGCAAAGAGGACCGTCTCTGTGTTTCGTGTCATGCAAGTGCTCTGCTCAACAGGATGGCTGGTGGATCAGACAGACCTTTGTCTTTGATTGGATTTAGTCTCATCTGTCTTAAAATGGTGAGTTCACCTTTCCAACTACCAGCAGCTATGTTTTTTTTGGGGGGAGGGGGGCGGAGATACACTCATTATCTTTCTCTTTTTTTGAGGGACGGGGGTAGGAGAGCTAGAAAGGGAAATACTTTACGGATCAAGCTGATGTTGTGTTTGTATGTTTGAAATTTAATGTGATTTTTCGAGAAAGAAAACAGCATTATCATTATATTGTAAGAACAAAGATATTTGAAAAAAATATGCCAGTGATCTCTGACTTAGTCCAATAGGCAGATTCAAAAGGAAAAATGAAATAGTAATGTGATCTGCCTCCAGCCTTGAAATTCTGCTCAGAATTGCTTTGGGGTAGACTCGAATGCCAGGGAAAGATTTGTGTAGATGAATACTAGAGTGGAATGAAAGATTGCTCACATTATGTGAACAATGGGATTATTACTGCTTTGACTGGTGTTTTACATCGCTCCAAATTATGTTTTCTTTATGGTTCTAATTTTCTAAACTTTTCCTTTCAGGTTGTTTCAACTAAAACAGGTAAAATTTTCTGACATGCAAACCTCCTTCTTCCTATTTAATTTTTATTTGTCATTATTGATTCATCGCTCCCTCGAACTATAAAGTCTATTCTAGGAAAAAAGATCAACATTTTTTTGAGCATTCCCACTGGGTGCTAACCACTGTATCAGGTGCCGGGAAGATGATAACTGGTAAGAGAAAGTACTGTAAAGTGTACAGGTGTGCAGCAGTGCATTTTCTCAGATACAGTTGGGCATGAGAAAAATATTACAGTGACCATCATTCTAGCCAAAGAAATAAAATCTTAGTTATAATACGGAGAGTCTAAGCTGGGTGTGGTGGCACACACCTGTAATCCTAGTACTGGGAGGCTGAGACAGGAGGATAGCAGATTCTAGGCCAGTTTCAGCAACTTAGCTGAATATTTATTAAAAAATAAAAAATATAAGCCGGGCGTGGTGGCACACACTTGTAATCCCAGTGCTTGGGAGGCTGAGACAGGAGGATGGCACAGGTTCAAAGCCAGCCTCAGCTACTTACTGAGGCGCTCAGTAACTTAGTGAGACTCTGTTTCCAAATAAAATATAAAATAGGTCTGGGAGTATAGCCCGGAGGTAGAAAGCCCCTGGTTTCCACCCCCAGTACCACCAAAAATAAAGAAGTAAACAAACAAACAAACAAATAAATAAATAAATAATAAAATAGGGTTGGGAGTGTGGCTCAGAGGTACAGTGCTCCTGGGTTCAAACCCCAGTGCAAAACAGAACAAAACAAACAAACAAACAAAAAATAGTGAGCTTCTAGTTCCTGTAACTTTCCTTCTGGGAAATTAAAATAGAAATTAGAAATGTTATAGTTGGTTGAATTTTTAAGATTTTGATTAGTCAAAAGGAATTTCTCCTCCTCCTCCTCCTCCTCCTCCTCTTCTTCTTGTTTATCTTTTTGGTACTGAGGATTGAACCCAGGGGCAGTCTATCTCTACCAGCTCATTCTACCATGCCCAGCTGAGAACTTTATAGTTCTAAAATTGCATATTTAAAATATAAACTATGCTAGGCATGGCACCGCGTACCTGTGATCCCAGTACTTGGGAAGCAGGGACAAGAAGATTGCAGGTTCAAGGGAGCCTCAGCAATTTAGCAAGACCCTCGGCAACTTAGTGAGACCCTGTTTCAAATCCAAAAATAAAATAGGGTGTGGGTGTAACTTGGAGATAGAATGTCCCTGGGTTCAATCCCCAATACCACAAAAACAAAACCAAAAATACTGGCTTTGGTTAACAAAATCTAGCTTTGCTATCTCCAACAAGATTCCAGCATACCAAAGACGCACTAATCCCTCAGAATTTAGTTCCCACAGGATCCACCCTTCTCCAGAGAAACAGGTTCATACGGACAAACTGCTGCCACTTGGTTCACCCCAGCCTTCCAGTAGATGAGATTTTTTTTTTTTTTTTTTTTTTTTTTTTGGTGTTCTATAGTGGGCTTCAGCCTGGGTGTATGTATTTTGATCTTCTCTGGGCTCCAGCACTGGCTGTTATGTGTGACTAGCTTCTGGGGCCTCTGGGCTAATTTAAATCTCTGAGTTGGTAGAATGCACAGATGCTAAGAATCAAAGGGTTTAATTTCTGACTAATCACAGTGTTTGAATGCACATCTAGGGAATGCAGTTTTCTCTTTCATCAGTCCAGTAAGTAGGCTAAACATAGAAAAGAAAGTGAGGAACTGCTGCTGCCTTATAGAGCCTGACACTTGCCACCCCAGCTTCTCAGCATGCTCTCCCCCTCCCCTCCCCTCCCCCTCCCCTCCCTCTTCTTCCCTTGCTCCTGTCTCTGAAAGTGGAAGTCCCAATACTTGGGAGGCTGAGACAGAAGGATCGCAAGAATGGAACTTCCATAATTTCCATCAGCCTTCCGCAGTCTTTAATAAAGAATTGGCCAGGCGTGGTGGCGCACGCTTGTAATCCCAGCATTCAGGAGGCTGAAACTGGAGGATCACGGTTCCCGGACAGCCTCAGTTATTTAGTGAGGCGCTCCGCAACTCAGTGAGACCCTTTTTCAAAATAAAGAATAAGCCGGGCGTGGTGGCGCACTGCATGCTTGTAATCCCCGCGCTTGGGAGGCAGAGACAGGAGGATCGCACAGGCTCGAAGCCAGCTGCGCGAGCTGGTTTAGGAGACCCTGTTTCCAAATAAAAAATGTAAAAATAGGTCTGGGAGTTTAGTCCGGAAGTAGAAGGGCTTTCAGGAACCCCAGTACCACCAAAAAAAAAAAAAAAAAAAAAAAGAATAAAAAGTAGGGCAGGGACTGTAGCTCACAAATGCTCCTGGGTTCCATCCCCACTCCCACAGGAAAAAAAAAAAAAGATTAGAATAATATGAATTTTTCCCCAATCACATGTAGAGTACTCTGTGCAAGGCAACTTCAAGACTAGCCCTGCACTGAGATGAAGCTGGGGTGCAGCGCGGTGACCTAGAATGTGTGAGGCCCTGAATTCAGTCCTCAGCACTGCAGAAAAAAAAAAAGAAAGAAAGAAAAAGAAGAAAGAAAGAAAACAAAAAAGGCTAGCTCCATACAACTAAAATGTCACCTAAGAAATACTTGTAAATAGCCGTGGGCGGTGGCGCAAGTTTGTAATCCCAGTACTGGGGAGGCTGAGACAGGAAGATTCAGGTTTGCGGACAGCTTCAGCTACTTAGTGAGGCCCTCTGCAACTTAGTGAGTCCCTGTTTCAAAATAAAGAATACAAAATAGGGCAGGGGGTATAGCTCAGAGGTCGAATGCTCCTGGGTTCCATCCCCAGAGCCACACACACACACACACATACACACACACACGAATAAAAAGTAATCATACTGGGGGTGTAGCTCAAAGGTAGAATGCCCCTGGGTTCAATTCCCAGCACCACAAAAAAAGAAAGAAAGAAAGAAAAAAGAAATAGCTGTAAACTTGGAGTAGTGGTGTACGCCTCTAATTGCTGACACTGAAGAATCAGAAGTTTGAGGCCAGCTTCAGTAACTTAGCAAGTCCTTGTTTCAAAATTTAAGAAAGCTGAGCGTGGTAGCACACGCTTGTAATACAACATTTGGGAGGCTGAGACAGGAGGACAGAGGTTTGAGGCCAGCCTCAGTTGCTTAGTGAGGCCTTTTACAACTCAGTGAGACCCCGTTTCAAAATAAAGAATAAAAAATAAGGCTAGGGGTGTAGCTCGGAGGTAGAATGACCCTGGGTTCCATCCCTGGTACCGCAAAAATTAAAATAAATATAAATAAATAAATAGGGCTGGGGGCAGAGCTCAGAGGTAAAAGGCCCCTGGATTCAATTGCCAATACCAAAAATAAAGGGAGGAGGACGTCGCTCCGTGGCAGAGCACTTGCCTAGCATGTGCAAGGCTCTGCATTCAGTCCCTAGTACTGACCCCCCAAAAATGCCTCTTTTAGCTTAATTCAGTAGGGCAGTTCTGTACAGTCCTCAGGCCCCATGACAGGTCACTGGGAAGATAGCTCGTTAACAGGTAGCCTTTTTTGATCCATTCTATGGATATTATGTGTCTGGCTTCCCATGGCTACAGCTCCTTCGAGACTGATGTTTCTCAGCAAATGGGTCCATTACGAGGGGCAGGACTGCCTACCAACAAGAGATAAGATAAACTGTGGGGACAGAGGACACAGGATTGAGAGACACAAGGAAATTAAAAGAAAGGCACAGACCAAAGGAAAAAGACTAGGAGAGCAGAAGAGAGACGTGTGTGTAGGAAGAGTGCAAGTGGGAACCGTTCTGTGGCTTTCTATTTTGCAGAAGCAAGAGAGACACAGGCCCTTCCTGCAGAATCAACTTCCATTGGTAAGTGGCAGTGAGGCCCACATCTTCCCCGGCATATTCAACTGCCGTGATTTTTCTTTTCAATAGCTAAAGAGACAGCCCTGGGTGATGTTCCAGGAATGCCCGGCCAGTGCACAGTGGAGACTTTGTTCATTTCCACAACATGGTTATTTCTGAGATGCTGCCAAAGTCAGCTCTCTGGGCTTTTGATACAAAAAGAGAAGGTTGTCTGTGCTGTGCATTTGGGATTTGGCTGGAAGGAAGGGGGGAGAGTTGATCCTGGCCAATCACTTGTCCGCACTGGCTTTCTTTCTCCTTGCTTTATAGTTTTCTTGTTTGTTTTTGCTTTTTGTTTTAGGTTTTGGTGGTACTAAGGATTGAGCCAAGGGGCACTCTACCTCTGAGCTACACCCCCGCCCCCATTCTTTTTATTTGTTTGATTTTTTTGAAGCGGGCTCGCTAGATTATTGAGGCTGGTCTCGAACCTGTGATCCTCTTATCTTAGCCACTCAAGTACTGGAATTACAGCTGTGTGCCACCATGTCTAGCTGGCCTTAGTTTTGTATTTGGTTCATCATTATCTTGGCCAGCAAATGGAGTACATTAAACATAAAAAGCCAAGTGCCAGCTTCAAATATAAAACCCAGCTATGCTCATCTGACCTCTTCTGCCCCTTGGACCTACTACATCCAGGACATCTATTTATTTATTTATTTATTTATTTATTTATTTATTATTTATTTATTTATTTTGGTGGCACTGGGGTTCCTGGAAGCCCTTCTACTGCCGGGCTATACTCTAAGACTATATATATATATATATATATATATATATATATATATATATATATATTTATTTTTTATTTTTATTTTTTTTCTTAATTTGGAAACAGGGTCTCTTAAACCAGCAAGGCTGGCTTCGAACCAGCGCGATCCTCCTGTCTCCGCCTCCCAAGTGCGGGGATTACAAGCGTGCACCACCAGGTCCGGCTTTTATTTTTTGGTGGTACTGGGGGTGGAACCCAGAGGCTTTCTACCTCTGGGCTATACTCCCAGACTTTTTGTATATTTTATTTGGAAACAGAGTCTCACTAAGTTGTTGAGAGCCTCACTAAGTAGCTGACGCTGGCTTCAAACCCGTGCGATCCACCTGTCTCAGCCTCCGAAGCGCGGGGATTACAAGCGTGCGCCACCACGCCCAGCTTACATCCAGGACATTTTTGTGTCTATGGATTTTGGTAATGTGGTAAATATGATTGTCATTCTACATCCCTTACCTCAGTCCCAAAGTACAGGGATGCCTTGTATAAGCTCATGACATAAGCATTCACATCTCTGTGGCAAACCATGGCCAGGCCCCAAGAGGAGGGAATCTCAGCCAGTGTCTCAGAGTGTGTGTGTATGTGTGTGTGTGTGTGTGTGTGTGTGTGTGTGTGTGTGTGCGTGCGCGCGCGTGTGTGTTACTTAGGATTAAAGGCAGGGGTGCTCCCTGACATATACCCCCAGCCTTACTTCATTTTATTATTATTTGGAGGGGGATACTGAACCCAGGGGCTTTTCACCTCAGAGCTATATCTCCAGCCCTTTTGTTTATTTATTTATTTTGTGGTACTGGGAATGGGACCCAGGAGCATTCTACCTCTGGGCTACTCCCCCAACCCATTTTTTTTTTTATTCTTTATTTAGAAACAAGGTCTCACTAAATTGCAGAGGTTCTCACTCCGATGATGAGGCTGGCATTGAACCTGTGATCCTCCTGTCTTCATCTCCCAACTACTGAGATTACAAGTGTGTGCCACCACACAGAGTTCAGGGTCTCATTCTTAAACTGAGACAAGATGTTTTGATAGAGAAAAGGAGAGTGAAGTTTATTTTTATTTTATGGAGAAGAATCTGAAAATTGTTACACCCTGACATTAAGAGCATACTATACCAATAAAAAGTTTTTTTAAAAAGAGCATGCTAAAGCCGGGCATGGTGGCACACGCTTGTAATCCCCGCACTTGGGAGGCTGAGACAGGAGGATCGCGCAGGTTTGAAGCCAGCCTCAGCTTCTTAGTGAGGCTCTCAGCAACTTAGTGAGACCCTGTTTCCAAATAAAATATAAAATGGGTCTGGGAGTATAGCCCAGAGGTAGAAAGCCTCTGTGTTCCACCCCCAGTACCACCAAAAAAAAAAAAAAAACATGCTATAGAGTAATTATAACAAAGAACTCATTTCTCACTCCTTGCTCTATCAGATTGTCATTTGGGAAATGGACAAAGTGCAGGAGAGAGTGGCCACAGCTGCCTGGGGGGGCGGGGATGGAGGTGGTTCAGACGGAAGCAGTGTATCCAGTTAAGGGACAGGGAGGGATACCAATTTCAAAGCAACCTGGGAAATTCAGAGTGCTGAACTAGAGTAGAATCTTTTGGAATAAATCCCCTCTAGTATTTGTGTGTGTGTGTGTGGTACTGGGGATGGAACCCAGGGGCATTCTACCTCGGAGCTTCAGAGCTTCACCTCCAGCCCTATTTTTATTCTTTATTTTGAAACAGGATCTCACTGAGTTGCAAAGCCTCCCAAATGCTGGGATTACAAGCGTGTGCCACCACGCCTGGCTCACTTCCCACTTTTATAGAGCTCATTTGAAATGACAAAAAGTAGCCCGGGCGTGGTGGTGAGGTTTAATCCCAGTACTTGTGAGGCTGAGACAGGAGGATCACACAGGTTCGAAGCCAGCCTCAGCTGCTTAGTGAGGCTCTCAGCAACTTAGTGAGACCCTGTTTCCAAATAAAGTATAAAATAGGTCTAGGAGTGTAGCCCGGAGGTAGAAAAGCCTCTGGGTTCCAAAAGTACTACAAAACATAAAAAAATAATAAAATAAAATGACAAAAAGCAGCCAAAATGTTAGGACATACTGAAATCCCAGGACTTGGGAGGCTGAGACAGGAGGATCCCAGTTTGGGGACAGCCTCAGCTACTTAGTGAGGCCCTTTGCAAGTCAGTGAGACCCTGTCTCAAAATAAAGAATAAAAAATAGGGCTGGGCATATAGCTCAGAGGTAGAATACCCCTGAGGTCCATCCCCAAGACCACAAAAATAAAAATGAAAATAAAAATAAATAAATAAATAAATAAATAAATAAATAAAATAAGGCTATGATTTTATCTCAGAGAAAGAACGTGCCTCAGTTTAATCCTTGCACACACACAGTAGCTTGGTGTGGTGGCATATGCTTGTGATCCTAGTGCTTGGGAGGCTGAGACAAAGAGGATCGCAGGTTTGAAGACAGCTGATGTTTACAGGATGGCACGAGAACAATTTAGTTTGAAGAGGAGAATGATGAAATAAGGAATCGTTCTAGTTATCCCGGCTAATGCGCAACTTCAAAATCTCTTTCAGCTCCCGAAGTACCAACTATTGATCAGGCATATTCAAAACTCAGCAACAGCATCACTGTAGAGTGGGCGACGGTGCCAGGGGCCACCAGTTACCTGCTCACGGCCGAAGACAGGGACACGGTCATAGAAACCATGGTGGCCAATTCCCCAGGCACCGTGACAGGCCTGAAGGCTGCGACCTTGTACCAAATCACCCTCAGAGCCATCAGTGCTGCAGGGAGAAGCCAGGCATCACCTCCAAAGCAGGCAAAGACAGGTAGCTGGACGCTCATGCTCTGTGATTTGGGCAAGTTCTAATGAAACTGCAAATGGGTAATGCAATTCGGTGTCATGTGAGTGGGACAATTCATGGCTCATAAGGGAAAATCACCACGTGGTGTGTGTGTGTGTGTGTGTGTGTGTGTGTGTGTGTGTGTTACTGAGGATGGAACCCAGGGGCATTCTACCTCTGAGCAACACTCCCAGCCCTATTCTATTCTTTTATTTCAAAACAGGGCCTCACTAAGTTTCTGAGGCTGGCCGTGAATCTGTGATCTTCCTATCTTAGCCTCCCAAGTACTGGGATTACAGCTGTGCACCACCATGATCGGCACCAAATACCAAATATATATATATATATATATATATATATATATATATATATATATATGTATATATATATATATTTTGGCAACAGATATCTATGGAGGAGACAGCATTTAAATGCATGATGCTTTTCTTTGAAAATAAAACCCATTCTGGAGGGTGTGTGTGTGTGTGTGTGTGTGTGTGTGTGTGTGTGTGTGTTACTGGGGCATTATAAGCTCTGAGCTACGCCCCCCAGACCTTTTTTTTATTCTTTATTTTGAGAAAGAGTCTTGCTAAATTGCTGAGGCTATCTTTGACCCTGTGATCTTTTTATCTCAGCCTCCCAAATACTGGAATTACATGCATGCACTACCATGCCTGGCTTTTTAGGCATTTTTAAAAGCATCCCTGTTTTTATATTTCTTTTTTATTTTTATTTTTTTTTTTTGTGGGTTTGGGGGTGGAACCCAGAGGCATTCAACCTCTGAGCTACACCCCCTGCCCTGTTTTTTATTTTTATATTTTTGAAACAGGGTCTCACTGAGTGGCAGAGGGCCTAAGTAGCTGAGGCTGTCCACAAACCACAATCCTCCGGTCTCAGCCTCCTGAATGCTGGGATTACAAGCATGTGCCACCATGCCCAGCTCAAATGAGATTTTTCTACACTTGGACTACATGACACATATGTTAATAAATAAAAACCATTTAGAGTTTGTCATCGGCATTACTTAAATTGATTTTGCAAAGTTGTACCTGAACCTAGATATATTTTTGAAAATTTAGATATACATTAATATAGTAAAACCAAACTGGGTTTGGTGGTGCATGTCGGTAATCCCAGTACTTGGGAGGCTGAGACAAGAAGATCAAAGGTTTGAGGCCAGCCTCAGCAACTTAGCCAGACCCACAGCAACTCAGTGAGATCCTGTTTCAAAATAAAAACTAAATAGCCGGGCCTGGTGGCGCACGCTTGTAATCCCTGTGCTTGGGAGGCAGAGACAGGAGGATCGCGCAGGTTCGAAGCCAGCCGCGCTGACTTAAGAGACCCTGTTTCCAAATAAAAATATAAAATAAGCCTGGAAGTGTAGCCTGGAGGTAGAAGGGTTTCCAGGAACCCCAGTTACCACCAAAAAAAAAAAAAACCCACTAAATAAAGGGCTAGGGGTGTATCTCAGAGGTAGAATGCCCCTGGCTTTAAGCCCTAGTACCCTCCCCGCAAAAAGTAGTAAAACCATTATTTTCTCCACTGATTTACATTATGCTTACAGAAATATTTTATCTAATTTCTGACCAACTTCCAGTTGACAGTAGTGCCTAATATTCAGAAGTTTCCCATTTCTTTGCCACATCATCTATGATGAATACATACTTGATTAGTAATTATTCAGTGGAACGCTACCATGAATAGCTTCACAAAGCATACAAAGCAAATGTGTCGCTTTGAACCTCCCTATGATGTATAGTTACAATGAACCAATAAAAGCATAAAAATATTTTACAAAGCAAATAACTTATTTGAAGTGCTGGGGATTGAACTCAGGGCCTTGTGCATGCTAAGCAAGCGCCATACCACTGAATTACTTCCAACAAATGATTATCGTATAATCAACCTCAATTTACTTATTCCTAAATAATCGGAATGACCTTCTGTTGGACCTCTGTAACACAAATATGTTGGGTTTTTTTTGTTTGTTTGTTGTGTGGTTGTTTTTTTTTTTTCTTTTTAGTGTTGGCTGCACCAATTCTAGAAGTAAGCTCTCCAAGCCCAGACTCTATCCTTGTGCGGTGGGAGGCTGTAGACTTGGCAATTGGATTCTCTGTGTCCATTATGCAAGCCAATGGCTTGGGTAGAATTTGGAAGGAGAACACTACAAATACCTCCTTGACCTTCAGCAATTTAGACGCTGGGACGCTCTACACAATAAAGGCCTACGCCTGGAACGCCAACGGCATCCCTGGGGATGACTCCACCTGCAATCAGAGAACAAGTAAGGACTTCACAGCACAGCCTCCTGCGGTCTCGTTTTTGATTAAGGATGGGGGCTGTGCGTTGCAGCCATCAACAGCAACCGACGCTCACTGATAAGCACAGAGCAGCTGGCAGCAGCTGCTTAAATTTATTATGAAGTTATTTATAGTGCCTTGACTATTCCTCCTTGGCAGTGCAAATGCTTACTGCATGCATAAGGAATGCTGCGGAGAATCCACGGATTGGAGCCCAGCCCGTTCTGAAATCCACCGCGGTGGCATTCGGTGTCACACAGGAGGGACACAGTTAGGTTACCAATCACCTCTAGTCCCTTCCTGGGTTCAGACCAATAATCTAAACAAAAAGAATTGGGCTGGACGGGAATTCATTTATCCAACATTCATTTATCCAGTGAGTGTGTGCCAACTGAGAGGAGGCAATGTTCCAGAGATACCGCAGGCTGCGAGGCTGTGTTCCTGCGGTCCTGGTGTGTGTCATCCTGGGACGGAAATCAGTGTTCCGCACGCATTGCCCTGAGGCCGCCCGGGGCTCCCCACCAGTTCTCCTCCAGTCGCAGGCTGAGCAGGTGCACTGCAGGGTGTGTCCACCATCCTCACCGGGGGCGGCCTGACCAAGAGACCCTACCACACAGTGACTGGGAGTCCAGTCCAGTGTGAGCTGCTGGAGTGAGCCAAGAGAATGAGAGATGAGAGGTGGTGTGAGGGAGGAGAGAGAGAGAGAGAGAGAGAGAGAGAGAGAGAGAGTGTTTTGAGTAAGTCTTCCACTGCCAATGTGACCTAAATAGATGTTGAACTCCATTAGCGTTAGCACTCCCTATGTAGGTGAACCAGATTCGCCTACATATATATATATTCAGCTTTACAGAGCATTGCACACCTGTAATCCCAGTGACAAAGGCGCCTGAGGCAGGAGGACTGCAAGTTCAGGGCCAGGTTGGGCAGCTTAGTGAGACCCTATCTCAAAATAAAAATAAAAAAGGAACTGGGTGTGGTGGTGCACACCTGTAAATCTAGTACTTGCGAGGCTGAGACAGGAGGAGCGCAGGTTCAAGGACAGCCTCATAACTATTTAGTGAGGCCTTCAGCAACTTAGCAAGACCCTGTTTCAAAACGAAAAATAAAAAGGGCTGGGGATATAGCTCAGCAGTAGAATGCCCTGGAGTTCCATCCCCAGTGCCAAAAATAAAGAAGGGGTATACTTACTTCATTAATGATAGAAAAAATATTTGCCCTATCATGTAATAACATGATACTTTTTTTTTAATACTCTCTTATCTTTGTGGTACTGGGGATTAAACCCAGAGCCTCATGGTATCTAAGCATGTGAGCTACCCCCTTTACATTTCTCATCTTGTTCTACTCGGTTTTTTTTTTTTTTTTTTTTTTTTTGTGGTACTGAGGGTGGAACCCAGAGGCTTTCTACATCTGGGCTATACTTTCAGACCTATTTTTTATACTCTATTTGGAAACAGGGTCTCACTAAGTTGCTGAGAGCCTCACTAAGTAGCAAGTAGCTGAGGCTGGCTTCGAACCTGTGCGATCCTCCTGTCTCAGCCTCCCAAACTCGGGGATTACAAGCGTGCGCCACCACGCCTGGCTTGTTATGCTCTTTAATCACTTAGGTCTCTGTTGTTGTTTGTTTTGAGGACTGAAGATTGAACCCAGAGTCTCATTTGTGCCAGGCAAGCGCTCTACCACTGAGCTGTACCCCCAGCCCTTTTTATTTTTAGACAGGGTCTCACTAAATGGCCAAGGCTGACCTCTAACTTGTGATCTTCCTGCCTTGGCCTCCTAAGTAGCTGGGATTGCAGACCTGGACCATCACACTCAGCTACTTGTTAAATTGTCTATTCATTCATACATACTCTGTGTGTGTGTGTGTGTGTGTGTGTGTGTGTGTGTGTGTGTGTGTGTGGTACTGGGATTCCTGGAAGACCTTCTACCTCCGGGCTCCACTCCCAAACCTTTTTTTTTTTTTTTTTTAATACTTTTTGTTTGGAAACAGGGTCTCTTAAGCCAGTGCTACTGGCTTCGAACCTGTGCGATCCTCCTGTCTCCGCCTCCTAAGTGCAGGGATTACAAGTGTGCGCCGCCATGCCCGGCCATACTTTTTTTTTTTTTTTTTTTTTTTTTGGTGGTACTGGGGTTCCTGGAAGCCCTTCTTCCTCTGGGCTACACCCCCAGACCTATTTTATATTTTTGAAACAGGGTCTCTTACGCCAGCGCGGCTGGCTTCGAACCTGCGTGATCCTCCTGTCTCCGCCTCCCAAGCGCGGGGATTACAAGCGTGCGCCACCACGCCCGGCAGCATACTTTTTTTTTTAAATCACCTATATAGCTGGGCTTGGTGGCGCACGCTTTAATCCCCGTGCTTGGGAGGCAGAGACAGGAGGATTGCGCAGGTTCGAAGCCAGCCTCAGCTACTTAGTGAGGCTCTCAGCAACTTAGTGAGACCCTGTTTCCATATAAAATAGAAAACAGGTCTGGGAGTATAGCCCAGAGGTAGAAAGCCCCTGGGTTCCACCCTCTGTGCCACCAAAATAAATAAATAAATAAAAATAAAATAAAATAAAATAAAATAAAAATAGGTCTGGAGTGTATCCCGGAGGTAGAAGGGCTTCCAGGAACCCCAGTACCCCCCCCCACACACACACACACACAAATCACCTATATATAAGCCGGGCGTGGTGGTGCACGCTTGTAATCCCTGTGCTTGGGAGGCTGAGACAGGAGGATTGCACGGGTTCAAAGCCAGCCTCAGCTACTTAGTGAGGCTTTCAGCAACTTAGTGAGACCCTGTTTCAAAATAAAATATAAAAAAGGTCTGGGAGTATAGCCCAGAGGTAGAAAGCCCCTGGGTTCCACCCCCTGTGCCACCAAAAAATAAAAATAAAAATAAAATAAAATAAAAATAGGTCTGGAGTGTATCCCGGAGGTAGAAGGGCTTCCAGGAACCCCAGTACCCCCCCCCCACACACACACACAAATCACCTATATATAAGCCGGGTGTGGTTGCGCATGCTTGTAATCCCTGTGCTTGGGAGGCTGAGACAGGAGGAGCGCACGGGTTCGAAGCCAGCCTCAGCTACTTAGTGAGGCTCTCAGCAACTTAGTGAGACCCTGTTTCAAAATAAAATATAAAAAAGGTCTGGGAGTATAGCCTGGAGGTAGAAAGCCTCTGGGTTCCACTCCCAGTGCCACCAATAAATAAATAAATAAATAAATAAATATTATATTATAATAAATAAATATTATGACAAGCTTATTTTTTCCATTTTATAAAAAAAAAAAAACAAGCAGATCCAATTATATAGCCAAGGTCCATAGATAGTTATTAGTTTGTACAGGTTAACAGCAGATAGGTTACCAGTTTACAGGTACCCTGAGTCCCTATTTTATGCCTTGAATACTTGTATTTATTCAACTATTGGGGTACTTACCCTCTGAGCTCCTCAACATTGTTGGGCTAAATCTTGCATGGGTTCCTGAGGCTACTATAAAATCTTAATTGTTCCTCAAAAATGTAGGTCCTCGTGCCCCCGCCAACATTCAAGTCTCTTTTGACGGCGGCACCCTGAAGGCGTCGGTTTCCTGGACCCCGACAGAAGGAGCGTCCAGCTACACGGTGATGGCTGTGAGCGGCTCTTCAGAGCGGAGCTGTAACACGTCGTCCAGCTCCTGCAGCATCTCTTCCCTCAGCTGCGGCGCTGAGTACCTGGTTTCCGTTTTAGCCAGGAACGACGCTGGATCTAGCGAGTCCTCTTCAGCAGCAACCCTGAAGACTGGTATGCCGGCGAGGGCGAGAAGCCCGCGGGCTGGCTAGGCAGTGGGCTCGCCTGTAATCCCGGTGCTTGGGAGGCTGAGACAAGAGGAGGGTCATGGCTAGCTTCAGCAATTTAGTGAGGCCCTCTGCAACTTAGACGCAGTTTCAAACTAAAAATGGGGCTGGAGGTTACTGCAGGGAAAAAGAAAGAGAGAGGAGAGAGAGAGAGAGAGAGAGAGAGAGAGAGAGAGAGAGAGAGAGAGAGAGAGAGAGAGAGAGAGAGAAATCCTAATGTTCCAGAGCACTCTGGAAGCATGGTCTAAGTGAAAGCATTGAGTTGCACATGCTGATGAGTTTGAGTAATACAGATAGAGAAGCCAGATTCTGTGCATTGAAAAAAACATTTCTTTGAATATTTGGAAGCCTGGCTTTTATTTCAGATTTCTCATTAGTTTTTTATTTTTAAATTATTTTATTTATTTATTTATTTGGTGGTACTGGGGGTGGAACACAGGGGCTTTCTACCTCCGGGCTATACTCCCAGACCTATTTTATACTTTATTTGGAAACAGGGTCTCACTAAGTTGCTGAGAGCCTCAGTAAGTAGCTGAGGCTGGCTTTGAACCTGTGTGATCCTCCTGCCTCAGCCTCTCAAGTGCGAGGATTACAAGCGTGCGTCATCACGCCCGGCTATTTTATTTTATTTTTTGAGATAAGGTCTTGCTATGTTGCCTAGACTAGCCTTGAATTTCTGGGCTCAGATAATCCTCCTGCCTCAGCCTCCCAAGTAGTTAGAACTAAAGATATACACTACTATGCCTGCCTGCCTGCCTTCTTTCCTTCCTTCCTTCCTTCTTTTTATACTGGGAATTTAACCCAGGAGCATTCTACATCTGAGCCACAACTCCAGGCTTATTATTATTATTTTTATTTTGAAATAAGGTCTTGCTAGGTTGCTACAAGTCTAAGTTACTGAGGCTGGCTTTGAACCTGTGATCCTCTGTCTTATCTCCCAAGTACTGGGATTACAAACTTGTGTCTGTACACGTTGCATTTTTTTAAGTTAGAAAAATTCTAAGATCCAGCTGGAGTTATATACAGTTCAAAATGAATTATAGATAACACTTTTTTTTTTCTGGACAGGGGGATGGAACCCAGGGGCATTCTACACCGAGTTATACCCCCAGCCCTATTTTTTATTCTTTATTTTGAAACAGAGTCTCACTGAGTTGCAAAGGGCCTCACTGAGTAGCTGAATCTGGCTGCAAACCCAGATCCTCTTGTCTCAGCCGCTCAAATGCTGGAATTACAAGTGTGCGCCACCACACCCAGCTGACAACTCTTTTTGACATCAGGTTTCATGACCAAGACTTGGTGAGAAATGTTTATTAAGACAGATATAGGAAGTTGGGCATGATGGCAACCTAGTGAAGCCCTGTTTCCAAACAAATATGGTGTGTGTGTGTGTGTGTGTGTGTGTGTTACTGGAGATTGAACCCAGGGGCATTCTACCTCGGAGCTATACCACCAGCCCTATTTTATTTTTATTTTGAAACAGGGTCTCACTAGTTTGCTGAAAGTCTCACAACGTGCTGAGGCTGTTTCCTTATCTGCAATCCTCCTGTTTCAGCCTCCCAAGTACTAGGATTATAGGTATGTGACACCACGCCCAGCCAAAAAATATATATATTTTTTGTGGTACTAGGGGTGGAACCCAGGGGTTTTCTACCTCTGGGCTATACTCCCAGACCTATTTTATATTTTATATTTTATTTGGAAACAGGGTCTCACTAAGTTGCTGAGAGCCTCACTAAGTAGCTGAGGCTGGCTTCAAACTTGTGTGATCCTCCTGTCTCAGCTTCCCAAGCGCTGGGATCACAAGCGTGCGCCACCACACCCGGCTCAAAAAATAATTTTCAAAAGGGTTGGGGGTATAGTTAGGAGGTAAAAATATCCCTGGGTTCAATTCCTAGTTCCCCCATCCCAGCTTCACACACACACAAAAGATAGAAATAGGATATTTCTAGTTCAGAATGTGTTTAGGTATTTTCCTGTGTGTGGTGTACTGGGCATGGAACCCAGGGGTCTTCTGTCTCTGGGCTATACCCGCAGACCTATTTTATTTTTTAGTTTGAAACAGGATCTCACTAAGTTGCAGAAGCCTTCTCTAAGTTGCCGAGGCTGGCTTCAAACCTGCGATGCTTCTGTCTCAGCCTCCCAAGTACTGGGATTACAAGCATGCGCCACCACGCCTGACCAAACTTGGTGATTTGGGTTCTCATTCGACAATCACATTAGCAGTGGTTAGGAGAGAAGAGATGAGGGACACTTTTGGAAGCACAGCCATTCCCAGTCATTTAATGTAAGAGAGCAGCAGCCCTTGTTTTTCAATCTTGGATGCACATTAAAAGCATCTGGGGAGCTTTTATAAAATTGCCATACCCAGGTTCCACTGGAAGCCAATTAAAATGGAGTTGCTGGAAATAGTGTCTGGATATGAATAGTCTGTTAAAGCCCCCCAGTTGATTCTTTTTATATTATTATTATTATTATTATTATTATTATTATTATTATTTGCAGTACTGGGGATAGAACCCAGGGGCATTGTACCTCCTAGCTACACCCCCAGTCCTATTTTTTAGTCTTTTTATTTTGTTTAATTAATTAATTTATTTATTTTTGCAGTACTGGGAATGGAACCCAGGGGCTTTCTACTTCCAAACTACACCCCAGCCCTATTTTTTATTCTTTATTTTGAAACAGGGTCATACTGAGTTACAGAGGGCCTCACTAAGTAGCTGAGGCTGTCCTCGAACCATGATGCTCCTGTCTGAGCCTCCTGAATGCTGGGATTGCAAGTGTGCACCACCACAGTGGGATTTATTTATTTATTTATTTATTTATTTATTTATTTATTTGCAGTCTGGGGATGGGACCCAGGAGCATTCTACCTCTGAGCTACACCCCCTGCCCTATTTTTTTTTATTCTTTATTTTGAAACAGGGTCTCACTAAGTTGTAGAGAGACTCACTAAGTAGCTGAGGCTGTCCGTGAATAGTGATCCTCCGGTCTGCCTTCCAAATGCTGGGATATCAAGCATCTGTCACCACGCTTATTTATTTGCTTGTTTGGTTATTTATTTATTTATTTGCCACCACTGGCTTCTCCAGTTGATTGTGTTTAAATACCAGTTGTCCGGTTTAAATACCACTGAAATAGTCCCACGCACTGATTTGTTGGCTCTAGTTTGGGTATAACACGGTCATGATCATGGGACCGACCTGGATTTACAAAAGAAAAACTATGTTTAGAAAGTACTGTGGTTTCCTGGGGCCCAGAAATGTAGAATATATTTTGGGAATATTTCTGTTAGAGATGACTAAAAGTTTGGACGCCAGCCGGGAATGGTGCCGTGGTGCTCACCTATAATCCTGGTACTTGGGAGGCTGAGACAAGAGGATCCAAGATTCATGGTCAGCCTCGGCAGTTTAGTGAGACTCAGCAACCTAGTGAGATCCTGTTTCAAAACAAAAATAAATAAATAAATAAAAATAAAAAGGGTGTGTGGGGGGTACAGCTTGGAGGTAAAATGCCCCTGGGTTCAATCCCCAGTACCACATTTGCGTAAGTAAGTAAGTAAAGAATAAAAAATAAAAGCTAGCTGGGGCGTGGTGGCACATGCCTGTAAAATCCCAGTACTTGGGAGGCAGAGACAGGAGGATTGCAGGTTTGAGGACAACCTCAGCAAACTTAGACTCTCAGCAACCTAGCAAGACACTGTTTCAAAACAAAAAATAAGCCGGGCGTGGTGGCGCACGCTTGTAATCCCAGCATTTGGGAGGCTGAGACAGGAGGATCCAGGTTGGCAGACAGCTTCAGCTACTTGGTGAGGCCCTCTGCAACTTAGTGAGACCCTGTTTCAAAAGTAAAGAATCAAAATAGGGCTGGGGTATAGCTTGGAAGTAGATTGCCCATCACCAATACTGCAAAATATAAAAATAAAAATAAATAAAAATAAAAAGGGCTGGGGGTGTAGCTTGGAGGTAGAAGGTTCTTGGGATTAATCCCTAGTAACACTAACACACACACACACACACACACACACACACACACACACACACACTCACCACACACACAAAGATGAAGGGAATTGTTATTGGAAGAGTTAGAGAAAAATGTTAGCATTTGAAAGCACAAGGAAGTCGAACAAGGTGGTGCACATCTGTAATTCCAGTTTTTGGGTGGCTCAGACAGAAAGATCAGAGGTTCGACACTAGCCTCAGCTATTTAGCAAGACCCTGTTTTCAAAATAAAAAATAAAAAGGGCTGGGATGTAGCTCAGAGGTAGAAAGCCCCCAGGTTTAACCCCAGTACCAATAAATAAATAAATAAATAAATAAATAACAATGTGCCGGGCGTAGTGGCGCACGCTTGTAATACCAGCATTCGGAAGGTTGAGACCAGAGGATCGCGGTTTGCGGACAGCCTCAGCTTCTTAGTGAGGTCCTCTGCAACTTAGTGAGAACCTGTTTCAAAATAAAGAATAAAAAATAGGCCAGGGATGTAGCTCGGAGGTTGAATGCCCCGGGTTCCATCCCCAGACAAGAAAGAAAGAAGGAAGGAAGGAAGGAAGGAAGGAAAGAAAGAAAGAAAGAAAGAAAGAAAGAAAGAAAGAAAGAGGGAGGGAGGAAGGGAGGAAGGAAGGAAGGAAGGGTGAAACTTCCTGTATCTAAAAACAACTAGCAAACTCCTATGACCCTTTATTTCAAACAGCATTTCATATAGAGCTGGGCGTGGTGGCGCATGCTTGTAATCCCCATGCTTGGGAGGCTGAGACAGGAGGATCACACAGGTTCGAAGCCAGCCTCAGCTACTTAGTGAGGCTCTCAGCAACTTAGTGAGACCCTGTTTCCAAAAAATAAAAAATAAAAAAGGTCTGGGAGCATAGCCCAGAGGTAGAAAGCCTCTGGGTTCCACCCCTAGTACCACCAAACAGCATTTCATATAATGAGATAATTTTTTTTTTTTTTTGGCAGGTCTGGGAATGGAACCCAGGGCCATTCAACCGCCGGGCTATACCCCCTGCCCTATTTTTATTCTTTCTATTTTGAAACCAGATCTCATTGAGTTGCAGAGGGCCTCATTAAGTAGCTGAGGCTGTTCTCGAACCACGATCCTCTTGTCTCAGCCTCCCGATAGCTGGGATTACAAACGTGTGCCACCATGCCCCGCAGAGAATTTCAATAGGTTATTGGAGTTTGTTGTAGCATAGACTTTGGTTCTACTAAAAAAAAAAATCTCATATTTCTGGTACAACATTTGGCATATTGTGAACAAATTCAATCTGTGACAAGCTTAGAGTTGATGATTTGGGTTATCTTGGAATCTTAGATAAATGTAAAGAAAAAATAGGGCAGGGGCATAGCTTGGAGAAAGAAAATGTAAAGAAAATCTCCTGCAATAGTTTTATAACTGCCTTTTATTGATTGTGTCCTAGTTGCTTGTGCACCTGGAAGAGTGACGATCCAAGAAGACTCCCCTGGCCACCTGTCTGTGGCTTGGTCCAACGTAGATCTGGGTGACTACTACGTGGCTTTTGTGAAGAGTGACGATGGCTTGGAAGTACACTGCAACACATCCCTCACCCAGTGCAATTTCTTATCTGAGTGTGGCTTCACGTACTTTATCAGTGTTTTTGCCTACAACAGGGCAGGGCAGAGTCCTCTGGGTGATGTATTCAATTATACCACAGGTAAGTCGCATTGGGTGCGTGTAAGGGGAGCTCTGAGTTCTCAGCAGTAGGAGGACCACCTGTGCTGTTTACTGACTCATCACCTGGGAGTCATTCTAGGGCCAAGAACACAGAATAAGTAAGTCTCTCATCTGTTCTTTCCAGACTAGGAAAATTTGATTTTGTGGATCCACACTTGACAATAAGGAAAGGTTCCGGGGATGAAAATAGAGAAAAGAGTAGAGTTGTTTGATCCCGCTCTGGAAAACTGAAGTTTCCACACAGATCTGTGTTTAGGTCTAGATCCTGAAGAGGATGCAGTCCCTCCGTTTCAGGAGTTCCGTGTCTCCCTGGAAACACAGAAGCAGTGGCAATGGCCACAGTGTCCATGGTGTGGAGGGCTGTGGAGTCGATCCCCTGGGTTTAAGTCCTGTTGACCACTAATGGCATTTGTAAAACAGGGACAATGACGTCCACCTTGCTACTGCCTTAGCGTCTTCCACTGCAAGATAGGAGAAATCATAATAACACAGTTGCGAAGGGGTCTTTGTATGTGATAAAGCAGAATGCAAATATTTTATTAGCATCATTGCTTCCGTGGCTATTATTCTTCTCCATTAGATCAGAGTCTTGTCTCAGGAAGGGATTGCATCTTATCTTTGCCATTAGTGCTTATCATAGTGTGATCAGTGTAGAAAGATGCTTTTTAAAAAAATTTGTTATTGAACATAAATGGTATACATTTAACCTATACTTGATGCCCGCTCCCCCCTCCTGCCCTGTTTTCCCTTCCCCCCTCCCAACAATGATTGTCCCGGGTAACCATTCCATATTCATAATTTTACACATATTCGGATGTGGACCCTCGTTAATCAAGTTCAGTTTTCCTCCTCCTCTATCCTTCCATTCAAGCTTTGCTGGTATTTCCCCTCCATTACCTGGAGTCCCACTGGTATCCTCTAGGTTCCCTAGTTTGGGCATATTAGAGGAAACATATGTACCTTCTCCTTCTGTGCTTGGCTGATCTCACTTAACATAATGTTCTCCAGGACTTTCCATCTTCTTGCAAATGGCATGATTTTGTTCTTCTTTATGGCTGAGTAGAATTCCATTGTGTGTATTTCCCAGAGTTTTAAAATCCATTCATCTGTTGATGGAGACCTGGGTTGGTTCCATATTCTGGCTATTACGAATTGTGCTGCTATGAACATAGGTATGCATATGTTGCTATAGTTCTCTGAATTCAACCCTTTTGGAAAGATACCCAGGAATGGTATAGCTGGATCGTATGGTGGATCTATTCCTAGCTTTCTTAGGAATCTCCACACAGATCTCCATAGTGGCTGAACTAGTTTGCACTCCCACCAACAGTGTAAAAGAGTTCCTCTTTCCCCACATCCTCACCAGCATTTGTTGTTATTTGATTTCTTTATGCTTGCCACTCTGACTGGGGTTAGATGGAATCTCAGTGTAGTTTTGATTTGCATCTCCCTGATGGCTAATGATGTAGAACATCTTTTCATGTATCTATTGGCCCTTTGTAAGAAAGATGCTTTTTTGTGTGTGGTACTGGGAATAGAACCTAGGGGCATTCTACCTTTGAGCTATATCCCCAGCCTTATTTATTTATTTATCTATTTATGGTACTGGGGGTTACAACTAGGGGAATTCTACCCCTGAGCTATACCTGCAGCCCTTTAATTTTTTATTATTTTGGAACAGGGTCTCACTAAGTTATGGAAGACCTTCCTAAATTGCTAAGGCTGGCCTTGAATCTGTGATCCTCCTGTCTCAGCCTTCCCTCTCAAGTACTGGGATTACATACCCAGCCAACATGCTCTACTTTTGAAGACTGAATTGAGTGACTTGGAATTCATATTTACAAATAATATAGAGAATTTACTAGCTGGATTATAATAAATTTTACCAGGTCAAGGAATTTAAATAATTCTTGTTTTGGAATCTGGAGTAAGAAGCTATCAATAAGGTCTCCAGAACACTGGAGGGCCTTCCTGAGGATATGGCCTTAAACTGGAGTTGAAGAATTGATGGAGTGTTGCTGGCGTGATGGGAAGTCATCTCAGTACTTGGGAGGCTGAGACAGGAGGATTGCAAGTTTAAGGCCAGTCTTAGTTTAATGAGACCCTCAGCAACTTAGTTGAAACCCTGTTTCAAAATTTAAAAAAAAGGTGAGCAGGCATGGTGGTGCTGGCTTGTAATCCCAGTACTTGGGAGACTGAGACAGAAGGATCGCAAGTTCACAGCCAGCCTCAGCTACTTAGTAAGGTCTTCTGCAACTTAGTGAGACCCTGTTTCAAAATAAAGAATAAAAAATAGAGCCGGGGGTGTAGCTTGGAGGTAGAATGCCTCTGGGTTCAGCCCCTAGTAACACACACACACACACACACACACACACACGGCTGGGTTCATAGCATGGAAGTGAAATGCCGCTGGCCTTAATCCCCAGTACCAAAAAATGAGAAAATAAAAGAAGAGGAGGAGGAGGAATGTTGATAAATTGGCCGAATTTTAAAAAATGGATGGAATGTATTTGGCACAAAAAAGTTTCTCAGAGAGACATTCCCCGCCCTCCACCCCAGCCTTAGCGGGTTTCCGCTCAGGGGAAGTGGGGAAAGGCTTTCCAGCGGTCTTCAAGGCATGGAGCCTGGCTGGGGAATGGAGAAGCCTGCGTGGCAGGGGCTGTGACAGCTTGTGATGAAGTGTCCTGCTGAGGACTTAACTGCGCAGTGGGAATCAGGCCAAGGTTGGAACAACGGAACATGTTACTCATATCTGAGCCCAAAGGCTGCCTCCTTTGACCCTCTTGGAACTGTGGAACCAGTAACAAGACCGCGTGCTGATTGTACAGTGAGGAAGATTTTTTTAAATTTATTTAATTTATTTATTTATTTATTTATTTATTTTGCGGTACTGGGGATGGAACCCAGGGGCATTCTACCTCTGAGAGACACCCCCAGCCCTATTTTTTTATTCTTTCTTTTTTTTTTTTTTTGAAACAGGGTCTCACTGAGTTGCAAAGGGCCTCACTAGGTAGCTGAGGCTGTCTGCGAACCCAGATCCTCCTGTCTCAGCCTCCCCAATGCTGGGATTACAAGCGTGTGCCACCACGCCTGGCTGAGGAAGATTTTTATTTTAAGCCAAGAATAGAAGAAGTGGAAGATAAATTCCCAAGTCAGCTTCTCACCCTGGGGGTCAGGAGGTTATAGATATGAGGCCAAAGAAATCAGAGGGAGAGGCACAGGCTAGGAAAGGGAAGGAATGTTCATGTACTGTTGTCCTGGAGTCAGAGGTTGTCTGGGGCGTTAGAGCGTGATCATCTTACCTAGACATTCATGGTACTGGGTGGTGATCTCCCTTCCTCTGTCGTCCTTGCTTCCTGAGAGAAAGATTTCTAATGAAAAGCACGAATAGTGGAATATAAGACTTTTTTTAGGGACATGGGGGCACGGTTAAGAGAAGTCTGGGAGTCGGGTGTGTGGTGGCCCACGCTTGTAATCCCAGCATTCAGGAGGCTGAGACTGGAGGATCGCGGTTCTCGGACAGCCTCAGCTACTTAGCGAGGCCCTTTGCAACTCAGTGAGACCCTGTTTCTAAATAAAAAATAAAAAATAGGGCAGGGAGTATAGCTCGGAGGTTGAATGCTCCTGGGTTCCATCTGTAGACCTACAGAGAGAGGGGAGGGGGAGGGAGGAGGCTGGGATAAAGAAGTTCTGTTCCAGAGAAAGGGTCTGGACGGGTCTGTTTCTGGGAATGGAAAAGGGCCGTGAGTTCAATGCCATGTGGCGAGTTTTATTAGGCGTGGACACTCTCCCTCTCCCGTGTGCATTCTGGAAGGTCACTATCCCTTTTCCCGCCACAGCTTAGTGTGTCTGCACTGTCTCTACCATGTTGAAAACTTTCCCACTGGTGCCTAAGTGAATCACTGGTGGTGGTGGTCAGGGGGTGTCTAAATTGCATCTGGACAGCGAATCTCTGCATTTCTTCCCCTAAGGGCTGGCCAGATCCTGTATTCCATTCCTTCGCCCGGCCCTGCTCAGCTCTCATCTCTAATCTACGACTACCTGTCGGGGAAGAACACTCTGACCACCATCTTAGATCCAGTTTCAGCCAGCCTGCCTACCTAAAGCAGAACTTTCAGCTTTCAGGCATCCAGCCCTCAAAGACCAGAAAGAATGGGCGTGGTGGTGCATGCCCGCAATCCTAGTATTTAGGAGGCTGAGACAGGCGGATTGAAGGTTCAAGGCCAGCCTTGGCAGTTTAGTGAGGCCCTCAGCAACTTAAGGAGACACTGTTTCAAAATAAAAAAGCTAAAGCCAGGCTTAGTGGCACACACTTGTCATCCTAGTACTTGATAGGCTGAGACAGGAGGATCATAGGCTCACCGCGAACCTCATCCATTTAGTGAGACCATCTGAAATTTAGTGAGACCCTATTTCTAAATAAAAGGATGAAGCCGGGCATGGTGGCAAACGCTCCCAGCATTTGGGAGGCTGAGACCCAAGGATCGCGGTTCACAGGCAGCCTCAGCTACTTAGTGAGACCCTCCGCAACTTAGTGAGACCCTGTTTCAAAAAATAAAGAATAAAAAACAGGGCAGGGGGTGTATCTCAGAAGTCAAATGCCCCTGGGTTCCATCCCCAGAGCCCCCCCCCCCCCACACACACACACAGGATTAGGGCAGGTTAAAAATTCACCTGGGCCATCTAGGTTGTATAAGACCAGGGCAGAGTACTGTGGGTCAAACCCAGGGTCACTCACCCCTGAGTTTCATCGCCATCTTCCTTCCTTCCTTCCTCCCCCTTCCTCTCTCCTTTCTTGACAGGGTCTTACTAAAATCACCAAGGATGTCCTCAAACTTGTGATCCTCCTGCCTGAGCCTCCCAGATAGCTGGGATGTAGGAAGTTATTGCAGTAGATTAGAATAGTGACAGAGGCCCAGGCAGGGGGAGCTCAGGGCTCACTGTTCCCCTCTGGGAGCCTTGCTCCTGTCCTGACCTCTGTTCCCTCTGGGATCTTGCTTTCAGCTCCCTGCTGTCCCAGTGACATTGACCCGGTGCTAGTGTCCAGCGACAGAGTAGAGATGGTCTGGTCTCCTGTCCGTGGTGCAGAGCTCTATGAAACCAAGGCTGTGGGCGGGGCCAGCGTGGTAGAGTGCAAGGACACGGCGCCGGCTTGCACCCTCTCGGCTCTGGAGTGTGACACCAAGTACAACATCACCGTGTATTCGTTCAGTGAGGTCCGGGGCAGCAACATGTCGTGCACTTCCCTCTCGGTCACCACAGGTATGGAAGAGCTGTGTTTTCATTCACTGGGATCTGCAAGATCACCTCAGGATGTCATTCCGAAAGACCCATAAAAAGGTTAAATCCCATTAACCACTCTTTGTGGTGACCGATAGAACCCTTGTTATATTAAGAAAAAGCAGAGGAAGATGGGCGTGGTGGTGTAAATTTGTAATCCTAGCATTTGGGAGGCTGAGACAGGAGGATCATGGTTCAAGGACTGTCTCAGCTACCTAGTGAGGCCCTTTGCAACTCAGTGAGACCATTTCAAAATAAAGAATAAAAAATAAGGCTGGGGGGTATTGTGGTACTAATCCTTAGTACCACAAAAGAAGAAGGAGGAGGAAGAGGAAGAGGATGAGGAGGAAGAGGATGAGGAAGAAGAAGAGGAGGAGGAGGAGGAGGAGGAGGAGGAGGAGGAGGAGGAGGAGGAGGAGGAGGAGGAGGAGGAGGGAAAAACAAAAGAGGAGGCCATGGAGGAGGGGAAGTTTTGCCATTGTGGGACTTGCCTGGATGCACACCTGGAATGTGTGCAAGTGTTTGTCTTAGTTACTTTTTTTTTTTTATTCTTTATTTTGAAACAGGGTCTCACTGAGTTGCAAAAGGCCTCACTAAGTCGCTGGGGCCGAGGCCAGCCGTGAACCTGCAATCCTTCTTTCTCAGCCACCCAAGTACTGAGATTACGAGTGTTCACCATGCCCGGCGTACTTTTGCTTTTGGAATTTGAAGTGTTTTTAAACATTTTCCAGTAGTCCAACACTATACAAACCCAATACCTTATGTCCATGTTAAGAGTTTTCCATGCAAAGACTCTATGAATTTGGCCTACATACATAGTATTGTCAAAAACTATGATGATATTACTTTGCGGGGAAAAATCCATTTTTTTTCCCTGTGGTACTTAGGATGGAACCTAGGGACATTCTATCTCTGAATGACACCTCCAGCCCTAATTTTTTATTCTTTATTTTTTGAAACAGGGTCTCACTGAGTTGTAAGGGGCCTCACTAAGTAGATGAGGCCGTCCTCGAACTGAGATCCTTCTGTCTCCACCTCCCGAATGCTGGGATTACAAGCATGCGCCACCACGCCTGACCCTTGGAAAAATCCATTTTAGATCACATGTGATTTTGTGTGTGTGTGTGTGTGTGTGTGTGTGTGTGTGGTGCTGGGGGTGGAACCCAGGGGCTTTCTACATCCGGGCTATACTCCTAGACCTATTTTATATTTTATTTGGAAACAGGGTCTCACTAAGTTGCTGAGAGCCTCACTAAGTAGCTGAGGCTGGCTTCGAACCTGCGCGATCCTCCTGTCTCAGCCTCCCAAGCACTGGGATTACAAGCGTGCACCACCATGCCCGGCTCCACATGTGATATTTTTGACTCAAGCTGTTTCTATTAATAAAGTAAAATCTCTTAGCTCCTTGCAGTCCTGAAATAAAAAATATTTCGAAGGATGCATTCTCCATGATTAATGTGCACTGGCGAGCCACGAACGAAGAGGCCACTTACACAGTGACTGCTCGGGGCGAGAAGGGGCTGTACCAGTGCAGCAGCTCAGGAGAGTCCTGTTCCATGGGGGGTCTGCCCTGCGGCTCAGTCTTCTCTGTCATCGCCGTGGCTGAGACGCAGGCAGGACGGAGCCTGCCCAGCTACAGCGTGCCCCTGGAAACAGGTGTGTAGCAACTATCCCAAACACTGACCAGGGAGTGTTTACAAAGTGTTTTAAGACATGAATTATTGACTCTACCCTACATATGATAGTATACTCAGAAGCCTTCCAAAGAGCCCTAGTTCTAGAAAATGGAATTTCAACATTTTATAAGCTCTGTAAAAATACCATCAAAAGACTCCAATGTCAACTTACATTGGCATCAAAGGGGCAATACATTGACTCTGCAAAAACATTTATTAGAATTTATTTTCTCCCATGATACAATCTGTCAAAACAGCTAACAAGGAACCTAGTGAACGGATTTATTACTTATCGCTTTGGCTCAGCCCTTTCATATCTATCTCTAAAAAATGTTTCCTGAAAAAAAAGAAAAACAGAAATCCAATTTTTAAATAATGCTTTCTGAGGCCGGCCATGATAGCACCTGTAATCCCAGTATTTGGTAGGTTGAGATGGGAGGATCACAGTTTTGAGACCAGCTTTAGCAACTTAGCGAGGCCCACAGCAACATAGTAAGACTTGTTTTCAAAATAAATAAATAAGGCCCGGCATGGTGGTGCATGCTTGTAATCCCAGCGCTTGGGAGGCGGAGACAGGAGGATCACGCAGGTTCGAAACCAGCCACGCTGGCTTAAAAGACCCTGTTTCCAAAAATAAAATAGGTCTGGGAGTGTAGCCCAGAGGTAGAAGGGCTTCCAGGAACCCCAGTACCACCACCACCACTAATAATAATAATAATAATAATAATAATAATAATAAATAATAATAATAAATAAAATAGGGTTGTGGGCATGGTTCAGAGGTAGAAAATCCCTTAGGTCAATCCTCAGTACCATAAAAAAAAAAATAAGGAAGAAAATGCTTCCTGAGTCTCAGTTTCCTAATTAATAAGTGGAGCTCATAGTCTCATAGGGTAGATGTGCTCAAAGCACTTAGCATGGTGCCTGATGCCTAGCAAGGGCTCCATTAAAACAACAGCAACAACACAAAACTGGTTGGGCATGGTGGTACACACCTGTAATCCCAGTACTTGGGAGTCTGAGATAGGATTGCAGGTTTAGTGAGACTCTCACCAACTCAGTTAGACCCTGTTTCAAAACTAAAATCAAAATAGGGCTGGGGTGTAGCTCAGAGGTAGAATGCCCCTGGTTCAATTTCCAGTACCACATACACACACACACACACACACACACACACACACACACACACACACACACACTGTTACTGTTACTGCTTCGTAGTTGTTTGTGTGTGTGTGTGTGTGTGTATACAAAATTTAGCAAATTATGTAAAGTTTTTGGACATTATCTCCTCTTATATACGACAGATGGCACCTTGGACTTTAAAAATTGGAACAGATTTTTTAAAAAGGAGCAGCAGAATAGAGAAAATGTCAAATACTCATGAAGTTTCTAGGTACCCTGTACCCTGTATAAAAGATCCTTGAACAATTGAGACAGCTATGGTATCTTAGGTGACTAGGAAATCAAGCTTTTATATCAGTAGCGTACTTAAAATCCTTGAGAAAAGCAAGATACATTTTAGTGCAAATGCTCTAAAATGTTATACCAGGAGAAGAGGGAATGCAACCATTGCTTTGCAATTTGCAACTGCAGCTGCTCAAGTTGGGGGACAACAAAGGAATTCTTTCTTATTCAGACAGAAATAAAGGCGGGAGAGCTCACATTACTCACCAACCTCACAAAATGCCTGTTAGTGCACCACATTCTTGGGGAAGGTATTCACTCCATATCGTGGATGGTTCAAGATGAATCAGAGGGCATGCACGGAGGGATATGTTGATTGATGGCAGAAAGATTGAGAAATTTAGGAAATTGAGTGAAACACAGGTGAAGTGTGAATACCATGTTGGTTGTTTTTCACAAATAATCTGCAGTGGTAATAAAGCGTCCTTTTTTTTTTTTCTTTCTCTCCACTGAAGTGCCATGCTGTCCGGCTGGTCTGACCGTAACTCAGGTCACCCAATCTGTCCTCAATGTGAGCTGGACTATGGGGATGGTGGCCCAAACCTACTTGACAGTTCTGGAATCACCTATCGGACAGTCTAAGTGTCACACTCATCAAAACCACTGCCTCCTGGGATGCCTCGTGTGTGGCGTTGACTACACGGTAGCATTAAAAGCAGTTAGTACCACCGGGTTGACTGTAGACTGCGCCTATCAAAGTTATTCCTCTAGTAAGTGAATTCTTGTGTGTGTGTGTGTGTGTGTGTGTGTGTGTGTGGTACTGGGGGTGGAACCCAGGGGCTTTTCTACCTCCGGGCTATACTCCTAGACCTATTTTATACTTTATTTGGAAACAGGGTCTCACTAAGTTGCTGAGAGCCTCACTAACTAGCTGAGGCTGGCTTCGAACCTGTGCGATCCTCCTGTCTCAGCCTCCCAAGCGCTGGGATTACAAGCGTGCTCCACCACACCCGGCTAGTAAGTGAATTCTTAACTCTAGTACATGAATTCTTAACTCTAGTACTAGGGTATCATAAAAACTCAACTCTTCCAAATCCAGGCACAAAGCCTCCTTCTCTCTCTCTCTCTCTCTTTCTCTCTCTCTCTCTCTCTCTCTCTCTCTCTCTCTCTCTCTCTCTCTCTCAATTTGCTGAACATTTAAAGATGTTTATTAAAAAGATAGAAATACAGAAAATAGTTACAGCCCCGGCCATCTCACCACTCTCCAAGCCTCCTTCTCTTTTAAAATGATGCTGCACCACTGGCCAGATCTGTATGTGCCTGTAATCCCAGGACTTGGGAGGCTTGCTGTGTCAAGGTCAGTCTCAGCAATTTAGCTAGACCCTCAGCAACCTAGCGAGACTCTGTTTCAAAATAAAAATAAAAGGAGCTGAGCATGGTGGCCCACACTAGTATACTAGTTCTTGGGAGAATGAGACAGGAGGATCATAGGTTTGAGGACAGCCTCAACAATTGAGTGAGGCTCTCAGCAACCTAGTAGGACCCTGTTTCCAAATAAGAAATAAAATCAGTCTAGGGATGTAGCTCAGAAGTAGAATGCCTCTGGGTTCAATTCCCAGTATTACAGAAATAAATAAATAAATAAATATTTTCCCCAAAAAAGGTCTGGGAGTGTAGCTTGTAGGTAGAATGCTTCTGGACTCAATCCACAGTACCAAAAAATAAATAAAAAATGAAAGCCTGGCATGGTGGTACATGCCCTGTAATCCCAGTACTTGTGAGGCTGAGACAGGAGGATTACAGGTTCAAAACCAGCCTCAGCAACTTACTGAGGCTGTCAGCAATTTAGTGAGATCTTGTTCCCAAATAATAAAATTAAAAGGGCTGGGGATGTAGCTTGAAGGTAGAATACCCCTGGGCTTACTCTCTAGTACCACACACACACACATAAACACACACACACACACACACACACACACACACACACACAAAATAAATAAATAAAATAAGTAAATTAATGCTGTATCTCCAACCTGCTTGTTTTTTCTTTTCTTTCTTTCTTTTTTCTTTTTTCTTTTTTTTTTTTTTTTGTGTGTGTGGCACTGGGGATAGAATCCAGGGGCATTCTACCTCTGAGCTACACCCCCAGCCCTAATTTTTAGTCTTTTTATTTTTTATTTTTTATTTTGGTGGTACTGGGGATGGAACCCTTCTGCCTCCAGGCTACACTCCCAGACCTATTTTATATTTTTTTTTATTTGGAAACAGGGTCTCTTAAGCGAGTGCGGCTGGCTTCAAACCTGCGTGATCCTCCTGTCTCCACCTCCCAAGGCGGGGATTACAAGCATACGCCACCAAGGCCCGGCTTAGTCATTTTATTTTTGAATCAGAGTCTCACTGAGTTGCAAAGGGCCTCACTAAGTAGCTGAGGCTGTACGTGAACCTCGTTCTTTCAGTTTCTACCTCCCGAATTCTCGGATTACAAGCGTGTGCCGCCATGCCCGGCTCTGCTTGCATTTTAAATGAAGATTGCTTTTTTGTGTGTGTGTGTGGTACTGGGGGTGGAACCCAGAGGCTTTCTACCTCCGGGCTATACTCCCAGACCTTTTTAGGGTCTCACTAAGTTGCTGAGAGCCTCACTAAGTAGCTGAGGCTGGCTTCGAACCTGAGCGATCCTCCTGTCTCAGCCTCCCAAGCGCGGGGATTTCACGCGTGCGCCACCACGCCCAGCTTTCCGCTTTCTAAAATGTTTTCAGCTTTCCGCTGAACTGAGAACCTCAAAGCTTCAGCTGCGTCTGCCATGGCTGGGGAATTGCCTCCCCTGATGACAAGGTTTGGGTCCGTCTTTTCTAAAGGAGAGGCAGTTTAATATGACACAGAGCCCTGCAGCAGAGGAGAACTCAGGTCGGCGGGGCTCGCAGAAAGCATTAGATTGTGCGTTCTATGCGGCTTGCATTGTTTGATTACTACGCTCCCACCTGTCTCTCTTCAAAGCCACTCCAGCTCCTCCTACTGTCTCCGATTTCAGCAGGCTAAGAGAGCAAAGGCATCAGTCTACTGACAGTGTTGTATCTTGCGGTCAAGAAGGCCAGACCTTGGGGGAATAGCAGCGGGAAGGAAAAAGAGTGCAGTGCCAGCAGATAGGCCTCCTCCTGCACGATCTAACCCATCAAAGCGTTGCTTGGAATACTGTTTGAAAAACTCTGAGGCTCAAAGAGAAAGAATGCAATGGGCAGCTGGTTATGTCTGCCCAGGACACAGGATGGGAGAGTTGAAATATAACTTGGCATCCCAGATATAATAGAAAAGTTCTCTGAGAGTCTAAATTAGACATGGCTTCTTATAAGCTGTGCTGCCTTTCCTTCCACTATTCTGTCTCCTCACTGGTAAGAAAAAAATAGGAATAATAACATCTTTCTAGCTTATCCCTTAATGTTGTTTGGAAAATCAAAATAAATCATAACATGAAAGCATTTTTTTTCAGTTCTGGGGAAGGAAACCAAGAGGCATTCTATCTCCAAGCTACATCCCCAGCCCGGTTTTTTTTTTATCCTTTATTTATTTATTTGTGGTACTGGGGGTGGAACCCAGGGCTTTTCTACCTCCGGGCTATACTCCCAGACCTATTTTTTGTTTGTTTGGGGTTTTTTTGGAAGAATTAAAGGAGTTTATTAAAAAGATAGAAATACAGAAGACAGTAATAGCCCCATGGCATTCAGGAGTGGCATGGGGGCAGGGGGAGGTGGTTCAAACGAATTCACCCTCCCAGACCTATTTTTATACTTTATTTGGAAACAGGGTGTCACTAAGTTGCTGAGAGCTTCACTAAGTAGCTGAGGCTGGCTTTGAACCTGTGCGATCCTCCTGTCTCAGCCTCCCAAGCGCTGGGATTACAAGTGTGCACCACCATGCTTGGCTGAAAAAGTTATTTTTATCTCTTTTTTTTTTTTTTTTTTTTGGTGGTACTGGGGGTGGAACCAGAGGCTTTCTACCTCTGGGCTATACTCCCATACCTTTTTTATATTTTATTTGAAAACAGGGTCTCACTAGATTGCTGAAAGCCTCACTAAGTAGCTGAGACTGGCTTCGAACCCATGCGATCCTCCTGTCTCAGCCTCCCAAGAGCGGGGATTACAAGCATGCGCCACCACGCCCGGCAGAAAAAGTTATTTTTAAAAATAAATTAGCTGGGTATGGTGATGCACACTTGTAATCCCAGTTCTTGGGAAGCTGAGACAGGAGGATTGAAGGTTCGTGACCATCCGCAGCTACTTAGGTTCTCTACAAGTTAGTGAGACCTTGTTTCCAAATAAAAAATAAAACAGTCCTAGGGGTGTAGCTCAGTAGTAGAAGGCTCCTAGGTTCCATCCCTAGTTCGCGGCCAGCCTCAGCTACAAAAAGAAACAAAAATAATAATTAATTAATTATTAATTAAAAATAACTCAAGAGCTGGGCATGGTGACCCAAGCTTGTAATCCCAGTACTTGGGAGCCTGAGACAAGGGGATCAGAGGTTTGCACAAAGACCCTCTACAACTTAGTGAGATCCAGTTTCAAAATTAAAAGAATAAAATAGGGGTGGAGGGTGTAGCTCAGAGATAGACTGCCCCTAAATCCTATCCCCAATACCATAAAAAATAAATAATCAAGCTGGGGTTGGTATTTTATTTTATTTTATTTTATTTGTGGTGCTGGGAGTGGAACCCAGGGGCTTTTCTACCTCCGGGCTATATTCCCAGACCTATTTTATATTTTATTTAGAAACAGGGTCTCACTAAGTTGCTGAGAGCCTCACTAAGTAGCTGAGACTGGCTTCGAACCTGCGCGATCCTCCTGTCTCAGCCTTCCAAGTGCGGGGATTACAAGCGTGCGCCACCACGCCCATCTTGGGGTTACAGGATTACACCTGTAATCCCAGTATTTAGGAGGTTGAGACAGGAGAATGGCAGGTTGCATTCAACAATTTAGCAAGGCCCTCAGCAATTTAGTGAGACCCTGTTTCAAAATAAAACATTAAGAGGGCTGGGAGTGTAGCTCAGAAGTAGAATGCCTTCGGTTCAAGTCCCACTACAAAGCAAGCAAGCAAGCAAGAAAGAAAGAAAAGAGAAAAGAGCTGGAGGTGTAGCTCAGATGTAGAACACTCCTGGTTTCAAGTCCAGGTACCACAATAATTAATAAGGCCTTATTATTTATCATTTAAAAATATTTAATAACATCTTTATTTTAGTCATACAGGACTCTGCTATCTGGTGTTCTCATTGACACCTAAGGTGTGTCCTGCTCCTGGTTTTTAGTAAGGGTCAAAAAAGTACCTAATCAGCCAGGCATGGTGGCAGACGTTTGTAATCCCAGCATTCGGGAGGCTGAGACAGGAGGATCACGGTTCACGTACAGCCTCAGCTACTTAGCGAGGCCCTCTGCAACTCAGTGAGACCCTGTTTCAAAAATAAAGAATAAAAAAATAGGGCTGGGGGGTGTAGCTCAGAGGTAGAATGCCCCTGGGTTCCATCCCCAGCACCACACCACACACACACACACACACACACACACACACACACACACACAACCAGCTGGCGTGGGCAGAATGTGGTCCAGGCATCTTGGTCACCAGCTTGTCCTGGCTGTTTCTGAGACGTCATGCTACTCGGCTCAGCAGAATTGTGTTTTCCACTCAGAGCTGAATGCAATGCTTTCTATTTAAGCTTGATCCCACGAAAATAAAGCGAAACTAAGGCCTTATGATAGGCATCTTAACAGGCTGCCGAGTATTTGACTCATGGCTGAGTCATGTACAATGCGGTGTCTCTGCCAAGTGTGGAGCTTCACACAACACCAGTCTTCTCTATTACTCACACCCCACACCACCCTCACGCATGGATTTCTTTTTTATGGTAGTGGGGATTGAACCCAGGGACATTCTACCTCTGAGCTACACCCTAGTACCTTTTTTACTTGGAAACAGGGTCTTCCTAAGTGACTCCGCTGGTATGGAACCTGCACTCCTCCTGTTTCAGGGGTTACAGGCCTGGGCCACCATGCTCGGCTTCCCACAAGAATTCCTGGTCACGTGGCTTGGCATGGAAATAACTTGTATAACCCTTTAAATCATGTTTTTGTTTGTTTGTTTGGGTTTTTTTTTTTTTTTTGCGGGTCTGGGGATGGAACCCAGGGACATTCTACCTCCGAGCGACACCCCCTGCCCTATTTTTTTATTCTTTATTTTGAAACCGGGTCTCACTGAGTTGCAGAGGGCCTCACTAAGTAGCTGAGGCTCTATGCAAACCGCGATCCTCCGGTCTCAGCCTCCCGGATGCTGGGATTACAAGCGTGCGCCACCACACCCGGCTCAAATCATGTTCTATTATTATTTAGAATAGTTAACTTACACTTTTTCCCCTGAGATAATGGTGAGAGAGTGATCTGGTGTTTGATTTGATCCTGCAGGTGCCTGCTGCCCCTTGGGCGTGAAACTCTATAGGCTGGGCCCTAATGGCATCCGGGTGTTCTGGCAAGTCTCCAGGGGCTCTGCCAATTACAGCACTGACCTCTACGGCTCCAAAGGCATCTTCACGTGCGCCCCAAGGGCTGGCCTCAGTTTCTGTGATGTCACCGACATACCCTGTGGGGATGTGTATACAGTGATGGTCTCACCAGTTGCTGAAACAGGACTGAAGCTTACTTTCTGTCCAAAAAAAATATATTCAGGTAAAGCAAGTTATGACCTGTCATTCACATTAACTCTCTGCTCAGATCTGTGAATTATTATATATTTAATCATTCACTCATTCATTTGGTGTTGGGGATTAAACCCAGGGGCATTCTGCCTTTGAGCCTTTTTTTTATTTTTTATTTTGAAACAGAATCTCACTAACTTGCTGAGTCTGTTCTCAAACCTGCAATCCTCCTGTCTCAGCCTCTCAAGTACTGGGATTACAGGTGTGCGTTACCACGCTTGACTCTATGAATTTTTTGCAATATATGAAATTTTTATGCTCTGCAGAGATGCTTTATTATATATTTTTTAATTTCTAGCTGGGTGTGGTGGTACACGCTTGCAATCCCAGTACTCAGGAGGCTGAGACAGGAGGATCACATGTTCTCAGCCAGCCTCAGCTACTCAGTGAAGCCCTCTGCAACAGTGAGACCTTGCTTAAAAAAAAAAAAAAAGAATAAAATAGGGCTGGGGGATGTAGCTCAGAGGTAGAATGCCCCTGGACTCAATTCCCAGTACTGCAAATAAATAAGTAAATTTATAAATCATAAACTAGGTTTGGATATATAGGTGGGCAAATAGTGTATGATCACAAAACATGCCTGCCAACAATGCCATCATTTTCACCAACACTGGTTGAAAGATATGAGCAATTCTCTTGCTCTCTGTTCCTCCCAAAACCCTCTGCTACCTTGCCCAGGCAGAGGTGTGTGTGTGTGTGTGTGTGTGTGTGTGTGTGTGTGTGTGTATTTGTGTATAGGGAGTAATAGGGTTTGAAGTCAGGGGAATTCTACCTCTGAGCTACACCCTTCAGCCCTCTTTATTTTTTATTTTGAAACAGGGCCTCACTAGGCTGCTAAGACTCTCACTGAGTGGCTAAGACTGGTCTTGAACTTGTGATTCTCCTGTTTCAACCTCCCAAGTATTGAGATTACAGGTATGTGCCCTATGCCCTGTTCTTTTCATATATTCCTAAAAGAGAAGAGACAGCTGGGACGTGGTTGTATACATCTATACTCTTAGTATTTGGGGGATTAAGACAAGATCACAGGTTCGAGACCAGCCTCAGCAATTTAGCAAAGCCTTCTGCAGCTTAGTGAGATCCTGTTTCAAAATGAAAAATGGCTGGAGATGTAGCTCAGAGGTAGAATATTCCTGGGTTCAATCCCCAGTACCACAAAAAGAAGAGAAAATAAAAGTGATGATGAGAACTTTGTAGACAAATGCAGAAGGAATAATGCATGGCTCAAAACCCCTTACTGATCACCAGAATCTAAAATGTCCAATGAATGTAGGTGACAAGAGGTTAACCATGGCTCTCGGTGCTAGAATAAGGCCAGCTCCTCCTGCACGGGTGTTCTTGCTGACCTTGGATGTCATGCTCTGATTCCTTGCTTTTTCATTACCTTGTCCACAGGACAAGCTGCCCTGGGCATAGTTCTATGGGAAGAGTCAGAAACAAGCTCTTGGGGTGAGGATGAGCTCTAGAAAGGGGAGCCTATAGCTTAGTGACAATAATTCATCATCTTTGCGTAATATATACATATAGATAGATAAATAGATAGATGAACACACATATACATAGAGAGAGACAGAGTCAGAGAGAGAGAGAGAGAGAGAGAGAGTGTGTTACTGAGGATTGAACCCAAGGACACTGCATGATTTATACTTGAGCTATACCTCCAGCTCTATTTTATTTATTTTAATTTATTTATTATTATTATTTTTATTTTGGCGGTACTGGGGATAGAACCACCCAGGGGCATTCTACCTTTGAGCGATATCCCCAGCCCTATTTTTTTTTTATTCTTTATTTTGAAACAGGGTCTCACTGAGTTGCAAAGGGCCTCACTAAGTAGTAGCTGAGGCTGTCTGCGAACCACCATCCTCCTGTCTCAGCCTCCCAAATGCTGGGATCACAAGCATGTGCCACCATGCCCACTTTTATTTTTTATTTTGAAACAGCATCTTGCCTGGTTGTTAAGAGTCTCACTAAGTTGCTGAGGCTGGCTTGGAACCTACAGTCCTCTTGTCTTACCCTCCCAAGTACTAGGATTACAGGCATGTGTCACCACACCCAGCTCACATTTGCATAATACTTTAAAATTTATCAAGTGTTTTCACATTCCATATCTCACTCGGTGCTTAAAATAACCCTAAAAAAGTAGGTTCAATGGATTTTATGATCTCCAACTTATAAATGAGGAGACTAAGGGTCAGCGTTCCAAATCTACAAACCTTCTTTTTTCCTGATATCTAAATCCAGTTTCACATATTTTTTGTTTGTTTGTGGTTTAAAAAATTTTTTTTTCTAAGTCAGAGTCTCAGTACATTGCCCAAGCTGTCTTAAAACTCCTGGGCTCAAGTGCTCCTCCTGCCTCAGCACCCCCTCCCCAGGCCGGGACCACAGGCCCTTGCCACTATGCCAAGCACCCCGCCTAAATTCCCACTTGAACTTGATAGAGGTGCCCCAGGCATTTCAAACTCCTCCGGCAAAAAAAAAAAAAAAAAAAAAAAAAAAGTCCTGATCCTCTGCTATGTATGTATGTATGTATGTATGTATGTATGTATGTATGTGTTTGTTTACTTTCTCTCTCTTTGTGTATGTGTGTGTGTGGTGGGATGTGGATTGAACCCAGGGGCATTCTACCTCTGAGCTGCACCTCCAGCCCAATTTTATGTTTTTTTTTAAATTAAATTAAATTAAATTAAATTTTTTAATTGAAAATAGTATATATTCAAACTGTCCGTGGTGCTCTCTCCCCGGCCCCATTTTCCCTCCCCCCTCCCAACAATGAGTGTCCAGGTTAACCATGCTATATTCATACTTTTACACATATTCGGATGTAGCTCCTCTGTTAACCAACCTCAGCCTTCTTCCTCCCCTATCCTTCCATTCTAGCTTTGCTGAGTTTTCCCCTCCATTATCTGGAGTCCCTCTGGTATCCCTAATGCTCCCTAGTTTGGGCATATTAGAAAAAAACATATGTCCCTTCTCTTTCTGTGCTTGGCTGATCTCACTTAACATAATGTTCTCCAGATCTTTCCATCTTCTTGCGAATGCTATGATTTTGTTCTTCTTTATAGCTGAATAGAATTCCATTGTGTGTATTTTTCATAGTATTGCAATCCATTCATCTGTTGATGGAGACCTGGGTTGGTTCCATATTTTGGTTATTACAGCCCTGGGGATGGAACCCAGGGCCATTCTATCTCCCAGCTACACCCTCAGCCCTATTTTATATTCTTTATTTTGAAACAAGGTCTCACTGAGTTGCAGAGGGCTTCACTAAGTAGCTGAGGCTGTCCGTGAACCACAATCCTCCAGTCTCAGCCTCCCGAATGCTGGGATCACAAGCGTGCACCACCACGCCCGGCTCGGTTTTATGTTTTACATGGAAACGGTCTCACTAAAGTGCTGAGGGCCTCACTAAGTTGCTAAGGCTGGCCTTGAACTTGTGATCCTCCTGTCTTAGATCCAAGTACTGGAATTACAAGCGTGGGCCACCATGCCCTGCTATTTCTCATCTCCCATCATCTTCATTTCAGATTCTCCAGCTGACAACCCTGAAATGAGTTTCCTTCTGCCTGGCCCTCCATATCTCACTCATCTCTGCCTCCTGTTCTTTCACCCTCATGGTGCTTCCTAAGCTCACCTTCGTCTCACTATACCATGGCCTCCCCGTGTCCCGCTCAACTCCTGCACCTGTCCTGCCCATCCTCCCTCACTCCATCTCTGTGCTATTACTAAGATTGTCATTCTAGGACATTGATCTAATTATGTCAGTTTTTATTTTGTTTTATTCTGGGACTAGGGATTAAGGCTCTGCCACTAAGCTACATCCCCAACCCTTTTTATTCATTTATTTTTATTTTGAGACAGTCTCACTAAGTTTCCTAGGCTGGCCTCAAACTAATAATCCTCCTGCCTCAGTCTCCTAGCAGCTGGGATTATAGGCATGTGCCACTGCAGCCAAGACATGTTACTCTTCCCTTTCTTTCTTTCTCTATATTTTTTGCAGTAGTGGAGATTGGACCCAGGGACATGATATCTCTGAGCTATACCCCAGCCCTATTTTTTCATTCATTTTGAAACAGGATCTCACTAAATTGCAGAGGGCCTCACAAGTTTCAAACCTGTGATCCTCCTGTCTCTTCCTCCCAAGTACTAGGATTACAAGTGTGTACCACCACACTCTGGCTTTTTTTTTTTTTTTTTTTTTTTTTTTTTTTTTTTTTTTAAGACACTAGGTCTCACTATGTTGCTCAGGCTGGCCTCAAACTACTGGGCTCAAATGATCCTGCCTCACCCTTCTGAGTATCTGGCGCGTGCCTGGCCCAATTATCTATTATTTTTTTCTTCTTCTTTCCTTCATTTTCTTTTCTTCCTTTCTTTCTTCTTTCTTTCTTCTGTACTTAGGTTTGAACCCGGGGCAATCTACCTCTGAGAGACACTTGCAAACCTATTTTATTTTTAATCTTGAAACAGAATCGGTAAGGCTGGCCTAAATAAAACCTTCAATCCTTCTGTCTAACCCTTCGGAGTACTAGAATTATAGGCATGCCTTACTTAGCTTACCCAATGTATTTTAAATAAAACAAGAATAGAGTTGGGCATGCTGGCCCACGATTATAATCCCAGTACCTGGGAGGTTGAGATAGGAGGATTGTGGGTTTGAGGACAGCCTCAGCAAGTAGTGAGACTCATCAACCTGGTGAGATCCTGTTTCAAAATAAAAGAATAAAATAGGGTTGGGGGTATACCTCGGAGTAGAAGGCCACTGGACTCCATCCCCAGTAAAACACACACACACTGAATAGATACGTTCACGTGTCTATGATCACACAGTCAAGTGAATGAGGGATGAGAGTCTTTTCCTTTTTCCCCTGCTCCAGGGCCCCAACTCAACCTTAGAGAGCCATTCCTCTGGAGGCTCATTAGCTGCCGGGAGTCCTTATTAGTAAGAACTCCGATTCACTTTGATGGTGTGCCATCTCAAGCCTGCAGTCACTTCACCTTAACAAGGTGCCCAGACTCAAAAAATTCACCTTTCCTCAAGCAAAAAAAAGTTTCTATGTTTTTAGCTTGTTGCAGTATTAGTGGTGCTTTACATTGGTCATCAGAACAATACTGTGAATGCTAATACTGAATATTTGTTGCCAGGTGTGGTGGTGCATGCTTGTAATCCCAGTATTTGGGAGGCTGAGACAGTAGGATCGCAGGTTTGAGGACCGCCTCAGCAAGTAGTGAGACTTTCAACAACCTAGCGAGACCCTGTTTCAAAATAAAAATAAAGCTGGGCATGGTGGCGCACGCTTGTAATCCCAGCATTCAGGAGGCTGAGACCGGAGGATGGCGGTTTGCGGACAGCCGCAGCTACTTAGTGAGGCCCTCTGCAACTTAGTGAGACCCTGTTTCAAAATGAAGAATAAAAAATAGGGCAGGGGGTGTAACTCAGAGACTGAATGCCTCTGGGTTCTGTCCCCAGACCTGCAAAAATAAAAATATAAAATAGAAATAAAATAAAAATAAAATAGGGCTGGGGGTGTAGCTCAGAGGTAGAACACCTCTGGGTTCAATTCCCAATGACACACACAGAAACAAAAATCTATCCATCTATCTATACTAATAAATATATCCTTGGTGCTTGTATTTTTATTTATTACAGTAACCTGCTCCGGAAGTACGCTTGGCATGGGTAAGTCTTTTTTGTCATGGGTGCAGTAGAAGGGAACCTGGGGCGGCTCAGCACAGCCAGGATCAAGGCTGATGCTACAAGTGGTCTGAATGGCGAGTGTGTTTTTTCCTCTGGTGCAGGGGCGTCCTGCTGTGCCCTCCCAGAACTTGTTCTCCTCTATAAGTGCCCTTCAGATTCCATCAGCTGAAATGATCCCTTTGGATTCTGACATCTTTTCAGTCGTATGGGGTCCCACAGAATCATGTAAATATTTGGGAGGTTCCACTCCTTACTCCCTCCTACTTCAGAAGGTGGTTCCCAACTCTACTATATATTAGAACCCTTGGAGGGCTTAAAATTAACCAATACCTGGCCTCTGTCCTTAGAAAGTTTGACTTAATTGGTCTGGGGTGAAGACTGGGGATCAGAATTTTAAAGAGCTCCTGAGGTAAGCCAGACATGGTGTCACATGCCTGTAATCCCAGTACTTGAAAGTAAGACGGGAAGGATTGCAGGCCAGCCTCAGCAATTTAGTAAGACCCTCAGCAACCTAGTGAGATCCTGTTTCAAAACAAAAAAATAAATCTGAGCATGGTGGCACAGGCTTGTAATCTCAGAATTTGGGAGGCTGAAATGGGAGAATCACGGATCGAGGACAGCCTCAGCTTCTACTTAGTGAGGCCCTTTGCAATTCAGTGAGACCTTGCTTCAAAATAAAGAATAAAAATAGGGCTGGATATGTAGCTTGGAGGTAGAATGTTCCTGGGTTCCATCCCCAGTACCGCAAAACAAACAAACAAACAAACAAACAAACAAACAAATAAATAGGGCTGGGGGTATAGTTCAAAGATGGAATGCCTTTGGGCTCAATCTCCAGCAACACGCATGCATGCACGCATGCGCACACACTCTTTGGTGATACTAAGGTGTAACCAAGGCTGAGAACTGCTGCTTTAGATGGGCTCCAGGAACTTTATTGTACATACAAATCACCCTGGCCTTCTTAAGGCCAGATTCTGATCTGGTAAGTGTGGGAGGTCTGCGACTTGGCAGGTCTCACAAGGCCCAGGTGGCACTGATGAGGCCCATGCTCCTGGGCTGACCACGCTCCCAGTAGCCAGGTGTGAGAGGGAATCGGTCAAGAGCCTTTGGAGAGCTGGATGTTTGCTCCTGATTGGCACAGGTGGATATAGAGACAAAGTTGGAGTACTCTGAACATTACAATGTGAGACTACAATGCACCAATAAAAATATGTTTCAAATAACTATAGAAGACGGGCGCGGTGGCGTACGCTTGTAATCCCAGCATTCGGGAGGCTGAGACAGGAGGATCATGGCTCGTGGACAGCCTCAGCTACTTAGGCCCTTTGCAACTCAGTGAGACTCTGTTTCGAAATAAAGAATAAAAAATACGGCTGGGGTGTAGCTCAGAAGTAAAATGCTCCTGGATTCCAGCCCCAGTACCAAAAAAAAAAAAAATATATATATATATATATAATATACAATTATATATATTATAATTATATATAATATATATAATTATATATTATATATAATATTTATATATTATATATATAATTTCACAACAACAATAGAAAAACAAACAAACAAGCTGGAGTAAAGTTAACTGCTGGTGCCTCTTCAGTCTTGCTGGGGATGATCCCGGTTAGGCTCCTTTGGTTGCCCCTGTGGGGGTTACAGTTTGCTATGGGGCTCTAGGGAGACCCCATGCGACCTGCAATCCACTGACCCGGGCTAGATATGGCTGACTGCCGAGGGAGTGAGTGGAGATGCAGCCTCCCAGCCCTGGCCAGCTCCCGCTCAACACCTGCTTCCAGGGCAAGGCCTGGGCTGGAGCCTCCTTACATTGCTTGTTCTCAGCGGGACTCCTTCCTCTCCCAGCCCACTGCTTTTCTGACTATAGCACGGTATGTAGTTTCTAGTTCCTGCCCTACTGAAGGTCTAAAATAAGCACAAACCATATTAATTCTTCAGTATGAGTTTTTCTTTCCCAGGACTACAGGGAAACAGACCTGACTTCACAAAAACAAACTGAGAAAACTAGTTATAAAAATTATTTTAGAGCCAGGCGTGGTGGCACACGCTTGTAATGCACAGCATTAGGGAGGCTGAGACAGGAGGATCGTGGTTCATGGACAGCCTCAGCTACTCAGTGAGGCCTTCCACAACTTAGTGAGACCCTGTTTCAAAATAAAGAATAAAAAAATAGGGCAGGGGTTGTAGCTCAGAGGTCTAATGCCCTTGGGTTTTATCCCCAGACCTGCAAAAAAAAAAAAAAAAAAAAAATTATTTTAATGCTGTGCGTGGTGGTGCATGCTTTTAAGCCCAACACTTGGCAGTCTGAAACAGGAGGATGGCGCAGGTTCAAAGCCAGCCTCAGCTACTTAGTAAGGTTATCAGCAACTTAGACCCTATTTCCAAATAAAATATAAAATAGGTCTGGGAGTGTAGCCCAGAGGTAGAAGGCCCCTGGGTTTCCTTCCCAGTACCACAAAATAAATAAATAAATAAATAAATAAATAAATAAATAAATAAATTTTATTTTAAACCAGTTGCAGTGGTGCCTGCCTTTAATCCCTATACTTGGGAGGCTGAGATAGAAGGATTGCAGGTTTAAGGGCAGCCTTGACAATTTAGTGAGAACTTGTTTCAAAATAAATAATAAAATTTTAAGAAGGGGCTGGGAGTATAATTCTGAGGTTGAATGCCATGAGTTCAACCCTCACTACCACACACATGTACACACACACACACACACACACACACACACACATACACACAAATTGCTTTAGGTGCTGTGGGTGTAACTCAGTGGTAGACTATGTGGCTTTAGGTTTGATTCCTAGTACCCCTTTTAAAAAGTTACTTAAGGCTGGGCGTGGTGGCACACGCTTGTAATCCCAGCATTCAGGAGGCAGAGACTGAGGATCACAGACACCCTCAGCTACTTAGCGAGGCTCTTCACAACTCAGTGAGAGAGACCCTGTTTCAAAACTAAAGAGGCCAGGAGCTGGGCATGGTGGCGCACGCTTGTAATCCCAGGGCTTGGGAGGCTGAGACAGGAGGATCACACAGGTTCGAAGCCAGCCTCAGCTACTTAGTGAGGCTCTCAGCAACTTAGTGAGATCCTGTTTCCAAATAAAATATGAAGGCCGGGCGTGGTGGTGCACGCTTGTAATCCCCGCGCTTGGGAGGCAGAGACTGGAGGATCGCACAGGTTCAAAGCCAGCTGCGCGCGCTGACTTAGGAGACCCTGTTTCCAAATAAAAATGTAAAAATAGGTCTGGGAGTGTAGCCCAGAGGTAGAAGGGCTTCCAGGAACCCCAGTACCACCAAAAAAAAACAAAAAAAACAAAAAAAAAACAAATAAAATATGAAATAGGTCTGGGAGGATAGCCCGGAGGTAGAAAAGCCCCTGAGTGTTCCACTTCTAGTACTGCACAACACGCACACACACCTAAAGAGACTAAAAAATGGGCTGGCGGGTGTATCTTGGAGGTGCAATGCCCCTGGGTTCCATTCCCAGTACTGCAAAAAGAAAAAAGAAAAATCTCACCGAGTGTGGTAGTGCACACTTCTAATCCCAGTACTTGGGAGGCTGAGACAGAAGGATCACTGGTTCGCAGCCAGTCTTAGCTACTTAGTGAGGCTGTTTGCAACTTAGTGAGACCTTGTTTTAAAATAGGGCTGGGGGTGTAACTTCAAGGTAGAATCCTCCTCGATTCTATCCCTAGTATCACAAAAATAAATAATAAATAAATAAATAAAAATTTTAAAGGGGCTCTAGATATAATCAGAAGGTTGAATGCCACTGGATTTAATCCCCAGCCAAGAAACAAATACTCTCAGGTCTTACCCTGACCTACTGAATCCTTAAAGCCTCAGGTAATTTGTATGAGCAGCTGTTTGAGAAGCCCTGCTTACGCGGTAGTTCTCAGACTTTGGCGTGTATCAGAATCTCCTGAAGAGCTGAGGACTGCGGAGGCCCAGGCCGTGCGTCAATACTCCTCTCTTTTCTGTCCCTCTGGGCTGCTGTTATCCTGGTTACTCCCTTGCAAGACCAAGTCTTTTGCTCCTCTTTTGAAGAAGATCCTTGTAGAATTCCTGCAAGATCCTCAAAAACCAGGAGTGAGCCAGGTCATTTGAGGGCTTCTGCGGTCTTGTGGAAATCATCACATAGAGGAGGAAGCTCTGATCGCTGTGTCCAGTTTCAGCACTCTTCCTGTTCACAATAAAAGTCAGATCAGCAAGGGCCCTGGCTAATGTGGAGTCTCTGCACATGCTCAGCAGAGCCTTGGGAGTCTTGTTGGGTTAAGACTTTTGGTCTTCCTGGAATCCTGGATTATCCTAGAGCTTGTTCCTTGTATGAATTGACTTTTTTTTTTTTTTTTTTTTTCTGGTACTGGGTATGGAACCCAGGGATAGTCTACCTCTGAGCGACACCCCTAGGCCTATTTTTTATTCTTTATTTTGAAACAGGGTCTCACTGAGTTGCAAAAGGCCTCACTAAATAGCTGAGGCTGTCCTCGAACTGTAATCCTCCTGTCTCAGCCTCCTAAATGGTGGGATTACAAGCATAAATTGACTTTTTAAGAGCCAGATCTGGATTCCAGTCCTGAGCTTTTATCTGCTTAGTCAAATTGCTTCAATTGTCTCTAAGCCTAGGCTTCCTCATCTGAAAATTGGAATCAGTAATAATCACTTCATAAAATGTAATGAGGAAGCCACGCATGGTGGCACACCCTATAATTCCGGTACGTGGGAGGCTGAGAGAGCAGAATTGCAGGTTTGCACCAGCCTCAGCAACTTAGTGAGATTCTTAGAAACTTAGCGAAACCCTATTTCAAAATAAAAAATAAAAAAGGGCTGGGGGGGAAGGGCACCAAGCACTGTGTGAATGTATGCCTTTTCCAATATGATCCACATTTTAAAAAGTGTGTGTGTGTGTGGGGGGGGACTAGGGTGTAGATCAGAGGTAGAATGACTTTGGGTTCAACCCTTAGTTTCCCTAGTCACCCCCCTCATAAAATGTAATGAGGATTAAATGAAATATAAATGACAGGCCCCTAATAAGTAATTAATAAATGGCAGTTATTAATTCAGGATCAATTTAACCTCATATCATACTCTATGTACCAGTTATTAGTATTTTAATATACTAAGGCATCTACATATTTTTGTTGTTTTTGTTGTACTGGGGATGGAACCTAGGGGCATTCTAGCTCTGAGCTACACCACCAGTCATATTTGTGTGTGTGTGTGGTGCTGGGGATTGAACTCTGGAGCATTCTACCTCTGAGCTACACCCCCAGCCTGACTTTTTATTCTATTTATTTATTTATTTATTTATTTATTGCAGGTGTCGGGATAGAACCCAGGGGCATTTGACCTCTGAGCTACACCCCCTGCCCTATTTTTTTATTCTTTATTTTGAAACAGGGTCTCACTAAGTTCCAGAAGGCCTCACCAAGTAGCTGAGGCTGTCCGAGAACCGTGAGGCTGTCCGTGTGTGCCACCACGCCCAGCTTATTCTTTTATTTTGAAACAAGTTCTCACTAAGTTGCAGAGGGCTTCACTAGGTAGTTGAGACTGGCTGCAAACCTGGATGCTCCTGTCTCAGCTTCCCAAGTACTGGGATTACAAGTGTGCACCACCCCACTCAGCTTACCAGTCTTATCTTATTCTTTTTTTATTTTGAAACAGAATCTCACTAGTTGTTTTGTTTTGTTTTGTTTTCTTCTTGCAGTACTGGGGATGGAACCCAGGGTATTCTACTTCTGAGCTACACCCCCAGCCATATTTTTTATTCTTTATTTTGAAACAGAGTCTCACTGAATTGCAAAGGGCCACTAAGTAGCTGTTGCTGTCCTTGAACCATGATCCCCCTGTCTCAGCCTTCCGAATTCTGGGGTTACAAGCCTGCGCCACCATGCCCCGCCACTCTCACTAAATTTTGAAGGACCTCACTATGTATTTGAGAAATCCTCCTGTCTCAGCCTCCCAAGTACTGGGATTACAAGCGTGCATCACCACACCAGGCTAGGCATTTGCATTTAAACCTTAGCCCTAGCGATACCTGAACTCATTGGTTCTGAGTGTGGTCCTGGGGCCAACAACATCGGCATCATCTGGGAACCTTTTAGAAATGCAATTTCTGGGGCTTCACCAAAGACCAAATAACTCAGAAATATGGGGGTTGGGCCCAGATATCTTTTTTTGACAAGTGCTTCTGATGTACTTTAAAGTTTGGTAACCACAGCTCTAATTCAGAAAAGCTACCCTAATGCTGGAAATTTGATATGGGTTGGAAGGGAAAGAAAAACCACGTATTTGAAGTGGTTTTTACCCAACATCACCCCACAGGCTGACCTTCACCTTCTGCGCCCTGCCTACTTTTGTGCCATTTGCCCATCCTGGGGAACTTTGAGAAAGTTTTCTCTTGAATAGGTTTATGTTCTCCCTGAAAGACTGGAATGGAGCACTCTGAGGAACACAGCAAGTTGGTCAGTGGATGGAAAGGAAAGTTCCTGTCCTGAGTCAGGAGTCTAAGTTCACAGAGACTGTTTGGAAGGATTTTTCCATTTCATAAAGGAGAGGTCAGCTGGGTAGTTAGAAACTGCTGGTCAGCACAAGGTTTTTTTTTTTTTTTTTTTTTTAACCCCAATAAGATGTATGAATATAATGCACCAATAAAAAATAAAAAATAAAAATAGGGCAGGAGGTGTAGCTCGGAGGTCAAATGCCCCTGCTCAGAGGTCAAATGCCCCTGGATTCCATCCCCAGACCCACAAAAAAAAAAAAAAAAAAAAGAAAGAAAGAAAGAAAGAAAAAGAAAGAAAGAAGAAAGAAGGAGAAAGAAAGAAAGTGCTGGTCATTTTTGCCCTCTGAACAAATTAGTTTGTCTCAATTACTTCCTTACTTATGGTGAAGTGCTGCATTTAAAATCAAATGCTAAGAAAAATCTCCGTGACATTTGCATTCTTTGGTTTAAGAAAACATTTCTGTGCTGGAAGCATCTCACCGCCTCTTCCTTTTTTTGTCCTTTCCAGTGATTTATAGAGGGAAGAGGAATACAGACTGACACAGTAAGCCCCGGATAAAAACAGACTTAACCGAGTAAGTAAGTTGATTTTGTGTGATTCCACTGCAAAGTTTGGTCTTGGTTTTAAAATATCTTCCCATTTATTTTGCAGACTTGTCTCCATTACTAATGATTAGAGATGAGAAAGATCTATTCGAATACGAAATGCCTCTAGGATAGGAAAACTGGCATTTAGAAGAATAACTGTTCCTGAAGGCAAGGTCAGGCGCATCAACACCCGCAGAGGTGCTCACGATCAGCTGCAGAGAGGACTCTGCAGAGATGGATCCAGAAAGTCCTTTGAAAGGCTGCCAGCGTGAGCCAGCGCACTGTGAGAGCGCCAGGAGGAGAGGCGCTCTGCTGGGCAGGAATCCTTCCACACAGACTGCCAGGCATCCGCTCCGTGAGCAGCTCTTCAGCACCAGCACTTGCCACGCAGCCCCCTAGCCATTAAAGGGCTGAAACGTTCACTCCCAGAGAAGCCGAGCCACCCCTTAGGAGGACTGCGCTCTTCCCAGGACCCACCTCCTGCAGGACTTCAGATTAGGTTGGATAGCCGCAGCCTCCAGGGCAACCTGTGATAACAGACGTCTGTCCTCATCACAAGTCAGCTGGGGAAGCTGGGCCTGCTGAGTGAAAGCATCACATGATTTGACATCTGCAGGAGCGGCTGGAAAGCAGAGCTTCCGGGCTGTTGCTAGGATCACGGTCATGCTTTCTGATTGAGCAAAGGTAGCAGATACAGCCAAAGGCAGCGTCTCCAGCTGTGGCAGCCTAGCATGGATACATCTTTTAGGGGAGGACTATCAACCTTTTAGCTTTGTTCCCCACTCATTGTAACTGCCTTTTTTTTTTTTTTTTTTTTGCCTTCGGAGGGAAAAAACAATGATCTATAACCTAAATCTGTTATACCTAGAAAAACTGTCTTTTCGAATGCCAGTAACCTAATTAAAAAATAGTGTGCATAGCCGGGCGTGGTGGTGCACGCTTGTAATCCCCATGCTTGGGAGGCGGAGACAGGAGGATCACACTGGTTCGCAGCCAGCCGTGCTGGCTTAAGAGACCTTGTTTCAAAATTTTAAAATAGGTCTGGGAGTGTAGCCCGGAGGTAGAAGGGCTTCCAGGAACCCCAGCACCACCAAAAAAAAAAAAAAAAAAAGTGTGGATAGAACTTGTGTCACACACACACACACACACACACACACACACACACACACAGCTAGGGTGTCTACTTCCCAAAGCATGCTTATGAAGCCAAGAATGTCTGTGGTTGGGAACAACCATAAACTGCTTTTCAGAGGGAATTAGAACATGGAGTTAGATTTGAGGACCCACAGAAGGAAGAGTAAGTTTCCCTTCCTATATCTCTTTCTCTTTCTGAGGAACCTATCAAAATCCAAGGTGGTACTGGTAATCCCAATACTTGGGGGGGATGAGACAGGAGGATCGTAAGTTCAAAGCCAGCCTCAGCAACTTAGCTAGGCCCTCCACAACTTAGGGAGACCCTGTTTCAAAATAAAAAAATAAAGTTGGGCTGGAGGGTGTGGCTCACAGGTAGACCGCCCCTGGGTTCAATCTCCAGTACCCTCCCCTGAAAAAAGAAAAAAGAAAAGAAAAAGAAAATGCAGCCGGGCGTGGTGGCACACACTTGTAATTCAAGTACTTGGAAGGCTGAGACAGGAGGATCTCAGGTTCGTGGCTGGCCTCAACTACTTAGTGAGGCCCTCTGCAACTTAGTGAGACTCTGTTTCAAAACGAATAAAAAAATAGGGCTGGGGGTGTAGCTCAGAGTTAGAATGCCCCTGCATTCAATTTCCAGTACCACCACCACCACCACAACAACAACAACAAAAAGAAAAAAGAAAACCCAAGGTGGTGGTGACATGCTTTCTCTGCAAGTCTGATCAGACACATAATGTGTTACTGATAAGAAATCTTCCCCAGAGCGTCCATCTACACTTGAGAAGGAAACCAGCCAAAGCCAGTAGTCCCTAAAAGCAGAGTTTGGTGCATCAAGAGTGCACACAAAAGAGGGTGTTTACTTCGCTTTTGTTTTAGACATCATAAGTGAACAGGAGACAGGTTGGGCCTGGAATTATAGATGTGCACCACTGTACCTGGCTCATACTCATTTTCATAACAACCCTGTAAACTGGGTAAGAATCTTATCCCATATGGGCTTGGTGTATCCGCATCACTTGGGGAACTCGTGACTGTGTAGATTCCTGAGTATCACCCCTGGAGATTCAAAGTCTGGACCAAGCTTGGGAATCCATATTTCTAACAAGTTCACCAAGTGATTATGACGTGCAGCCAGGTTTGGAGATTTTATGCTTTTCAAGTGTTGGGGATTGGATCCGGGGTCTAGCACATGCTAGACAAGTGCTCTACCACTGAGCTGCATCCCCAGCCTCAGGGTAGGGACTCTGAAGGGCTTGCCTAGGTAAGTTTTTGCTTGAAGCAAAGCTTCAATGAGGAGAGGGTGAGAAGACAGAGGCCCATGGCCTGTGAGGAAAGACTGGTGTCATACGGAGGCTTCAGAGAAGGTCCGGGCCCAGTGGGGGCAGCCTTGGTGGTCCAGAACTGGGGCTGCAATCTGTGGCCCCGAGCCCATGGAGACCAAGTGCTTGGTGTGCCCTCCGAGTGGAGAACTGTGTTCAGGGCTGACCGGAGCAGCCCAAATGGGAGTTTAGGATTTCTGGTTCCAGGGATCTGGGACCAGCACCCCCATACCCTGCAAAAGCAGGGCACAGGAAATGAATGGCCATCCGCTTAGCTAGGCACCTAAAGCTGAACTCCTTTAACCAAAATTCCATAGAAGGCCACATTGTCCACACTGGGAGAAAGTGAAATGAGTTTACTTAGCATACACATAAGTATAGACTGTATGCTTCTAAGTGGTTTCCACATACTCAGTTTTTTCTTCCCTTTATTTAAAGGGGGCCCTGGGGATTGAAATCAGGAGCAGTCTAGCGCTGAGCTACACCCCCAGCCCTTTTTCTTTTGAAACAGGTCACTAGGTTACCACATACTAACCTCCAGTTTGTGATCCTCCTGTCTCAGCCTCTCAAGTACTGGAATTATAGATGTGCACCACTGTACCTGGCTCATACTCATTTTCATAACAACCCTGTAAACTGGGTAATAATCTGATCCCATATACAGATGGGGGAAAGAGGCCCAGAAAGGTCAAGTAGCTCATCTGAGTTCACACAGCTAACCAGTGCAAAGACTTCTGGGAGACAAGTAAGTAGCATTGGTTAGACCTTTTTTTTTTTTGGTTCTGTTGTGGTACTGGGGATGGAACCCAGGGGCCTTCTATCTCTGGGCTACACCCTCAGACCTATTTCATTTTTTTTGTTTGTTTGGAAACAGGGTCTCAGTAAGTTGCAGTGGGCTTCACTAAGTTGCTGAGGCTGGGTTTGAACCTGTGATCCCTGTGTCAGCCTTCCAAATTCTGGGATTACAAGCGTGCACCACCACACCCAACCTGGATAGACCTGCTAAACAATATTTCCTGTATAGAAAATATTTTGCTAACCAGGCGTAGTGGCGCACGCTTGTAATCCCCACGCTTGGGAGGCAGAGACAGGAATATCGCGCAGGTTCGAAGCCAGCCGCGTGCGCTGGTTTAGGAGACCCTGTTTTCAAATAAAAATGTAAAAATAGGTCTGGGAGTGTAGCCCAGAGGTAGAAGGGCTTCCAGGAACCCCAGTACCACAAAAAAAAAAAGAAAGAAAAAAAAAAAGAAAATATTTTGCTGGGAGTAGTGACACATGCAAGTAATCCCACATTTGGGAGGCTGAGACAGGTTCAAAGTCCACCTTGGCAATTTAGTGAGGTTCTCAGCAACCTAGCAAGACCCTGTTTCCAAATAAGAAATAAAATTGGGCTGGAGGTATGACGTGGAGGTAGAATGCCTCTGGGTTCAATGCCTCTGGGTTCAGTCCCCAGTAACACACACACACACACACACACACACACACACACACACACACACCTTTAGTTTATTATGATTAATTATAATTGAACAAGACCTAGGGGTAGGAAAATGTGTGAGCCAGCCACTCTGACTCAAATGCCTGTCCATTCAGCCATCTGTTCTTTTTTCTGATTATCTGCTTTTCATCTCTGGCCAGTGTTAGCGGATTTTATCTTCATTTCGCTGTGTCATGTTCAGGGAATCCAGATTCAATTTTCAGTTTGTCTAAGAAAGCCAACTAGAGGAGATGTAGAGAAACAGCTCGGGAGGATGCAAAATTGAGAGGGCAGAGGACAGGCTACGCGACACAAAAGAAAGGTCAGTGGGCTTGGAGCCAGATGCAAAATCTAGTTCATCCTGAGATTTTCTATGATGCATTTAACCTTGTTCAACCTCACTTTTTTCATTTGTTAAATGGCAATAAAGAAGCCAGGCATGGTGGCACATGCCTATAATTTCAATATTTGGGAGTCTGGGACAGGAGGACCACAGGTTCAAAGCCAGCCTTAGCAACTTAGTAAGACCTTGTTTCAAAATAAAAATAATATGGAGCCGGGCGTGGTGGCGCAAACTTGTAATCCCCGCGATTTGGAGGCAGAGACAGGAGGATCCCGCAGGTTTCCAAATAAAAAAATATAAAATAGATCTGGGAGTGTAGCCCGGAGGTAGAAGGGTTTCCAGGAACCCCAGTACCACTACTACTACTACTACTACTACTACTACTACTACTACTAATGATAATAATGATAATATGGGGTGGGAGTGTAGATTAGAGATAGAATGTTCCTGGACTCTATCCCCCCTACCACAAAAATAAAATTTTAAAAATGGCAATATAGATTGTCATCTTGCTGGATTGATGTGCGGTTCAAGATAATATATTTGGCACACAGTGGAATGAAACTGAAGTGTTTGAAGTCACATTGCTAGTAAGAAACAGAGTCAAAATTTGCAAGATGTGTTTAACGCCTATGTGCTTTTTTTTTTTTTCCTTTATTGTGGTACTGGGGATTGAACTACTCAGGAGCATTCTACCTCTGAGCTATACCATCAGACCTGTTTTTATTATTTATTTATTTATTTATTTATTGCAGTACTAGGGATGGTACCCAGGGGCATTCTATCTCCAAACTACACCCCCAGCCCTATTTTTCATTCTTTATTTTCAAACAAGGTCTCCTTGAGTTGCAAAGGGCCTCACTAAAGTAGCTGAGGCTGTCAGAGAACCGTGATCCTTCTGTCTCAGCCTCCCAAATGCTGGGATTACAAGCGTGCGCTATCACACCTGACTCTTATTTTTATTTTGAAACAGAGTCTCGCTAGGTTGATGAGGGTCTCATTACTTGCTAAGGCTATCCTTGAGCCTGCGATCCTCCCACAGTCTCCCAAGTGCTAGGATTACAGGTATGCTCGACTATTCCACTCTGCTACCCGGGAATTTGGACATTAGGAGAATGAGCCACAACTGCACCCTCTGGGACCAAAGTAAAACTTTCAACCTAGAGGGACCTATTTGTGTCTTTGCCTAGCAACTAGTTATTCTCTTCAAAGCTACTCTTTCCCCTTGGTTTGACCCTCTCCCATCCAGCCCACAGGGTAAGGAGCTTCATTTCAGAAGGGTCAGTCTGCACTGTTGTGAATTTTTCCTATGAATTGGGGCCCCTACTGTACAAAGCAGAACTAGGTTTGAAATTGAAAAGGGAGAGAGAAATGTGCCTTTATTTTAAATACTGAACAATGAATCCTTTTAAAATGGGTTTAAGAGAGGCCAGGGCTCCAGCTACTGTTCCCATGTAAGCCTCTAACAGAACCACCATTCATACCCTTTATAGCTATTCTTATTCTTTATTTTCCTTTTCTTCCCTAAAATTTGCAAGCTACCCCACTAACCGCTCTACCGTTTTCTGTGTAAGCCAAGTTGAGCCTGGTTCCCACTCCAGCACTAGCTGGGCATCATTGACAATTGTTTTTTTTTTGTTTGTTTGTTTCTTTTTGGTGGCACTGGGGCTGGAACCCAGAGGCTTTCTACCTCCAGGCTATACTCCCAGACCTATTTTATATTTTATTAGAAACAGGGTCTCCCTAAGTTGCTGAGAGCCTCACTAAGTAGCTGAGGCTGGCTTCGAACCCGTGCGCTCCTCCTGTCTCAGCCTCCCAAGCGCGGGGATTATAAGGGTGTGCCATCACGCCCGGCTATCATTGACAATTTAACTGCATTAAACCTGCTTCTTTATCTGTAAGGACTGCTTTGAGGATCAATGAGATAATCCATTTCACATGAATTATTAAATATTATGCATATTTACCAGTAGTATTCACTAACAATTTCTGCTGTGTGACCATCTTCATTTTCAATCTTTGAAACTACCGGTTCTTTGCAAATTCAAGAAGGCCTACTTTTTACCAGTGTATACAATTGTGACATCAGGCCTCTCGGCAACTAATCTAATCCATGTTTGCTTAGTTTGATTTCAAGTCCCAAAAGAACTATTTCAAGTAATTAGATCTCTGCCTAAACTTTCTAAGTTAGAGCTCAAATCATCTCCTGAGTTAACCAACTTTCAACAATAATTTTAGATTCTAAAGCATTGATAGCCTCACTCATATATTCATTGCACAAATTTGTTGAATAAGTGGTTATTGTTCCATTTATTTATATTGTCCTTGAGGCATCTAATTTTTCTTTTTTTCTGTGTGTGTATGTGTGTGTGTGTGTGTGTGTGTGTGTATGTACGTGTGCGCATGTGATATTGGGGATTGAACCCACCCTCACCTACTCTTTTATATTTTCTTTTGTGTGTGTGTGTGTGTGTGTGTGTGTGTGTGTGTGTTAGTGTGTGTGTTACTAGGGATTGAGCCCAGGGACATTCTACCTCTGAGTTATATCCCCAGTGCTATTTTATTTTTTGCAGCACTGGGAATTGAACCCAGGGGCATTCTACCTTCAAGCTACATCCTAGTCCTATTTTTAATTTAATTTTTAATTTAAATTTTTTTTTTTTTTTTTTTTTTTTTTTTTTTGGTGGTACTTGGGTTCCTGGAAGCTCTTCTACCTCCGGGCTACACTCCCAGACCTATTTTTACATTTTTTTATTTTGAAACAGGGTCTTCTAAGCCAGCACGCAGGGCTGGCTTCGAACCTGCGCGATCCTCCTGTCTCTGCCTCCCAAGCACGGGGATTACAAGCGTGGCTTTAATTTAAATTTAAATTTTTGCAGTATTGGGGGTTGAACCCAGGGGCATTCTACCTCCAAGCCACACCACCAGCCTTATTTTTTATTCTTTATTTTGAAAGAGGGTCTCACTAAGTAGCTGAGGCCCGCTGCGAAGCTGTGATCCTCAGCTACTTGTGATCCTTCTGTCTTAGCCTCTCAAGTACTGGGATTACAGATGTGTAGAACCATGCTCAGCAATTTATTTTTTACTTTATTTTTATTTATTTATTTTTGCGGTACTGGGGATGGAATCCAGGGGCATTCTACCTCCGAGCAACATCCCCAGCCTGACTTTTTATTCTTTATTTTGAAACAGGGTCTCACTGAGTTGCAAAGGGCCTCACTAAGTAGTAGCTGAGGCTGTCCTCGATCCATGATCCTCCTGTCTCAGCCTCCCAAATGCTAGGATTACAAGCGTGTACCACCATGCCTGGTGGCAATTTATTTTTTATTTTCAGAGTTTGACAGCCAGACATGTTGGTGCATGCTTGTAATCCCAATACTTGGGAGCTGAGATAGGAGGAGCTCAGCTTCACAGTTAGCCTCAGCTATTTAGTGAGGCCTTCTGCAATTTGGTGAATTCAAAATAATTACAGATAGAGCCAGGTGTGGTGGCGCACGCTTGTAATCCCAGCATTTGGGAGGCTGAGACAGGAGAATCGCGGTTTGCGGACAGCCTCAGCTACTACTTAGTGAGACCCTTTGCAACTCAGTGAGACCCTGTTTCCAAATAAAGAATAAAAAATAGTGCTGGGGGGGGGGTGTATCTCAGAGGTAGAATGCTCCTGGGTTCCATCCTCAGTACCGCAAAAAAAAAAAAAAAAAAAAAAAAAAAAAGAGAGAGAGAAGGAAAAAAGAAAGAAAGAGGAGTGGAGATGTAGCTCGGAGATAGAATGGTCTTGGGTTTGAAGGGTCCGAGAATCGCCCACCAATCCAAATAACGAAGGACTCACAAGAGATGTAAAATCAAGCAGGGTTTATGGTGCTACAGCTCTTACTGGCAAGCCAGGGTCAAGTCTCCTTTACAAGCCTAACTGTCATTCAGAGGAATTGTCTAGCAGCTACCAGAGGAATGATTCCTTCTGGCCGAGCTAACATTCAGACTCTTAAACAGTAAGCAAGTGGTCGGAGCTCGTCCACGAGCCCAAAACAGACCTTACTTTTATAGTCCCAGAAGGGGCGTTCACATTGGGATACAGCCAATAGGTTTACAAGTGCAGCCATCTTGTTCTTTGCAGCCAGCCAATAGATTTACAGAGTAAACAAGTGCAGCCAATGGTACTATTGATCTTAGAGGTGGGGGCAGGCGCTGGTCTGAGGGCTGCATTTGGGCCAACTGGTACGGGCCCATAAGCTGGTTCTATGTTAAGAAGTATCTGGAGAACAACCCCATGCCGGGGTGTTTGGTCGAGTGTTAAGCCACAGGTTAGCCCGTGAACCCACCAAGTTTCTAATTTACCTTTATCAGTGAAGGTGATCTTGACCACATTATTATCTTTCCAGGCTGAATTTTTGACATAGGGACGAATAAAATTCATTGATATAAGGCCTGGAGTTATTTTTCATTTAGTTTGTCCATCACTAGCAATAACACAGTCCCATGATGCACAGTACAGGTCTCGTATTCCCCCACATTTCCGTTTCCACTCCCCGGTTTTAAACCCGGGGCAAGCAAAGAACCCTTTTTTTTTTTTTTCCCCTCATGGTCTCTTGAATCCTAATCATCAGTAAGTGTTCCATGGCATTTGGAAGGGCCCTTGCTATCTCCTGGCTTGATTTTCCATTAAATACAGTCTCTACCCAAGGTCCAGTCCCATCAACCTTTAAAGCAGTAGGAGTGGCAAACAGGACAACACAAGGTCCTTTCCACCTTGGTTCTAGAGTCTTTGATTGGTGTCGCTTGACCCATACCATATCCCCAGCAGGGACTATTTCATGTTCCGGGCTCGGAAGGTTATCTTTTTTATGATAGGCCTGTATTAGGGACCAAATTGTTTGCTGGACCCTAGACAGGGCCTGCAACCATTGTTAGATAATTTGAGGCCAGATTCTCCCCCGGGGGTGCCAAAGCACGCTGAATGATGGGGGGAGGTGCTCCATACATAATTGCAAAAGGAGTTAGGCCCTGAATGTATGGAGAATTTCGAACCCGGAAAATGGCTAGGGGAAGGAGTGTCACCCAGTCACCGCCAGTCTCTGTTACCCATTTAGTTAAGATCTCCTTCAAAGTCCGATTCATCCTCTCTACCTGCCCAGAGCTTTGGGGGTTATACTCACAGGTGTGTACCACCAAGCCAGGCTAAAATTAACTTTTTGGGAAAAGTAATTTTACCATTTGGTAGCTGAGCCGGCTATTGAGAAAAGTGTATCATGAATCGCTTGAAGAACGAAGAATTTTTTTTGTAAGGTCAAAGAATGGCTCACTTCTTCATGTGTGTGAATTCATAATTTCGTAGATTATGTGAACTCATAATTTGTCTCTCATCTTTATATGTGTGGCACTAGGGACTGAACCCAGGGGCATTCTACCTCTGAACTACACCCTCATTCTCTTTTTATTATTTATTTGTTTTTGAGACAGGGTCTCACTAGGTTGCTGAGAGTTTCACTTCATTGCTGAGGCTGTCATCGAACCTGCGGTCCTCCAGACTCAGCCTCTTTAACACTAGGATTACAAGCGTGGGTTGCCATGCTCCATGGCTTCTCGGTTTTGCTCTCGGTTGCAGGACGTCCAACCGCGTGTTGCACCTGTCTCCCGCTAGGGGGCGCCCGGCTGCCCTCGGACATTCGCCGCACTGCCCTGCGCAGCCTCAGTCCGGGCGTGGGCGGGAATCTCCGCGCCGACAGGCGTAAGGCCGCCGGGGGCGGGGTCCGTGGGGGCGTGGCATCTCGTCCGCAGGGCGTGGCCTTCAGTCAATGGGCGTGGTCTCTGGGAGGGGCGGGGCCACTCGGTCGGCGCGGCTTCCAGGGCCGAAGTAGGTGGCGAGTGCGAGGCGGCGGCTGCGGCTGCACCGCGCGGGGAAGATGGCGCCGCTGGCGACAGAGCGAGGGCTGAAGAGCGTCGTGTGGCAGAGTGAGTGCTGGGTGGGGGCTGAGGAGCAGGCCGCGGCGCCCGGGCCTCGGCTTCCTCCGGCGGAGTCGCCGCGGGCACTTGTTGCTCGGGGCCCTGCGCTCTTCCTGCTTTCCTTCCCCGCGCCGCGGATGGGCGGGGTGCGGCCCGGGCCTTCGCGCCGAGCCCGGCTGGCCCCGGCTGGCCCGGGCTGTCCGGGGCTGTCCCCGGCTTCCCGGCTCTCCTCGGCTCTCCTCGGCTGGCCCCGGCTCTCTCCGCCTCTCCCCGGCTCCCCCCGGCTCTCCCCGGCTCTCCCCGGCTCTCCCCGGCTCTCCCCCGGCTCCCCCCCCCCCCGGCTCTCCCCGGCTCCCCCCGGCTCCCCCCCCCCCCCGCTCTCCCCGGCTCCCCCCCGGCTGGCCCCGGCCTGCTCGCCCTCCGCGCCCGGCGGCTGCGCTGTGCTGGATCCCGCCCTCCAGCTCCCCGGGGCTGCTCCTTCTCCTTTTAAGTGTCAAGGAGGATTTCTTCTACCTTACTTTTAAATGTCTGCCCTCCAAAACCATATTTCACTGTTAAAAAAAGACCTTTCTTCTTCCACCCTTCTTAGGGGAACCCACTTGCAGAAAAGTTCAGGAGGAAAGACCTTCGGAATTTTTAACCTTTCGCCTTGATCGCTCCCTGCACCTTCACCTTTCCCTTTACAAAGTTCCTGGGCCGCTCCCTGCTGTTAGGTCCCCACTGCTTCTAGGTTACTGATGTTCTGCCGTTTCCTCTATGGCTGTTCATAAAAATGACTCCAAAACTAGAATTGGCAGGTTAAAGAAGGATTGAACCCACCGAACAGGAAGAACATCATTGTTTGGCAGCGTTGGGTTCAAAGTAATTATGGTTTAGTGGTGGAAAGGGAGTAACATCTAATTAGTATTTCTTACTCCAACTTGTTGAACAAAGAGCAGAAATTATTCAGTTAACAGGATTCTGGGAGTTTTAGAGTTCCATGTATGAAATGAAAAATTCTGCCGGGCTTGGTGGCGCACACTTGTAATCCTAGTACTTGGGAGGCTAAAACAGGAGGATCACAGGATCGTGGCCAGCCTCAGCAAATAGTGAGGCCCTCTGCAACTTAGACTGTATTTCAAAATAAAAGAATAAAGTAGGGCTGAGGGTGTAAGTAGGAGGTAGAATGCACCTGGGTTCCATCCCTAGTACCACATACAAAATAAAGAAAAATCCAGATCAGCAACTGGGATAGTGCTCAACATGTAGCAGGTACTAAATAAGTGTATAAGCAGACGAAAAATAAAGAAAATATGAAAATTATCTTTTAAAAATCAGACATTTTGCCGGGCGTGGTGGCCCATGCTTGTAATCCCTGTGCTTGGGAGGTGGAGACAGGAGGATCGCACAGATTTGAAGCCCCTCGCTGGCTTAAGAGACCCTGTTTCCAAATAAAACTATAAAAATAGGTCTGGGAGTGTAGCCCGGAGGTAGAAGGATTCCATCCTCAGTACCACCAAAAAAAAAAAAAAAAAAAAAAAAAAAAAACGAGACATTTTAAGCCAGGCATGGTGGCAGATTGTAATCCTAGTATTTGGGAGGCTGAGACAGGAAGATTATAGGTTTGCTGCCAGCCTCAGCAATTTAGTGAGGCCCTCCACAATTTAGTGAGACCCTATTTTAAAATAAAAAATAAAAATAGGGCTGAGGTTGTAGCTCAGTAGTGGAATGCCTTCAGGTTTGATCCCAGCACCAAAAAAAAAAAAAAAAAAAAGGTCATTTTTTTTTTCCAAAATAACATGGCTGACTATTAAAATTTGGGACTGTTTAAAATCACAGTGGTATTTAAATACATTTATATGGAAAGCAAACTGTTTTAATTTCCAAAATATACATATATACATATACATACATGCATATATGTGTGTGTGTACACACACACACACACACACATATATATATATATATATATATATATATATATATATATATATATCTTTACTTCAGCACTGATGAGAAAAAAGATTATTAGTACTACCAGTCTTGAAAGCACAGAACTAGGCAAGAGGAGAGTAAAATTTCTATCTTGTGCTGTTAAACTGAGCTAACACTAGGCTATCTAGATCAGAATATAAGATAAAGACAGACTGAATGGAAGGAAAAGTAATGTAAAATAAAGTTCTTATCTAAGGTTGTAAAATACTTCCTTAGAACTTTTTATAAGTAGGAACATAACCCAATGATAAGATAATAGTCATTCATCACTTATCAAGTAAAGCATATATATTGAGAAGAAGGAACCTCTAAGTTGTGTTACCAAAAGATGAAGAATTTGCAAAGGTTTGGTGGTGCATGCCTTTGATTCCAAGTATTTCCAGGTACTGGGGAGGCTGAGGCAGAGAGATCACAGTTGGAGGCTAGCCCGGACAACTTAGACCCTGTCTCAAAAGAACTCCTGGGGATAAAGTTTAATGCTAGAGCGATTGTCTAGCATGTGTTAGGCCTTGGGTTCAGTTCACAGAATCATACACACACACACACACACACACACACACACACACACACACACCAAAATTTCCCTTAAAATATGCTGGCAGAGTCTCTAGAAAAAGGAAAATCGTACATTTGGGAGAAGGTTTTTGGGGGTTGAAGATAGGATATAGTTAGCTGGATGCAGTGTTGCATACCTATAATCCATTACTCCCTTTACTTGGGAGGCTGAGACAGGAGGATTGCTGGTTTGAGGCCAGCATTTGGTAACTTAGCAAGATCTATCTCAAAATAAAGAATAAGAAGGGGCTGAGGGTATAGCTTGAAGGGAGAATGCCCCTGGGTTCAATCCCCAGTACCATCACCACCACCAACAAAAAAAAACCAATTAGACCTTTAGACTCACTTTGTTAGATGTGGTTGGAAAGCTAACTTAAGTACTTTCACCAGAAAGTGTTGTAAGTAGAGAGAATGGCTTCTTTCCTTCCTTTCTGTTTTGGTGGTTCTGGGGATCCAACCTAGGGCTTTGTGCAGGTACAAGCATTCTACCATTGGGAGCTACATTCCCAGTCCTTTTAATTTATTTTATATAGAGACAGAATCGCTCTAAGTTTCCCAGGCTGGCCTTGAACTTGTGATCCTTCTGCCTCAGCCTTCTGTGATTATAGGTGTGCGTCACCGTGTCTTGAACATTTCCTCTGTGCCAGGTGCTATTCTTCATGAGAACAGCTCTCTTTATTTTGACAGATACTGAAACTGATGCAGGCATTAGCACAGCATCATTGTTCATAGAGCCAAAAAGTGAAAACAACTTAAGTGTCATGGACTAATGGATAAATAAAAGTAATAAAAAAATGAAATACTGCAAATACTGCTACATTTTAAACATTATGAATCTTGAAGATGTTTTGCTAAGTAAAAGAAGCCATAGCCAAGTGGTGGCACACACCTGTGATCCCAGTACTTGGGAGGCTGAGACAGGAGGATCGCAGGTTCATGGCCAACTTCAGGTACTTAGTGAGGCCCTCCATAATTTAGTGAGACCCTGTTTCAAAATAAAGAATAAAAAAGCCAGGCGTGGTGGCGCACATTTGTAATCCCAGCATTTGGGATGCTGAGACAGGAGGATCGCGGTTTGCAGGCAGCCTCAGCTACTTAGTGAGGCCCTTTGCAACTCAGTGAGACCTTTTCAAAATAAAGAATAAAAGTAGGGCTGGGGATATAGCTCGGAGGTAGAATGGCCCTGGGTTCCACCCCTAGTACCAGGAAAAAAAAAAAAAAAGAATAAAAAATAGGGCTGAGAGTGTGGCTCAGAGGCTGAATGCCAGAATGGCCCTTGGAACAATCCCTAGTACCACTAAAAAAAAGAAGCCTGTCACAAAGGACCACGTTATATGTCTTCATTTGTATGAAATGTCCTGAATAAGCAAATATATAGAGACAGAAAATAGATTAAGTGGATTCCTATGTCTGAAGGGATAAAGAAATTGGAGGAATGGGATTTCTTTTTGGAGTAATAAAGATGTTCTCAAAACAATTGTGGTAGCTAGTGTGGTGAAGCAAGCCTGTAATCTCAGTATGTGGGAGGTTGAGACAGGAGCTTTACAGGTTTGAGGACAGGCCAGCAGGAGTGAGACTATCATCAACCTAGTGAAACCCTGCTTCAAAAGTAAATATAGGCCAGGCGGTGGCGCACGCTTGTAATCCTGGTAATCTGGAGGTTGATCCCGGAGGATCGCGGTTTGCAGCCAGCCTCAGCTACTTAGTGAGGCCCTTTGCAACTCGGTGAGACCCAGTTTCAAAATAAAGAATAAAAAATTGGGTGGGGGGTGTAGCTCGGAGGTGAAATGCCTCTGGGTTCCATCCCCAGACCCGCAAAAAAAAAAAAAAAGAAAAAAAAAAAAAAGGAAAGAATTGGGCTGGGGGTGTAGCTCAGGGGTGGAGGTAGAATGCCCCTGGGTTCCATATCCGGTACTGCAAAAAGAAAAAAAGTAATAAAATAGAGCTGGGCGTGTAGCTCAGAGGTAGAATGTCCCTGGTACTAATAAAACTACCAAAATTGTGGTAATATGATGGATGTATGACTTTGTGAAAATATTAAAAACCATGAATTGCACATGTTACGTGGTAAATTGTGGTTTTTTGGGGTGTTTTTTTTTTGGTGGTATTGGGGTTCCTGGAAGCCCTTCTACCTCCGGGCTACACTCCCAGACCGATTTCATATTTTTTATTTATTTGGAAACAGGGTCTCTTAAGCCAACGCTGCTAGCTCTGAACCTGCGCGATCCTCCTGTACGATCCTCCTGTACCTCCCAAGCACATAACACCACCACACCTGGCTAAATTGTGATCATGAGAATGGCTGATAACAGATGTGAAATCTAGACCTAGGATTTACATCCTGGGTGTTTTGTTTCATTCCTCTCTCCTTCCTCCCTCCATATCTCCTTCCCTCCCTCCCTTTTTTACTTCCTTCCTTCCTCCTTCCCTTCCCTTTATTTTTTTTTATAGAAATACTTTATTAGTTTCTGTAATCAAACTTAGCGTAGATAAGAGCTTACATATTTAATAGTATGTTACCTACCCCTGTACAAATGGGGAAAAAAATAAGTTTAACATTTCCATTATGACCAATATGGCTGTTAATTTATGTACAATAACAACATGGTAAACTGGAATATTTTTCCAAAGTTGATAGCAAAGCTAAAGTTCCCCAAAATTTAAATTATATATAATATAAAATATATTACGCATCAATAGCAGCAGTAGCTTTTCCAGGTTCTGCAGTCATCTGAACAAAACTGTAGAGACATCTCTCTTCCTTTTTTTTAAATGGTACTGGAAAATGAAACCAGGGCCATTCTCCCTCTGAGTTATAATCCCAGCCCTATTTTATTTTTAAATTTGAAACAAGATCTCACTAAGTTGCAGAGGCCTCACTAGGTTGCTGAGGCTGTTGCAGAACCTGTGATCCTCCTGTCTCAGTCTCCCAAGTACTGGGATTACAGATGTGCGCCACCATTCCTGACGCACCTAGGTTTATTGTCTGCAAAGTTAATGTTTAATCTCTCCGTGGCTTCTCCTTATTTTTAAACCTTAGTTCAGGGTTATTTTATGCCCACTTTATTGCAGTAACCTCTTGATTGACCTAGCTGAGCCTCCATACTCTTGATTTTTTTCATCCTAGTCCATCCAGTTAATAGTTGCCAGAATACTTTTCCTGTAATAGGACTGTGCTGATTGATTGTTTGGTTCTCTCTCTCTCTCTCTCTCTCTTTTTTTTTTTTTTTGGTGGTACTAGGGGTAGAACCACCCAGGGGCTTTTCTACCTCTGGGCTATACTCCCAGACCTATTTTTTAAATATTTTATTTAGAAACAGGGTCTCACTAAGTAGCTGAGGCTGGCTTCGAACTTGTGTGATCCTCCTGTCTCAGCCTGCCAAGCGCGGGGATTACAAGCATGCGCCACCGCACCCGGCCCTGGTTCTCTTTCTTGAAAGCCTGTAGAGGCCAGGCGTGGTGGCGCACGCTTGTAATCCCCACGCTTGGGAGGCAGAGACAGGAGGATCGCGCAGGTTCGAAGCCAGCTGTGCGTGCTGGCTTAGGAGACCCTGTTTCCAAATAAAAATGTAGAAATAGGTCTGGGAGTGTAGCCCGGAGGTAGAAGGGCTTCCAGGAACCCCAGTACCACCAAAAAAATAAAAAATAAGCCTGTAGAGGCCTTCAGTTGTCTATAGCTTATTTCACATAGTCTACTCTTAAAGATCTATAACCTGGCCCCAGTCTACCTTGTTATTCTTATCTACTTTCACCTGTATAATCTTGATTTTCCATCTAGTTCATTCTGTTTACTCTTGAAATCTTTTACCTCTGTATCTTTTTAAATTTTTTTTTATTTTTGGTGGTACTGGGGGTGGAACTCAGAGGCTTTCTACCTCCAGGCTATACTCCCAGACCTATTTTATATTTTATTTGGAAACAGGGTCTCACTAAGTTGCTGAGAGCCTCACTAAGTAGCTGAGGCTGGCTTCGAACCTGTGCAATCCTCCTGTCTCAGCCTCCTAAGCGCGGGGATTACAGGTGCAGACTCGGCTTACCTCTATATCTTATCTTGATGGCTCATTCCTCTGTCTAGAATGTCTCCCTTTCCCTTATTCTTCACCTGTTCAAATGGGCCACAACCTGCAGAGTGGCTTCTCATTTATACCCAGTCTCTTATGTTTCTGTAGCGTTTAGTTTACCCTACTTGAATGACACTTAACCACTACTCCCTGATAGGAGTCTCTCGTTAAGTTTCTTGAAGGTAGGTCTACTGTTGTGTCTTTAAGCCTAACAAGCCCTAGCAGAATATGATGGGTAATAGTGCTTTTTAAAAATAAGAGACTCCATTTTATCATTTTCCCCTACTTTTTGCTACCTCATTTATTAAGTATTATTGAATTACTATGGTAATATAGCAATAGATGGTAGAAAAGTTCCCAGCCCCCTTCAAAGTTTGTTCAAGTGGGGAATAATAGAAAATAAATTAGTAAACAAAGAATAAACACGATTATTCTATTTCATTATACGTGCTTACATATATACATTGGTTATCTACATAAGGTAAATCAGGGAATTTTTGAGTAGGTGACATTTTTACTGACACCTAAAACAAGGAATCAGGGGAGTCAGCCTTTAGGTAGGACCTTAAAACTTCCTTTTTATTTTTATTTTTATTTTATTTATTTATTTTGTGGGTCTGGGGATGGAACCCAGGAGCATTTGACCTCTGAGCTACACCCCTGCCCCATTTTTTGTTTTTTTATTCTTTATTTTGAAACCGGGTCTCACTGAGTTGCAAAGGGCCTAAGTAGCTGAGGCTGTCTGCAGACCTCTATCCTCAAGTCTCAGTCTCCCAAATGCTGGGATGACAAGCGTCCACCACCACTCCCGGCATTCATTCATTCATTTATTTATTTATTTATTTATTTATTTATGGTGGTGCTGGGGGTGGAACCCAGGAGCTTTTCTACCTCTGGGCTATACTCCCAGTCCTATTTTATACTTTATTTGGAAACAGGGTCGCACTAAGCTGTTGAGAGCCACACTAAGTAGCTGAGGCTGAGACCCTGTTTCAGTAATAAAAAATGGGGCTGGGAGTGTAGCTTGGAGGTAGAATGCCCCTGGGCACAATCCCCAGGACCACAATATTAATAAACTGAGCTACAGAGTATATTCAATCACTGATGTCATTTCTTTTCCTTGTTCATGATCTTATTCAGTAGTCTATTCTCACACTTATCTATTACAGTAATCTAATGTAATATCTAATTCACATCTGTTAAATAGTTTAGATTAAACTAGAGAAAAGGACCCTATGTAAATTATGAAAGATTTTATTTACTTATTTATTTAGTTTTTGCGGTACTCGAGATTGAACCCAGGAACAATCTAACTCCAAGCTATACCTCTAGCTCTGTATTTTTATTCTTTTTTTTTGTGTATGTGTGGTACTGGAGATGGAACCTAGGGGCTTTCTACCCCTGGGCTACACTCCCAGACCTATATTTTTATATTTTATTTGGAACAGGGTCCCGCTAAGTTGCTGAGAGCCTCACTAAGTAGCTGAGGCTAGCTTCGAATCTGCGCAATCCTCCTGTCTCAGCCTCCCAAGTGCTGAGATTACAGCCTCCCAAGTACTAGGATTACAAGTGTGCACCACCACACCCGGCTTTAATGCTGGCTTTTCAAAAAGAGTTTGGCAAAGTTCCTTCTATTTCAGTGTTTTTGAAGAGTTTGAGAAGAATTGGGATTGGTTCTTCCTTAAATCTTTTGTAGAATTCAGCTATAAAGGCATCGGGTTGCCCAGACACCTCTTCCAATATGTTCCATCATTCCATTCTATTAGCATTCATTTCTTAAGGAGAAGGACACAAATCTGATAAGAACAATGTCTTTAATTTTTCACCTTATTTGAAGAATAAGGAAATATAGACTTCCGGGAAGATGGCGACGGAGAAAAGCGGGGCTTACAAGCCCCGCTAACAACCAATCTCTATTACCACAAAATCAGCACCTTTCATAGCCAGAAAACACCATCAGCAGAGAAACAAAAAATGTAATTACAAGGGACAGAGAAAAAGAGGGCTGGAAAAAATGAGACACCAGAAAGAAACCAGACCACAGTGCTGCAGCTGGAGCCGCGGTACGAAGCGGCAGGCGCCATTTTCCCTTGCAGCACCAGGCTCAAGAGAGGAGGGGAACTCATAACGGAGCTCAGAACCAGAGAGGAGATATGCCGGCCTCATGCCCGATGACGCAGCAGCAGCGCCTTACTGCCGGCCCCAGTGGCGAGCTCACCGGATGGCACCAGACCAACGCATTCAACAGCCCACCAGGCTCCAGAGAGGAGTGACGGACAGCGAGCCGAGGTGAGCCGCTGCGGATCAGCTGGGAGGAATTCAGCAGATTTCTTGGCGCAGGGAGCATCTAAAGCTCCCAGAGGCTGGGCTCAGCACACCCTGCAGGGACTCAGAGCGGAGCTCAAAACCAGAAAAGAAATACACCAGACTCATGGCCGAGGGCGTGGCAGCAGTGCCATATTGCCACCGGCGGCAGCAGCAGCAAATTCACCGAGTCCACTACAGCTACATCTGCACACTCAACAACAGTGAGTCAAATTGTGGCCCCTAGAAGAGAAATCCCAGTACTGTATCCCAGGGACTTGACCCAGTGGGGGAGTGGTGGTGGCAGAGATATCACACCATAGGGGAACGCCCAACCTGGCACCCCCCCATGGTCTAAAGCAGCCTCGATTGACTCCCAGGGTCTGAGACTCTGCGATACAACCCAGTAAAGGAGTAGTGGGGACCGAGATACCACAGACTCGAGATCCAGAGCACCTTAAGCGAAGTCGTAGTGACCCAAGGGAAGAACCCAGAGAAGGCACATACTTCCGAAATCATGGGAAAGAGGAATAACAATGGAGCAATGAATGCCTACAACCCCACAACATCAGAACCTGATAAAACAGAAATGCAGAGATTTATAGAAGATCAAATCAGGAAAATAACTGTAGAAATAATAGAGGTGTTTCAAAAAGAATTCAGAGAGAGTCAAAAAGAGATAAAGGATGCAATTAATGAAGTAAAGGCCTCAATTCAAAGTACAAACAACCGATTAGACCACATGGAGAATAGAATCTCGCTCTTAGAAGATGATCATTCCAGAAATGAACGCATAGTTTCTAATCTAGAAAAAAATATCCGACAGCAGGAATCTGACATTGAAGAAATATGGGCCCATTTTAAGAGAGCTAACCTAAGAATAATTGGAATAGAGGAGGGAAAAGAAAGTGAAACCAAAGGGATCAACAATCTTTTCAAGGAAGTAATAGCAGAAAATTTTCCAAACGTAGAGCAAGAGGTCGATACACAGGTGCAGGAAACTTATAGAACTCCCTTTAGAGAGGATCAGAGAAGAGGATCCCCACGCCACATAATTGTCAAAATGACCAATGTGGAAGCCAAGCAGAGAATCTTAAAGGCAACAATGACAAAGGGCCAAGTGACATTCAGAGGCAAACCAATTAGAATCACTCCAGACTTCCCAAACCAAGTCATGAGAGCCAGAAGGCTTGGAGTAACATATTCCAAACTCTGAAAGAAAACAACTTCCAGCCAAAAATTTCCTACCCAGCAAAACTTTCTATCAAATTAGATGGGGAAATAAGAAGCTTCCACGACAAACAGAAACTGAAGGGATTTATGTCTTCAAAACCAGTGCTAGAGAAAATACACACCAGAACCAGAGAAACACGATTTTCCATCCAACAGACAACTAAGATTGGTTATCTGTGGAGATTCATTATTTATGTTAGTCTTTTACCTATCTCTAAATTGTATTGTTTGCTTTTATTGTTGCTAATTTTTAGGATGTCTAGTTGGAATATTAATATACCTTCAGATATAGCATTTGGAAATATTTTATCCCATTCTATCAGTAACTTTTAATTCTGTTTACAGTGTCTTTGGATATACAATATGTTTTTTATTTTTTAGGGAGTTTACTCTTCTGTTGCCTGTGCCATTGAAATCATATCCAAGAAATCACTGCTAATTTCAATGTTGTGAGGTTTTATGACCAAGATTTTCTTCTAAAAGTTTATAGTCTTAAGATTTATATTTAGGTCTTTTATCTATTTTGAGTTAATATTTGTGTATGTGTTAGGTAAGGGTCCAATTTTATTCTTTTTCATGTAATTATTATTTTTCAACAATGTTTAGTTAAAAGATGATTATTTCCTCCACCAAATGTTCGTGGGAACCTTGTCACAAATAACCTGACAATATATGGAAGAATTTAGCTCTAGGCTTTTATTTAACTCCAGTGGTGTATATATCTGCCTTTAGAACAGTACTACACTGTTTCAATTATTTTAGCTTTAAATGGTTTGAAATCAGAAAATATACATCTTCTAGCTTTGTTCTTTTTCAAGATCATTTTGGGTATCTAGAGTCCATATTCCATATCAGGATAGATTTTTTCTGAAAAATAAATAAATGTATCATAGTTTCACCTAAAAAAAAAAAGAAAAAAATATTCTCTGGTAAGAAAGAAAGCAAAAAAGAAATATTGAAATGATATCTTTAAGTCATCAAAAGCTTGGTATCAGACAAATGAAACTGTTATGTGAGATTATCATCGTTAATATTGGATAAATTGCTATAAAACTAGATGTCAACCACTAAGCCAAGCATGGGAAGGAGGGGTGGGGAGGGAACGGGGTGGGGATCGGGTAGGGGCTAACTGGGCGATGTGTGCATGTATGTCTACAAAAGTATTTTCTTTATACCATTATGATGTATGAATACAGTGCACCAATAAAAAAAATTGCAAAAATAAATAAATAAAAGAACGCTCAGCCTTGGAACTAGCTGGGGACCAAAAAAAAAAAAAAGGAAGTATAAGCTGTCTTAGAAGAGGAAGTAGCCTCATATTTCAGTGTCTGACCTCTGCCTGAGAAAAATTTTTTATCTGTAAGATATTAGAAACTGGTGCTTTTGGATTAAATTATGCTTAAATAATTAAGCTTATTACCATAGTTCCCATATAACATATTTCTTTCATAGTAATTGTCTTTACTGATAAGTAACTGTCTTTACTGATGTTTCACAAACAATATGTAATTGTCTTTATTGATGTTTCTTAGCACTATCAGATTTTCCCAGTCACAATAAAACCTTTTAGATCACAATTCTTATGGCTAGTATTCATGACTAAACTATTTTTACTTAATACTTCTCCCCTCACATATGTGGTTTTTTCCCCTCATATTAACCAGTACGCTAGCTCTTGAGATACCAGTGGTGTATCTAGTTCAGTTGTGACATTACTGAGTTTTGTTTAACTAGTGCCAGACTTTGCAGATTTAAAGACTCAGTCCCACAACACTGTCTGCACTTCAGATGCCAGTAGCAAGGTACCCACACTTTTCTCTGGCCTGGCTACAAAAAGCTCCCCCTCCTTTTCAGTTTTAGTAATTTGGCTAGAGTAATTTGCTTTAGTAATTTGGCTCAAAAAACTCTAGAAAATCAATTAATTCTTTTTCTTTTTTCTTTCTTTCTTTCTATTTGGGATTGAACCCAGGAGCATTCTACCTCCAAGCTACACCCCTACCACATTTTAATCTTTGTTTTGAAACAGGGTCTTGCTATGTTGCTAAGGCTGTGCTCCAACCTGTGACCCTTCTGTTTCAGCTTCCCAAGTACTGGGATTACAGGTGTTTGCCACCATTCCCAGCTCTATTACTAGTTTATTATAAAGGACCTGATTGATTAAATCATTGACCATAGAGCCAAGCATAGTTGGCACTGCCTGTTTCAAAACAAAACCCTGAGCCGGGCGTGGTGGTGCACGCTTGTAATCCCAGCATTTGGGAGGCTGAAACAGGAGGATTGCAGTTCGCAGACAAGCCTCAGCTACTTAGTGAGTCCCTCTGCAACTCAGTGAGACCCTGTTTCAAAATAAAGAATAAAAAATAGGGCTGGGGGTGTAGCTCAAAGGTAGAATGCCCCTGGGTTCCACCCTCAGTACCAATAACAAAACAAAACCCTGTTTCAAAAAAAAAAAAAGTAATAAGAATTGAAGAAAGACAGAAGTTACCATAATTGTGTGTGGGGGGGTGCTGGGGATTGAACCCAAGGGCATTCTACCTTTGAACTATATTTGAGCTATATTCTCAGCCCTGTTTTTAAATTTAATTTTTTTGCAGGTCTGGGGATGAAACCCAGGGGCATTTGACCTTTGAGCTACACCCCCTGCCCTATTTTTTATTCTTTATTTTGAAACAGCGTCTCACTGAATTGCAAAGAGCCTCACTAAGTAGCTAAGGCTGTCTGCGAACCTCGATTCTCCTGTCTCAGCCTCCTAAATGCTGGGATTACAAGCGTGCGCCATCACTCCCAGCTCTTTTTTTTTTTTTGAAACAAAGTCTTACTAGGTTCCTGAGAGTCTCACTACTTGCTGAGGCTGTCCTTGAACCTGTGATCCTCCTTTTTTAGCTTCTGAAGTATTGGGATTATAGGCATCTGCCATTATGCCTGGCTTAAAGATAGTTTTATATACTATATACTATATACTTATATATACACACACTTTATATAGTACCTTTATGTACTATATATTACTTGTTTTCAAAATTAATCGAACACTAATAAAACATTAAATAGGAACATTGTCTTATTAAAACTAGAACAGCTAGCCGGGTGTGGTGGCACACACTTGTAATCCCAGCACTTGGGAGGCTGAGACAAGGAGGATCCCACAGGCTCTCAGCAACTTAGTGAGACCCTGTTTCCAAATAAAGTATAAAAAAGGTCTGGGAGTTTAGCCCAGAGATAGAAAAGCCCCTGGGTTACACACACACACACACACACACACACACACACACACAGAGTAAAAAAAATTAGAGCAGCTATTTGTTAATTGGCTGCAAGTCTTCTTTAATATGTAAGGGAAATGTTTTTAAATCAGTGAACTAATTTTTAAAGTATATTTAATTTTGAGCTAGGCCTGGTGATGCACGCTTATGATCCCAGTATTTGGGAAGTGAAGACAGGAGGATTGCAGTTCGTGGACAGCCTCAGCTACCTAGTGATGCCTTTGCAACTCAGTGAGACCCTGTTTCAAAATAAAGAATACAAAATAGGGCTGGGGGTGTGGCTCAAATTTAAATGCCCCTGGGTTCCATCCCCAGTACTGGAAAAAAAAAAAAGATTGTTGACGAGAACAAAATAATATTTATTGATGAATGAAGACTGAATTTTTATCCTAAATACAGTGGTAGACATTTTTGAAAAGAAAATGTAGTAAGGATGAAAATATTTATATAGATTTGGTTGTCAAGTATAACTTAACAATGAACTAATTTAGAATTTCCCAGTGTTTTTTTGTTTTCATCTTAGAACTTAAGTAGAATAGGAAAAACCAAATCAGATAATACTTTTAGAAATACTTTCCAGATGTGTTCTTACACTTAAATGTAGTAACCCTTTCATAGTACTGCTGTCTCAATATTTAAAAATATAAAACAGTTTAGCCGGGCGTGGTGGCCCACACTTGTGTCCCAGCTTTCGGGAGGCTGAGACCAGAGGATCCTGGTTCGCAGACAGCCTCAGCTACTTAGTGAGGCCCTCCACAACTCAGTGAGACCCTGTTTAAAAATAAAGAATTAAAAAATAGGGCAGGGGGTGTAGCTCGGAGGTTGAATGCCCCTGGGTTCCATCCCCAACCCCCCTCCCCCCCACAAAAAAATATATATATAACAGTTTAAATGTACTATATAGATTCGTTGGAGTTTTTTAAACTTAGGATATAACAAATATATTTGCTTTCTATGTAGCTAACAAATTTGAATTTTCCTGAACCATTTTGAACCTTTTGAATAGTTACTCTGTTATAACTGTTGATTTAGACTCTTAACTTTTTTTTTTATAGAGATTAAAGCAGCAGTGTTTGATGACTGTAAGAAAGAAGGCGAATGGAAGGTACAGTTGTATACTTTGCTCTTATATTGAGGACCTAAATATGTTGGATATAGGATATTTCGTTAATCAAGAACATAGGATCTGGCCAGCTGTGCATGCCAGTAATCACAGGTACTCAAGAGGCTGAAGCAAGAGGATCACAAATCTGAGGCCAGCCTCAGCAGCTTACTGAGACCTTGTCTCAAAAAGTAAAAAGGGCTAGGGGTATAGCTCAGTGCTAGAGCACCTCTGGTTTGAATCCCCAGTACTGCAAAAAATAAAAGGAAACAATATAGATCTGAACATACAGTGATTGCCCTAGATCCTAACTTTACTACTTAGTAGTTTTGTCTCCTTGGGCAAGTTAGGTTGACCATTCTCTGACTGTTTCCTTTGTCTATTAAATGGGAGTGGTAATAATTCATACAGTAGTTGTAAATGAATGAACAATTCTTCAAACAATGATGATATAAGTGGCAACTTATATTTTTAAGAAAATTTGAGCTGGTCTTGGTGACTCAAGCTTGTAATCCCAGTACTTGGGGCTGAGACAGGAGGATCCAGGTTTGTGACCAGCCTTAGCTACTTAATAAGGCCCTCTGGAACTTAGTGAGACCCTGTTTCAACATAAAGAATAAAGCCAGCGTGGTGGCATAAACTTGTAATCCCAGCATTTGAGAGGCTGAGACCAGAGGATCGCGGTTCGTGGACAGCCTCAGCTTAGTGAGGCCCTCCGCAAGTTAGTGAGACCCTGTTTTTTTTGTTTGTTTGTTTTTGGTTTTTTTTTTTTTTTTTTTTTTTTGGTGGTACTGGGGTTCCTGGAAGCCCTTCTATCTCCGGGCTACACTCCCAGACCTATTTTTACATTTTTATTTGGAAACAGGGTCTCCTAAGCCAGCGCACGCGGCTAGCTTCGAACCTGCGCAATCCTCCTGTCTCTGCCTCCCAAGCACGGGGATTACAAGCGTGCGCCACCACGCCCGGCTGTGAGACCCTGTTTTAAAATAAAGAATAAAAATATAGAGCAGGGGTTGTAGCTTGGAGGTCAAATGCCCCTGGGTTCCATCCCCAGACCCACAACAACAACAACAAAAAAAGAAGAATAAAAAACAGGGCTTGCCGGGTGTGGTGGCGCACTCTTGTAATCCCCGTGCTTGGGAGGCCGAGACAGGAGGATCGCGCAGGTTCCTAGTCAGCCTCACTGGCTTAAGAGACCCTGTCTCCAAATAAATAATTAAAAAAAAAAAAAAAAGGTCTGGGAGTGTAGCCTGGAGATAGAAGGGCTTCCAGGAACCCCAGGACCACCAATAAAAATAAAAATAAAAAAAAAACAGGGCTAGGGGTGTAACTCAGAAGTAGAATGCCCCTGGGTTCCATCCCCAGTATTGCCAAAAAAAAAAAAAAGAAAAAAAGAAAGAAAAAGATTTGATGTTAAACAGAATTTATTATTATTATTATTATTATTATTATTATTATTAATTATGGAACTAGGAAATGAAACACAGCCCTGTTTTTATTTTTTATTTTTGAAACAGGGTCTTATTTACAAAGGGCCTCATTAAGTTGATGAGGCTGGTCTAGAACCTTTAATCATACCTCACAAGTACTGGGATTATAAGTGTGCACCACCACGTTCAGCTAGAAGATTTATTCATTTATTTGTTATTTATTTACTGTACTGGGGATTGAACCCGAGGCATTCTGCCTCTGAGCTACACCCCAGCCCTATTTTATTGTTTTGCAACAGGGTCTCACTAGGTTATGAGAGTCTCACTGCTTTTTGAGGTTGTCCTTGAACCTGTAATCCTCCTGTCTCCGCCTTTCAAGTACTGAGATTACAAGTGTGGGCTTCCACACTGAGCTAGAAATGTATTTAAAACAAACAAGCTTTCTGCCTCAAAATAGAAAGTAAATCTCCAGATCATGTAAATTCAGAGAGTTGAGATTATTTTTGCCTACTGTCCTGATATTTTAATTTCGTGTTGTAAAAATTTAAGTTTGCCGGGCACAGTGGCGCACGCTTGTAATCCCCGCGCTTGGGAGGCGGAGACAGGAGGATCGCGCAGGTTCGAAGCCAGCCACGCTGGCTTAAGAGACCCTGTTTCCAAATAAGAAAAAGTATAAAATGGATCTGGGAGTGTAGCCCGGAGGTAGAAGGATTTCCAGGAACCCTAGTACCACCAAAAAAAAAAAAATTTAAGTTGGAGTAGATGTAAGGTAAATGTCTTTGTGAACTCTTGCCAATCAGATTGTTAATGCTTTTTGTTACAGATAATGCTTTTAGATGAATTTACCACTAAGCTGTTAGCATCATGTTGCAAAATGACTGATCTTCTAGAAGAGGGTATAACTGGTAAGTGTTCCTAATTCTCATAAGCACTTTTTCACTCTGGTTGGGGAGTATGAAGTGTTCATTTTATCGCTAGGGATATACCTTAGTAATTGAGTACGTGCTTCACGTGCTTGAGGTGTGAGCTTTGATTTCCAGAATTGCAAAAAGAGAAATTTTAGTTAGTAATTATGTTTTTGAAGTTTATTTTATTTTCTTATGAGTCTAGCCATAACAGACTTGACATTCTTTTCTTTGTGAAGGTTTAGAATAACTTCTATGAATTAGTTTTTCCCCCAGCTAAGAGACAATAATTGAGTGCTCCTAACCAAGTCAACTGGTTAATTGAGAGCCTTCTCTACTTTTTTTCCTTTTACATATTTAACACTATTGTTTATTGATACACTAGGTTTACCTCAGTGGTTTAAGTAGTATTTGTGATTCCTCCCTCTTTCCCTAAATATTGAACTCAGGGCCTCACGCATGCTGAACAAGTGCAGTCTCACGGAGCTGCCCCTGTTTACTCGTGTTGCTTTTAAATAGATAATAAGCTGGGCATGGCGGTGCATGCTTGTAATCCCAGTACTTAAGGAGGCTGCGACAGGAGGATCACAAATTCAAGGCCAGCCTTAGCAACTTGGTGAGACCCTCAGCAATTTGGGGTGACTCTTTTTCCAAAAAAAAAAAAAAAAAAAGAGGAAAAACAAATATACCCTGTATTTTCCAGAGTCTAACCATGTAATATTTATGTTTTGATAGTTGTAAATAAAACAATTTCTGTTATTGATCATGTATTCAATTTGTGACCTGCATGACCCTCAGTAGAAAAAGCTCTAAACTAGAAATTAGAAATTAGAGCCAGGCATGGTGAAGCACACTTGTCATCCCAGCATTTGGGAGGCTGAGACAGGAGGATCGCGGTTCGCAGACAGCCTCAGCAACTTAGTGAGGCCCTTCGCAACTCAGTGAGACCCCGTTTCAAAATAAAGAATGAAAAATAATAGGGCTGGGGGTGCAGCTCAGAGTTAGACTGCCCCTGGGTTCAATCCCTAGTGCCACACGTACACAGAAATATATTAAAGCTTTTATTTTTCTGCTACTATGCTTGAGCTTACCCAAAAGCTGAGAAGTGATTTACTACTAGATAAGTGAAATACTGAGTAAGCCATATGAGTTTTTAAGTTCTGAAGGTCACTCTGGTGTGGACCTAGAGTAAGCACCATTTCATAAATGTCTGGAAAGCAGGTGGAGCTGCAGAGAGGTAGCAAAGCAGAGCATAGGAATGCACCATAAGGAACTTAATTGCCGTTTGTACCATTGTTTCTGTTGTTATTCTGAGGATTGAACCCAGGGGCATTCTTCCTTTGAGCTATACTCTCGGCCCCATTTTATTTTATTTGGAAACAGAGTCTTGCTAAGTTGCTGACAGCCTCACTTAAGTTGCTGAGGCTGGCCACAAACCTTTGATCCTCTGTCTCAGCCTCCCAAGTGCTGGGATTTCAGGTGTGTGCCATCATGCCCAGCACATTAATGTTTTAGTGTTGATTCTTACTACTATTTTGCCAACATGAGTCTTGAAAGATTGTTTTCTTGATATATAGAACGATGCTTTAACTTTTTAAAATGTGCACATATATATATTGCAGTACTGGGGATTGAACCCAGGGTTATTATACCTCTGAGATACACTCTAGCCCTATTTTGTTCTTTATTTTTTTTTTGAAGATTTAAAGAAGTTTATTAAAAGATAGAAATACAGAGGATAGGTACAGCTCCATACCAGACTGGCATGGAGGGGTGACTCCAATGAATACACCCTTGTTCTTTATTTTGAAACAAGGTTTTGCTAAGTTGTGGAGGGCCTCACAACTTAGTAAAACCTTTACTAAATAGCTGAGGCTAGCTTTGAACCTGCAGTTCTCCTGTCTCAGCCTCCAAAATACTGGGATTATAAGTGTGTGCCTGGTGTGAATTAAACCCAGGTGCATTCTACCTCTGGGCTATGCCCCTAGCCCATTCCCTTTTTTAAAATAGGGTCTCGCTATGGGTATAGCTTGGAGGCAAAATGCCCCTGGGTTCAATCCCCAGAACCACAAAACAACAAAAATAAAAATAATACAGAGTCTCACTAAGTTTCTGAGGCTGGCCTCAAACCAGTGATCCCCCTGTCTTAGCCTCTCAAGTGCTAGGATTACATACATAACACACAATTAAGTAGTTGATTTGACAGAACCCTTTTCACTTTTGTTCTATAATTGCATAAACTTAATTGCAATACAACATTTCACTAAGTCCTAAACATTTTATCATTCAGAGAATATTAATGTATGGTTTTAAGAGTATGAGTTAATTGGCAAATTACTTAAAGAATATTATAGCTGTACATGGTGGCGCACACCTGTAATCCCAGTATTTGGAAGATTGACACAGAAGGATCAAAGGTTCGAGTCCAGCCTCAGCAATTTAACCTTGTTTAAAAAAAAAAAAAAAAAGAAAAGAAAAGATAAAAAGAGCTGAGGGTGTTTCTCGGGTAGAATGCTCCTGGTGTTCAGTCCCAGTACCAATAAATAAATAATTAAAAGTGCTGTACCCAAGAGAAATGAGAGAGAGAGAGAGAGAGAGAGAGAGAGAGAGAGAGAGAGAGAGAGATATGAATGAGAATGAATTATAATGGAAACTTAGACTTTGGAGTCAGACAGATCTGAGTTGGAAGCCTGCCTGTTCTACTTTCTAACAACTAGACAAGTTACTCAGCTGCTTTTTGGGATTTTCTTTTTGTGGTACTGGGGGTTGAATCTAGCATTCTACCTCTGAGCTACACACCCCAGCCCTATTTTATTCTTGATTTTAAAGCAGGGTCTCACTAATTTGCAGAGGGCCTTTCAAGTTGCTGAAGTTGGCTGCAAACCTGAGATCCTCCTTTCTCAGCCTCCCAAGTACTGGGATTGTTTTATATTATTCAAGCGTGCACCACCTTGCACAGCTTACTCAACTGTTTTTTTGTTTGTTTGTTTGTTTGTTTTTGCGGGTCTGGGAATGGTGCTAGAACTACCTATGAAATGACCACTTTATCTTTTTTTCAGAATGAGAAGGCAATTTGGCCTATGGTTTAGACTCATGGAAGACATGTTTTTAGTATTGTTTAGCTTATCAAATGAAAACAAAACGTAAACCTATTCAGTATATGCAAATGTGTCTATTATTATAAATGGAAAATATAAAGTTTATTTTAAAATTGTTTCAAGTGTATAAATATTTAGTTATATGAAATGTTCTTTTTTGTTGTTGTTAGTTGTGGAGAATATTTACAAGAATCGAGAACCTGTCAGACAAATGAAGGCTCTTTATTTTATTTCTCCATCATCAAAAGTAAGTATGTTGAGTCTTTAAAAGTGAGTTCTTGCCAGGCATGGTGGTGCACACTTGTAATCCCCGCGCTTGGGAGGCAGAGACAGGCGGATCACGCAGGTTCGAAGCCAGCATTGCTGGCTTAAGAGACCCTGTTTCTAAATAAAAATATAAAAAGTAGGTGTCTGGGAGTGTAGCCTGGAGGTAGAAGGGTTTTCAGGAACCCCAGTACCACCAAAAAAGCAAAAAAAAAAAAAAAAAAAGTGAGTTCTTTGCTGGGTGTGATGGTGCATGCTTATAATCCCAGTACTTGGGAGGCTGAGACAGGAGGATCGAAGGTTTGAGGACAAACCTTCAATCGAAGGTTTTGAGAGCCTCAACAGTGTAGTGAGACTCTGAGCAAACTAATGAGACCCAGTTTCAAACTAAAAAATAAAACAGGGTTGGGGGTGTGGCTCAGAGGTAGAATGCCCCTAAATTCAATCCCCAGTATCACAAAATTAAAAAGTGGGTTCTTGGGCCCCAGGCATATAGCTCATTGGTAGAATGTGTGCCAAGTATGTTCAAAACCCAGGGTTCAATCCCCAGCACCAAAAGTTAAAAATAAAAATAAAAAGCAGGCTTTTTTTGTGTGGTACTGGAGATTGAACCCAACTGCATTCTACCTCTGAGGTATACTTCCAGCTTTTTTTTTTTTTTTTAATTGGTGCACTGTATTCATACATCATAGTGGGATACAAACTTTTGTAGACATACATGCACACATCGCCCAGTCAGCCCCCACCCGATCCCCACCCCATTCTCTCCCTATCCCTCCTTCCCATGCTTGGCTTAGTGGTTGACATCTAGTATTATAGCAATTTATCCAAAATTAAAAATGATAATCTCACATAACAGTTTCATTTGTCTGATACCAAGCTTTTGATGACTTAAAGATAACATTTCAATATTTCTTTTTGCTTTCTTTCTTACCAGAGAATATTTTTTTTTATTTTTTTTAGGTGAAACTATCATATATTTATATATTTATTTTTCAGAAAAAAAATCTATCCTAATATGGAATATGGACTCTAGATACCCAAAATGATCTTGAAAAAGAACAAAGCTAGAAGATATATATTTTCTGATTTCAAACCATATAAAGCTACAATAATTGAAACAGTGTAGTATTGTTCTAAAGGCAGATATATAAACCATTGGAGTTAAATAAAAGCCTAGAGCTAAATTCTTCCCTATATTGTCAAGTTATTTTTGACGAGGTTTCCACGAACATTTGGTGGTGGAAATAATAATCTTTTAACTAAATATTGTTGAAAAATAATACATGAAAAAGAATAAAATTGGACCCTTACCTAATCCCATATACAAATATTAACTCAAAATAGATAAAAGACCTAAATATAAATCTTAAGACTATAAACTTTTAGAAGAAAATCTGGGTCATAAAACCTCACAACATTGAAATTGGCAGTGATTTCTTGGATATAATTTCAATGGCACAGGCAACAGAAGAGTATACAAACTCCCTAAAAAAATAAAAAAATATTGTATATCCAAAGACACTGTAAACAGAATTAAAAGTTACTAATAGAATGGGATAAAATATTTCCAAATGCTATATCTAAAGGTATATTAATATTCCAACTAGACATCCTAAAAATTAGCAACAATAAAAGCAAACAATACAATTTAGAGATAGGTAAAAGACTAACATAAATAATGAATCTCCATAGATAACCAGTCTTAGTTATTTGTTGGATGGAAAATCTTGTTTCTCTGGTTCTTGTGTGTGTTACCTATTTCTTCTTTGTAGTTAATCTCTTTGAGTATTTTCTCTAGTGCTGGTTTTGAAGACATAAATTCCTTCAGTTTCTGTTTGTCATGGAAGCTTCTTATTTTTCCATCTAATTTGATAGAAAGAATGGCTGGGTAGGAAATTTTTGGCTGGAAGTTGTTTTCTTTCAGAGTTTGGAATATGTTACTCCAAGCCCTTCTGGCTCTCACGACTTGGTTTGGGAAGTCTGGAGTGATTCTAATTGGTTTGCCTCTGAATGTCACTTGGCCCTTTGTTATTGTTGCCTTTAAGATTCTCTGCTTGGCTTCCACATTGGTTATTTTGACAATTATGTGGCGTGGGGATCCTCTTCTCTGATCCTGTCTAAAGGGGCTTCTATAAGTTTCCTGCACCTGTGTATCAACCTCTTGCTCTATGTTTGGAAAATTTTCTGCTATTACTTCCTTGAAGAGATTGTTGATCCCTTTGGTTTCACTTTCTTTTCCCTCCTCTATTCCAATTATTCTTAGGTTAGCTCTCTTAAAATGGGCCCATATTTCTTCAATGTCAGATTCCTGCTGTCGGATATTTTTTTCTAGATTAGAAACTATGCGTTCATTTTTGGAATGATCATCTTCTAAGAGCGAGATTCTATTCTCTATGTGGTCTAATCGGTTGTTCATGCTTTGAATTGAGGCCTTTACTTCATTAATTGCATCCTTTATCTCTTTTTGGCTCTCTCTGAATTCTTTTTGAAACACCTCTATTATTTCTACAGTTATTTTCCTGGTTTGATCTTCTAGAAATCTCTGATTTTCTGTTTTATCGGGTTCTGATGTTGTGGGGTTGTGGGCATTCATTGCTCCAGTGTTATTCCTCTTTCCCATGATTTTGGAAGTTTGTGCCTTCTCTGGGTTCTTCCCTTGGGTCACTATGACTTCGCTTAAGGTGCTCTGGATCTCGAGTCTGTAGTATCTCTGACCCCACTACTCCTTTACTTGGTTGTATCACAGAGTCTCCGACCCAGAGAGTCGATAGAGGCTGCTTTAGACTATGGGGGGTGCCAGGTTGGGCGTTCCCCTATGGTGTGATATCTCTGCCACCGCCACTCCCCCACTGGGTCAAGTCCCAGGGAGTACAGTACTGGGATTTCTCCTCTGTAGCCCGCAATTTGACTCACTGTTCTTGAGTACGCAGATGTAGCTGTACTGGACTCGGTGAATTCAATGCTGCTGCCACCGGTAGCAATATGGCGCCACTGCCACGCCCTCGGCCGTGAGGCTGGCGTATTTTTTCTTTTCTGGTTTTGAGATCCACTCTGAGTCCCTGCAGCGTGTGCTGAGCTCAGCCACTGGGAGCTTTAGATGCTCCCTGCGCCGAAAGATCCCGCCTGGCTGTTCCGCAGCTGCTCACCTCGGCTTGCTGTAGCCTTCCAGTGAATTCGCCGGTGCCGCCGGCAGTATGGCGCTGCTGCCGCGTCCTCGGGCGTGAGGCCGGTGTATCTCCTCTGTGGCTCTGAGCTCTGTTCTCAGTCCGCTTTCTCTCTGGAGCCTGGTGAATTTTTTGTTTCTCTGGTGATGGTGTTTTCTGGCTACGAAAGGCGCTGATTTTGTGGTGATGGAGATTGGTTGTTAGTGGGGCTCTTAAGCCCCGCTTTTCTCGGTCGCCATCTTCCTGGAAGTCCCTACTTCCAGCTTTTTGAAACACAATCTCACTTTGAAACAGTCTCAGTAAGTTGCAAAGGCTAGCCATGAACCTGCAATCCTCCTGTCTCAGCCTCCCAAATACTAGGATTACAAGTGTGTACTATAACGCATGGCTGTTAAAATACTCTGTATTAGAAAAAATATTATCATAAAATCCTTTATTTAGAAAAGTTTCTTTGAGCTGGGTGTGGTGATGCCTGCTTATATTCCCAGTATTTGGGAGGCCCAGACAAGAGGATTGCAGGCTTAAGGCCAGCCTCAGTAACTTAGCTCTCAGCAACTTAGTTAACTCTATTTTGAAATAAAATTTAAAAAATGTTTTGTGGTATTGGGGATTGAACCCAGGGGCATTTTATCTCTGAGCTATCACCCCAGCCTGATTATATTTTTGTTTCAAAATAGGGTCTCACTAGGTTGATGGTAGTCTTACTATTTGCTGAGACTGTCCTCGAACCTGCAATCCTCCTGTCTCAGACTCCCAAGTATTGGGATTGCAAGCTTGCAGCACTGTGCCCAACTCCAGAATATAAAATTGGACTGGAGAGCTGGGTGTGGTGGTACACGCTTGTAATCTCAGCATTCAGGAGGCTGAGACAGGAGGATACGGGTTCAGAGCCAGCCTCAGCTACTTAGTGAGACCCTTTGCTACTCAGTGAGACCCTGTTTCAAAATAAAGAATAAAAAATAGGGCTGGGTGTGTAGATCGGAGGTAGAATGCCCCTGGGGTCCATCCCCAGTAATGTGCATGCGGATGTGCGCGTGCACGTGCACACGTGCACGCACACACATAAAAAATAAGGGTTTTTTTGTGTTAGAAGATTGTTTTATTTGTACTCTTCCCAATGAAAATGTATAAGTGAATGATTCCCTTTCTCCCCATATATGAAAGCAGAATTTAATTGTAGAAAATAATAGTTTCTTCGCATAATTTGTTATTCACACAGTTCCTATTGAACCATAATCTTTGGGGAGATGGAAATGAAGGTAAAAGAAATAGTCTTGGATTAAGCTAATATTTATTTTAGTGACTTCCCTATAGCATTCATGTATGTGTATATATGCGCTTACAGATATATATATATATATGTGTTTATATTTTAGTCAAAAGAATTTCTTCAGTTTTTAATCTGACTGTATGATTTAACTCATACTCTAAGCCATGCCTGCAGTCAAATAGAATGTCAGATTTCTTTATCCTGTTTAATACCTGAGAAAGCACTTTCTGATATCTCTGCTTATTTCCATCTGGAGTATTTAGTTATCCCAGTTTCATTTCACTTCTAACTATAGCAGATAGTATGGAAAATCCAGATAATCACTATTTAATCTGTACATCTTGGCTGCTAGCGCAGAGAGTGGATTTAAAAGATGCTTTATAACTTATCCTTGATGCAATTCTGTAAGAGAAAAATTCATGATTGGAAAAAGTGCAAGCTAAAAGCAGCATTCTTGTGGTGGCACACACCTGTAATTCCAGTTCCTCAGAGGTTGAGGCAGGAGGTTACAGCTGGCTTAGGCAAGTTCCTGAGATCCTATTAAAATAAAGAAGGGCTGGGAAGGTAGCTCAGTGATTGCCTAACAAGGACAAGGTTTGTGCTGGATTCATTTTCCAATACCCCACTCCACAAAAGTATCATTCTTCATCTTGCAAGCACATTTTTATTGATTTATTTGGGTACTGGAGATTAAACTCAGGGGCATCCTACCTCTGAGCTATACCCTAGTCCTATTTTTTATTCTTTATTTTGAAACAGAGTCTCACCAAGTTGTGGAGGGCCTTACTAGTAGCTGAGGCTGGCTGTGAACCTGCCATCCTCCTGTTTTAGTTTCCCAAGTACTGAGATGACAGGGATACACTTTTATAAATACATGTATATAATCTATATATATGATACATATATACACAATGAAAACATTCACATACATATGTTTATGTATGTACATATGTCATTTTTTTAGCTATTCTAGCTGTCAGTGGAGCAGAAACTTCCATTTACTGCTAATGGGAATGTAAATTGATACAGCCTTTTTAGGAAATAATTTGCCATTCTTTCTCAAGAATTTTTTTAATGCTTTATATTTTAGAGTTTATTTTAAGGAAATAAATAAATGGTCAAATTAGGTTCTTAGGAATAAGCACATCCAATTAAATTTTTAGAATTAATAAAGAATAATATGAGAGATCATACAGCCATTAAAAATAAGGTTTGTAGGGCCTGGCGTGGTGGCGCACGCTTGTAATCCCTGCGCTTGGGAGGCAGAGACCGGAGGATCGCGCAGGTTCAAAGCCAGCCACGCGCTGGCTTAGGAGACCCTGTTTCCAAATAAAAATGTAAAACTAGGTCTGGGAGTGTAGCCCGGAGGTAGAAGGGCTTCCAGGAACCCCAGTACCACACACACAAAATAATAATAATAATAATAAGATTTGTAGGAATTTTTAATAACCTAGGAATTCCTTTTTTTTTTTTTTTTTTTGTCAGTACTGGGGATGGAACTACTCAGGGGCATTCTACCTCTGAGCTACACCCCTAGCTCTATTTTTTATTCTTTATTTTGAAACAAGGTCTCACTAAGTTGCAGAAGACCTCACTAAGTAGCTGAGGTTGTCTGTGAATTGCAGACTCCCAAGTACTGGGATTATAAGTGTGAACCACCACATCCGGCAAGGAATTCACTCTTTTTTGGTGTGTGTGTGGTACTGGGGGTGGAACCCAGAGGCTTTTTACCTCCGGGCTATACTCCCAGACCTATTTTATATTTTATTTGGAAACAGGGTCTTACTAAGTTGGTGAGAGCCTCACTCAGCAGAGGCTGGCTTCGAACCTGTGTAATCCTGTTTTAGCCTCCCAAGTGCTGGGATTATAAGTGTGCGCCACCATGCCTGGGAGGAATTTACTTTTTTTTTTTTTTTTTTTTTTTTGCGGGTTTGGCGATGACCCAGGGGCATTTGACCTCCAATCTACACCCTCTGCCCTATTTTTTTATTCCTTATGTTTGAAACAGGGTCTCACTAAGTTGTGGAGGGCCTCACTACGAACCTCGATCCTCTGGTCTCAGCCTCCCGAATGCTGGGATTACAAGGGTGTGCCACCACACCCGGCTCAGGAATTCACTTTTAATGTTAAGTGACCAAGAAGAATCCAGAATTGTATATTCAGTAAAGAAGCAAAACATTCAGAGAAGATGGTACTCTCTTACCTACCACCACCCTCTCCAGTTTTTTTGTCTGGTCTGATTTAATTGCCTGCTGGGTGTTTAAGGCCTCTGTGCAGATGAGACCCTAGGGTCCATCGAGCACTGGTGAAGAACCGTGGTGTGAGGCTTGCATCCTCATGGTCTGGGAGAGTACCTGGAGAAGAGCCTCTGAGTTCCCAGACAAGGATCAGAAAGGGGCAGTTTTCAGGAAGAGTTTATAAAGACACTATGAACTCCAGGGGAAAGGTGAATTAGGTATCTCAGAATGGCTCCAGTGGTTTGTTTCATTTGCTTTTGTGGTTTTTCCTTCTTTGCCTTCCTTCTCTTGCATAACTGCTCTATTTAAGATATTCTAACAACTAAGCCTAAGCCTTAACAGAGGCTAAAAAAAAAAAAAAAAAAAAAAGTTGGCAGCTAAATGGTTCAGCTGCTGGAGAAAGGAAGTTCAGTGAAATGAAGAAAACATAGCTAGCAAAATACAGCTTTTTAAAAAGGATGCTAGCCGGGCGTGGTGGCACACACTGTAATCCCAGTACTTGGGAGGCTGAGACAGGAGAATCGCAGGTTCGTGGCCAGCCTCAGCTACTTAGTGAGGTCCTCTGTAACTTAGTCAGACCCTGTTTCCAAATAAAGAATAAGAAATAGGACTGGAGATGTAGCTTAAATGTAGAATGCTCTTGGGTTCCATCCCCAGACCCACACACACACAAAAAATTTTGTAAAGTTCAAAGTGTGATTTACTTTACTTAAGCAGTTAAATGAAGGAGAATGTAACCACTATTGAAATTTAAATTTTATCCATAATCCCAATACTTGGGAGGCTGAAAAAGGAGGATTGCAGGTTTGAGGACAGCCCCAGCAACTTGGTGAGATCTTCTGCAACTTAGTGAGGCCCTGTTTCAAAATAAAAAATAAAATAGGACTGGGGGGATGTGCCTCAGAGGTAGAGGGTTTATTCTCCAGTAAAACACACACACATTATACACACACACACATACACACATTAAATTGATCTGAAAAATCAAAATAGAATATCTCAAAGGAAAAAATTATGGAGGAAAAAGTAAAAATTTATAAGATAAACCCATGTGATGTAACAGAAATACAGTTTAAAGATTTCCAGGAGGAAAAAAATGGAAGAGAGATAATAATGAAGTTTGTTTTCCACATCCATATTTTTGTTCTTTTATTTTTTGAAATATGGTCTTGCTAGGTTGCTGAGAGCCTCACTAAGTTGCTGAGGCTATCCTTGAACCTGCGACTCTCCTGTTTCAGCCTCCCAGGTTCTAGGATTACAAGTGCATACCACCATGTATGGCTTCTTCTCTTTTTAAAAAAACAAAAAACAACCACATATACCTGCTTTCTCTTTACAGTCATCTGCCAAGCTCCGGGTCTTTCATTCTGTGTGTGTGTGTGTGTGTGTGTGTGTGCGTGCGTGCGTGCGTGCGTGTGTGTGTGTGTGTGTGTGTGTGTGTGTGTATGTATGTGTTGCTAGCTTTTCTACCTCCAGGCTATACTCCCAGACCTATTTTATATTTTATTTGGAAACAGGGTCTCACTGAGTTGCTGAGAGCCTCACTCAGTAGCTGAGGTTGGCTTCGAACCTGTGAGAACGTCCTGTGTCAGCCTCCCAAGCGCAGGGATTACAAGCGTGCGCCACCACACTCAGCTCGGGTCTTTCATTCTAATCCCTTGACAATTTTAGGTTCTAAGAAAGTGTTTTTTATTGATGGATTGTAATTATATGTCAGTGAGATTCAGCAGGATACATACATACACACAGCACCTCATGTGCTCCCTCCACAGCTCATTCCACTTTTTCCCCCTCCCTGCACATAATACTGGAATTGGTATCAGTAAATTCACACATGAACACAGTATTATATGAATAGTTTCCTTCATTGAGTCTCCTCTTTCACATCCCCACTTCTTCCCCAGATCACTCTCTGCGGTTCTGTTACCTCTCCTCAGTTATCTGAAGTCCCTTTTGTTTCCCAATTCCTCTAAGATATATTACTTTTCACTTTCTGAGACTGGCTGATCTCACTTAGCATATTTTCTACTTCCATCCACTTTCCTGCAAATGACATAATTTTGTTGTTCTTTATTGCTGAGTAAAATCACATTGTGTTATATACCCTAGTTTTACTTCTCCAGTCATAAATCTCGGTGGTTTCGCTCTCCAGATAGATGATGCATCCAATACCTTGGCTTTTTAGTTCCTTGTTCTTGTACTCTGTGCTGCTCCAGATTTCCTAGACCACTTCATTGCCAGTCATAGAACTTTGTCATCCATGTTACCTTAATCCTTGTTACTTATTACAAGCTTCCTTATTAGCTGTCACTGGCTAGAGTGCTTAGAATCTTTGAAAGTTTAGTTCATAAATTAAAGTTTTATCATTGAAGTAAAATCTTATTTTGAGAGCTGGTATATTTAAATTAATATTTAATAAGTTGTTTAACATCTGATCTTTTTTAAGTCTGTAGATTGTTTCTTACGAGACTTTGCAAGTAAATCAGAGAACAAATATAAAGCAGCATATATATACTTCACTGATTGTAAGTATCTTTTTAAAAGTTACTGCTACATTATTTAAAATCCTATTAATTTTTAAGTTATCTGCTTTTTATAATATATAAGTACTAGTGATTTTTGTTTATCACTTACTGTAATTAGGCTAAGGAAATTTAAAAAATATAGTTATGCCTATTCTAATTTATATTATAGTGATAAAAAAATGAAAGAAAACCATTCCCAACTAGTTTCAAAAGACAGTCACTTTGGCTGGTATACTGGAGTGAGCATTAGGTCGAGAGAACTATCTCTCAAATTCTATTCTGGTAGCTGGGCGTGGAGGCACACACTTGTAATCCCAGCATTTAGGAGGCTGACACAGGAGGATCACGGTTCAAGGACAGCCTCAGCTACTTAGTGAGGCTCTTTGCAACTCATTGAGACCCTGTTTCAAAATAAAGAATAAAGAATAGGGCTGGGGGTGTAGCTCGGAGGTAGAATGCCCCTGGGTTCCATCCCCAGTACCGCCAAAAAAAATTTCTATTTTGGTAAAAGAATTACTTTAGTCAAAGTCTCAGTTGGGGATTTGATTTTAATATTAAAAATAAGAATCTTATAAAGGCATTGAAACAAATAGCCATCTACTTAACAAATATTTGAACAGTTGATGTTCAGATAGAAAATTAAAGAATTACAGAGCCAAGTGTGGTGGCACATGCCTGCAATTTCAGTACTTGGGAGGCTGAAACAGGTGGAATGCAGGTTTGTGGCCAGCCTCAACTACTTAGTGAGACCTCTTTCAAACTAAAAAATTAAGATAGGGCTGAAATTATAGCTTAGAGGTAGAATGCCCCGGGTTCAATCCCCAGTGCCAAAAAGAAAACAAAAAAAAAGAATATTACAAAATGAAAATATCATTTATCTAAGTGAAGCCTAAGTTTTTGCTAATAGAGGTACCTCACTTATAATGTATATAAATAGGTCTGGGAGTATAGCTTGGAAGTAGAATGCCCCTGGGTTCCATCCACATTACCTTAAAAATAAAAAAGGCACTAGTGATGTGGGCACGATGGCACACACCTGGGACTGAGACAGGAGGATCACAGGTTCAAGACCAACTTCCCCAACTTTGCAAGGTTCTCAGCAGCCTAGAGGAACCCTGTTTCAAAACAAAAAATAAAAAGGACTAGGGTGTAGCTTGGAGGTAGAATGCCCTGGGGTTCAATCCCCAGTGCTACAAACAGGGGGAAAAAAGACACTCGGGGGCAGTGTGTTTGGTGCACGCCTGTAATCTCAGCTACTCTAGAAACTGAGGCCGGATGAAGCAAATTTGAGGTCCCTGGGCAACAGAGGGAGACCCCACCTCAAAACAAACAATTATTCAAAAACACTAGGAATTAATGCTGATATCCTGTATCAACCTTAACGGTTAATAGCTGATATTCCAACCTAGATCTAATAGAACTGTAAACACGTAGGTGAAAGGGGGAAAACCCTGGCCTCTGAGTTCTAAAACCTAGTAGTTTTGAGTCCTAGAATTTTTTCACATTAGAAAAGACCCTGTTAGACCCTGTTAGCCCGTCATGACACATGCTTATAATCCCAGTGTTTGGGAGGCTGAGACAAGAGGATAGCAGGTTCAAAGCCAGCCTCAGCAACTTAGTGAAGTTCTCAGCAACCTAGTGAGACCTTGTTTCCAAATAAGAAATAAAATTGGGCTGGGGAGTGTCCTTGGAGGTAGAATGCCTCTGGGTTTAATTCCCAGTACCACAAAGAAAGAAAGAAAGAAAGAAAGAAAGAAAGAAAGAAAGAAAGAAAGAAAGAAAGAAAGAAAGAAAGAAAGAAAGAAAGGAAGGAAGGAAGGAAGGAAGGAAGGAAGGAAGGAAGGAAGGAAGGAAGGAAGGAAGAAAGAGAGGGGGGGGAGGGAGGAAGAGAGAGCGAGAAAGAGAGAAGAAAGTTCCTGTTACTTAAGGAATAATTAATAATTTCTGTGGCATGGCAGATCACTTGCTGATCTGGAAAAATAGTATAAGTTTCTAAGAAGTTCCAAAAGTGCTTCAGTTTATTAAATCATGAGTTTGGACATTAATTTTCTAATAATTTTAGTTTGCTTTGTTAGCAAATTTCTCTTTTTTTCTTTTTTTTTTTTTTTTTTTTTTTTTTTTTTTTTTGCGGGTCTGGGGATGGAACCCAGAGGCATTTGACCTCCGAGCTACACCCCCTGCCCTATTTTTTATTCTTTACTTATTATTTATTTATTTATTTATTTATTTATTTATTTTTTGGTGGTACTGGAGGTGGAACCCAGGGGCTTTCTACATCTGGGCTATACTTCCAGACCTATTTTATATTTTATTTGGAAACAGGGTCTCACTAAGTTTCTGAGAGCCTCACTAAGTAGCTGAGGCTGGCTTCGAACCTGTGTGATCCTCCTGTCTCAGCCTCCCAAGCGCGGGGATTACAAGCGTGTGCCACCACGCCCGGCTTAATCTTTATTTTGAAACAGGGTCTCACTAAGTTGCAGAGGGCCTAAGTAGCTAAAGCTGTCCGCGAACCGCGATCCTTCGATCTCAGCCTCCTGAATACTGGAATTACAAGCGTGTGCCACCACGCCTGGGATTGTTAGCAAATTTCTAAGGAAATATGTCTGAGGTTATGGTAAATGTGAATGGGGGGAAAGTAGACTTTCCATTACAGCTCTTTTGACTTAAATATAGCTGTCTGTAAGGTGGAGAACAATGTATATTAATCTGCCCTAAATTACTTTATGAAAGCCATTTGTTTATATATATAAAAAAGTCTTGAATGTTCAAATGATTTATTCAAATGGAATAAAGATTTAGATGGAATTATGTGCTTTTTTTTCTCCTCTCAGTTTGCCCTGACAGTCTCTTTAATAAAATTAAGGCATCTTGCTCCAAGTCAATAAGAAGATGTAAAGAAATAAATATTTCCTTCATTCCACATGAATCTCAGGTACTTTCTATTTTTATTTCTAATTTTAGTTCATAATGGATTTTCAAGTTTGGTTTTTGAGCTTGTTAATAAGGTATATTCTAAATATGTTTTATGTAAATACATATATACATATATACATATATATACATATACATATACACACACACACACACACACACGTACATATTTGGTGAATTTTATACCTATTCCACAAATGAATATTCCCCATGATAGAGAAACATGAGCAAAAATTTTGGATATGATATTAATAATGAAAACAAGGGTTTATAGCCAGGCATGGTGGTTCACACCTGTAATCCCAGTACCTAGGAGGCTGAGACAGGAGGATTGCAGGTTGGTGGGCAGCCTTAGCAACTTAGTGAGGTCCTCCACAACTTAGTGAGACCCTGTTTCAAAATAAAGAATAAAATAGGGCCTGGGGGGTATAGCTCAGAGGTTGAATGCCCCTAGGTTCAATCCACAGTACAACAAAAAAGGGGAAAAAAGGAGTTTAAATTTTATATTTTTCACTAAGTCCTATATATGTCAATTTATAGCTCTACTGGTTTATAAAGAGAAGTTTTTTTTAAAGCATAATTTTTGTTAAATGATGCCCAAAAATTTCATTTAGGCTTTTTGTGTGTCTATGGCACTGGGGATTGAGCCCAGGGGCATTCTACTTCCAAGCTATATCCCCAGCCCTATTTTTTATTCTTTATTTTGAAACAGGGTCTCACTAAGTTGCAGAGGGACCCACTAAGTAGCTGAGGCTGGCTGAGAACATTTGATCCTTTCTGTCTTGGCTTCTCAAGTTCTGGGATTGCAAGTCACCACACCCAGCTTGTGAGAGGTCTGGATAAGTTGCCCTGGCTGGACTGGAATGTGCAGTCCCCTTTCCTCAGCCTCTGAAGTAGCTGGAATTACAGGCATGTGCCACTGCATACATTTCACTTAGCTTTTGTAACCATTTATGGTATTAAAACAAATGTACTTTAATAAACTTTTAGTTTAATGTTATCAGTGTCCAGTTTATTCCAGCCTTCTGATTTGGACTGTGAGAGTGATGAGTTGCACACTGGTGGAGCCGTGGTGTCAAGTGATACAGGCACCACTCAGGATCACCCTGGTGACAGACTCAAGTGCACAGGGGCCATCTGACTCACAGGCAGAGGAAGAAAAATATTATGCAAATTATAATTTAATTTATAAAATGAAGGGTTTGGTTGTTATGCCTTTGAAACAATTAATGAGCCTTTGATTAATGATAGTAACGATGAGCTGGGCATGGTGATGCACATCTGTAATCTCAGCTACTCAGGAGGCTAACACAAAAGGATCACAAGTTCAAGGCGAGTCCCTGTTTCAAAATAAAAATACAAAGGGATCGAGGGTGTAGATCAGTGGTAGAATGCCTGCCCTGTGTGTTTGAGGTCCTAGATTTAATCCCCAGTACCACAGATGATAATAGTGAATTCTTATGTAGTACTTATTGTGTACCAGATACTTAGATACTCTGAGTGTTTTACACAAATTTAGTCATTTAATCTTTACCATAACCATAATAATAGATTATACTTTGTTTCTTATTTATTTATTTTGCGGTACTGGGGATGGAACCCAGATGCATTCTACCTCTGAGCTACACTCCTAGCCCTGTTTTTTCTGTGTGTGTGTGTGTGTGTGTGTGTGTGTGTGTGTGTGTGTGTGTGTACACTGAAGGTGGAACCCAGGGGCTTTCTATATCCGTGCTATACTCCCAGACCTATTTTCTATTTTATTTGGAAACAGGGTCTCAGTTGCTGAGAGCCTCACTAAGTAGCTGAGGCTGACTTTGAACATGTGCGATCCTCCTGTCTCAGTCTCCCAAGCACAGGGATTACAAGTGTGCACCACCACTCCCGGCTTATTCTTTGTTTTTGAAATGGTGTCTCAAGGAGTTGCAAAGGGCCTCACTAAGTAGCTGAGGCTGTCCGCAAACCGTGATCCTCCTGTCTCAGCCTCCCGAATGCTGGGATTACAAGCATGAGCCACCACGCCTGGCAAGTGTGTGTGTGTGTGTGTGTGTGTGTGTGTGTGTGTGTGTGTGAGAGAGAGAGAGAGAGAGAGAGAGAGAGAGAGAGAGAGAGAGAGAGAGAGAGAGAGAATATGAATGGGGATTGGACCCAGAGGCATTCTATATCTGAGCTACAACCCCACCCAAATTTTATCTTATTTAGAAGCAGGGTCTTGTTAGGTTGCTGAGAGCCTCACTAAATTGCTTAGATGGCTGAGAACCTGTGATCCTCCTGTCTCAGCCTCCCAAGTGCAGGGATTAGAGGCGTGCTGAGTATGTGGTCCACTCCTACAATCTCACCTACTTGGGAAGCTGAGGCAGAATTACAAGTTCAAGGCCATCCTGGGATCTTAATGAGACCCTGTCTCAAAAAATAAATAAATAAATAGAGCCAGGTGTGGTGGCACACGCATGTAATCCCAGTACTTGGGAGGCTGAGACAGGAGGATCAGACAGGTTCGAAGCCAGTCTCAGCTACTTAGACTCTCAGAAACTTAGTGAGGCCGGATGTGGTGGCACACGCTTGTAATCCCCACGCTTGGGAGGCAGAGACAGAAGGATCATGCAGGTTCGAAGCCAGCCGCGCACGCTGGTTTAGGAGACCCTGTTTCCAAATTTAAAAAATGTAAAAATAGGTCTGGGAGTGTAGCCCAGAGGTAGAAAGCCCCTGGGTTAACCAGGCGTGGTGCTGCATGCATTTTTCTCGATACCTTTTTAAAAACAAGTCTCTAGATTGACAGCATAACTTTTTTTGGCTTAATCTAGGTGTATACTCTCGATGTACCAGATGCATTCTATTACTGTTATAGTCCAGACCCTGCTAATGCCAGTGGGAAAGACGCTGTCATGGAAGCGATGGCCGAGCAGATAGTCACAGTATGTGCCACCTTGGATGAAAATCCTGGAGTAAGGTATAAAAGGTAAGACACAGTAGTGTCTTCTGCTTTGGGCCATTTGCTGTTCAGACTAGTGGCAAGTAGTATCTCAGTGCTTTATTGGTTTGCGAAATATATCTTCCTTGTTCAGTTACCATGCTCTGCAAATAGGAGATTTAATTTTAAGACTTAAATTTTAGATTAAACTAATAATAGCCTATAACTGAATTTGAGAATTTGAATTTAATGCCATTTGGAGATATAGTTTTTAATTAGTTTAAGGAATGCCTAGAGAAAATGTTTTTGGTATATAGGGAATATAGTCTTATATTTAATGGTTTTATTATTTTCATCAAATTTAAATGGCTATATTATCTAAACACTTGATATAGTATCTAAGTATCTAATCCTGGTGGTTATTCTAAATAAAATTTGAGACTTTCTTTCTTTTTTTTTTTTTTTTTTTTGTGGGTCTGGGGATGGAACCCAGGGGCATTCAACCTCCGAGAACAACCCCCTGCCCTATTCTTTATTTTGAAACCGGGTCTCACTGAGTTTTGGAGGGCCTCACTAAGTAGCTGGGGCTGTCCGTGAACCATGATCCTCCGGTCTCAGCCTCCCAAATGCTGGGATTACAAGCGTATGCTACCATGCCCAGCTGAGACTTTATTGCAAAAGGTAGAGTTTAACTTTTATACTAGATACCTTTATTTTATTTATTTATTTATTTATTTATTTATTTATTTTTCAACTGAGGATTGGACCTAGGAGTATTCTACCTTTGGGCTATACCCCCAGCTCTTTTTAGTTTTTGTTTTGAATAGATTCTCAGTAAGTTGATGAAGGCATCACTATTTGAGGCTTGCAGTGAATCTGCAATTTCTCTACCTCAGTCTCCCAAGTACTGGAGTTACAGGCATGTACCACCACTTCTGAGGATTTGCTTCTTTTTGAAAATGAAGTTTACTGTAAAGTACACTAATTATATTGACACAGCCTAGTAGTTCATTTCGAAATGAATATATTCATTTAATTCTACAAAAGGCAAAAAAAAAAAAAAAAAAAAGAACATTAACATCTCAGAGACCCACCCTCAGGATCCTTCCCAGTCACCACTCCTCTATACTCCTCAAACACAACTGTTGTCCAGCTTCCAACATATGTTCTGTTTTGTTTTGTTTTGCTGGTACTGGGGATGGAACCCAGGGGCCTTCTGTGCGATTCTCCTGTCTCAGCCTCCCAAGCGTGGGGATTACAAGCGTGTGCCACCACGCCCGGTGCCATTTATGGTTTAGTTTTGCCAGATTTTGAACTGGTGTAAATAGAATCATACATTATATTTTGCTTCTTTGCTTAACATTATTTTCTGAGAATCATCCATGTTGTATGTTGCCAGACAGCTTGGATTTTAATCCTAGCTCTATTGCTTACTCACTGTGTGACTAGCCCTAGTTCCTTTATCTATGAAATGGGTTGTCCTTATTTATCACAGGATTGTTAGAATTAAATAAGTTAAGCAGGTGTGGTGGTGCAGACCTATAATACCAGTACTTGTGAGGCTTGAGACAGGAGGATTATAGGTTGGAGGACAATATTAGCAAGTAGTGAGACTTTCATCAACCTAGTGAGACCCTGTTTCAAAATGAAAATAAAAAATAGAACTGGGGGTGTAGCTTTGAAGTAGATTACTCCTGGATTCAGCCCCCGGTACCACACACAAAAAAAAGAATTAAATGAATTAGTATTCGAAGCACTCAGAAAAGTGCTTGCCACTAATAAAACTAGTAGTAAATGCACTATACTACTACATATATTACTAATTTCTCTTTGAGAAGATTCTTTAATCTGAATATTGGAATTTATCAAGTTTATTGGCTGAATTGCTTAATTTCAAATTCATATAGTGTTTTATTACTCTGAATATAGTCATTTTAAAAATTTACCATTTGCCAGATATGGTGACACACACCTATAAACTCAGCTACTCAGGAAGCTGAGGTAGGAGGATCTCAAGTTCAAGGCCAGCCTGAGCAACTTAGTAAGACCCTATCTCAAAATAGCAAGGTCTGGGGATGTAGCTCAGAAGTTAGAGAGTCCATGTATCCAATCCCCAGTACTGCCAATTAAAAAAAAATCCACTGTTAATCACTTAGACTATAGTTAAATTCCTTAATTCAAATATTATTAAATAGACTAATATTATCTGTTTAATATTATTAAACAGACTCTTTCCCTTGAGTATTAGTAACATTCTTCTTACAAGTGATGTGCTAATTACATTCTGGACTCAACAGATGTAAGTGGCTTGTGCCTTTAAAGAGTTCAGTCTCTGTTTCTACTGTTGGGTGGTTCTGCTCAAGAAAATGAGTAAATATTACCAATTTATAATTTATGTATTTATTAATTATTTAGGGATTGAACTCAGGGACTTTCTACCTTTGAGTTACCTCTTCCCCCGCCCAAGCCCTATTTTATTTTTTAGTTTAAAACAAAGTCTCTTTTTCTCTCTTAGCCAGGCGTGATGGTGCATGCTTATAATCCCAGCACTTGTGAGGCTGAGACAGGAGGATTGCACAGGTTCAAAGCCAGCCTCAGCTACTTAGTGAGGTTCTCAGCAACTTAGTGAGACCCTGTTTCAAAAAAAAGTATAAAATAGGTCCGGGAGTATAGCCCAGAGTTTGAAAAGCCCCTGGGTTCCACCTCCAGTACCACCAAAAAAAAAAAAAACCACCTGAATCACACATGATAAGGTTTACATTTAAAGTCCATATATACTATGTAGCACATTTGATATCTGAACTTTTCCATGTTTATAATAAATAGATTGCATGGTTTAATTTTAGGATTTAACTTTATGATATTGTAAAGTATTTCAGCATTTTTTTTTTTCCATATCTAGTAAACCTCTAGATAATGCCAGTAAGCTTGCAAAGCTGGTTGAAAAAAAACTTGAAGACTACTACAAAATTGATGAAAAGAGCTTAATAAAGGTAAGGTAAAAAGGCAAATAGTGACTGTGCATAAAATCTGTATTATTTCTTATAAGTCAAAATAGCTTGTTCATTTATATTTTAGTATTGATTATGGAATCATCATAGATGATAGCAGCTCTCCAGTACTGATTTGAGAATCATTAATGTAGACGGGAGTGTAAATCTTACAGTGTGACTTAGAAGGAAAAATATGGGCTTAAGTTAATTTGACTAAATTATGTAACATGTCTCTACCTTAGTTTTCTCTTCTAGAAAATGGAGATAATAAAATAATATTCTCTTTCCAGGCATGTTGGCACACACCTGTAATCCCTATTCTTGAGAGACTGAGACAGAATCGTAGATTTGAGGACAGCTTCATCAAGTAGTGAGACTTTCATCAACCTAGCAAGACCCTGTTTCCAAATAAGAAATAAAATCGGGCTCAAAGGCAGAGTGCCTCTGGGTCCCATCCCCAGGACCATAAGGAAAAAAGCTTTTTTTTTTTTTTTTTTTTTTTGTACTGGTACTGGGGATGGAATCCAGGGGCATTCTACCTCTGAGTTACACCCCCAGCTCTATTTTTTATTCTTTATTTTGAAACAGGGTCTCACTGAGTTGCGAAGGGCCTCACTAAGTAGTAGCTGAGGTTGTTTTCAAACTGAGATCCTCCTGTGTCAGCCTCCCAAATGCTGGGATTACAAGCATGTGCCACCACGCCTGGCATGGGATTACAAGTGTGGGCCACCATGCCCAGCTTTGGGGTTACTTTAAAAGTTACCTATTTTGGATTTAAAGGCCTAATGAAAGTTGTTATTCTGGTTGTAGTTGTGAAGACAGAATGGCTTGATAAACATAGTATCCTAATTTAAAAAAAAAGCCTTTTATAAGCTAGTGAGAGGGTTAAATGAGTTAATGCATATGAAATCCTTAGAATAATATTTGCCACTGAGTTAATATTAATAAATGTAGGATTCCTGTTGTGGCTAACTCTGTGGCCTTGAGTTTTGTGTTTTTAAATCTATAAAATGGATGAGATAATACATATCTTGCTTGGTTGGTATGAGGATTGAGTTAACATATTAAGTACTTGAAGTTTAATGAATGGTAATTGCTATCATCTTATAAAGATAATATAACATAAATGGGTGGAGTGGGGGTCTGTCTCAGTTGGTGCTTCCTAGCATACCCAACACCACACACAAAAAAAAGATAATGTGATCCAAGACTAAAGGTGGAGCTGGGGAATACCACTAGCATGCAGGTGTGGTTAAAGAATGAAGAGGTGTGGTGTGCGGTGCTGGAGGCCTGGGAAGTCTAGGTTCAGGAACTAGAGAATGAAATATCTTAGAAGAAAAATGGGTCAGGAAACCACCAGTTGCTGTGTGATGATGGAATGAAAGAAGAACACAGGACGTCCAGTGGGAACATAGACTGGGGTATATCTTATTCTAAACCTGAATCTAGCAAGGATACTAGAGGAAGAGGCCCTTGAACTTTAAGAATGAGTATAAAGTGATAAAAGAGGGAGTGTATTGCATGGATAATAGAATTCTTTGGGTAGAGGCAAAATTCAAAAGTAAGCAACTTACCTGGGATGGAAGATATAAGTTTGGGTGGATGGTGTGTGTGTGTGTGTGTGTGTGTGTGTGTGTGTGTGTGTGTGTGTGTGTTTACTGAGGATTGAATCCAGGGGCATTCTACTTCTGAGCTACATACCCAGCCCTATTTTATTTTTTTATTTTTTAATTTAATTTTAAAAAATTTGTGGTATTCTCCCAGGGACATTTTATCTATGAGCTATACCCCTAGCCCTATTTTATTTTTATTTTGAAACAGGTCTTACTAAGTTGCAGAGGGCCTCACTAAGTAGCTGAGGCTGGCCACAAACCTGTAATCCTCCTGTTTTAACCTCCCAAATGCTGGGATTACAAGTGTGGGCCACCATGCCCAGCTTTGGGGTTACTTTAAAAGTTACCTATTTTGGATTTAAAGGCCTAATGAAAGTTGTTATTCTGGTTGTAGTTGTGAAGACAGAATGGCTTGATAAACATAGTATCCTAATAAACGTTGAATGAAAGGAGAGAATAATCAATATGTTAGTAAATATCTGTTTAGTCTCATGATTTTAATGGGAAAAGGACATAAATCCACAAAAATAACTCCACAAATTTTGTGCTTTGTATTTTTTTTGCCTGGGAAATTGACCATCCTTCAGATTCTTAGTACCTTCTTTGACTCAAGGACTTGATAAAATGCCCCCTCTATTTTGGAAGCTTTCCTGGTTCTTCAAGCCTAATGATACTCTCCCTACATAAATCTCAAGCCTTAATATAGTACTAATATTGTGCTTTTTCTTTTTTTTTTTTTCAGTAGTGGGGATTGAACCAAGGGGCATTCTACCTCTGAGCTACCCCCCCCCCCAGCCCTATTTCTGATTCTTTATATTTTGAAGTAGGGTCTCACTAAGTTGCAGAGTGCCTCACTAAGTAGCTGAGGCTGGTCATGAACTAGCAATTCTCTTGTCTCAGCCCCCGAGTACTGAGATTACAAGTGTGCGCCACCACGCCTGACTGTTGTTGTTTTCTTTTTATTTATAATTCTGAATGCTCAGCTCACATATATTCAGGACTTAACTAATTGCCAGACACTGCAGAGTATGTCATGGTATTATTACATTTAATCTTTACAACAATCTTATAAAGCAGAGGTTTTGTTACTATATTTTACTTTATAAAAACAATACTGACATGATACATGTATTTAAATGAAATAACAGGTTGAAAAATTATTCAAGGCCGTAGAACAAGAAAGTGGTCGAGAGCCAGGCGTGGTGGCACACACTTGTGGTGAGACCTTGCTTCAAAATGTTAATAAACCGGGCGTGGTGGCGCACGCTTGTAATCCCAGCATCGGGGAGGCTGAGACCAGAGGATCGTGGTTTGCAGACAGCCTCTACTACTTAGTGAGGACCTCTGCAACTTAGTGAGACCCTGTTTCAAAATAAAGAATAAAAAATAGGGAAGGGGGTAATGCTCGGAGTTCGAATGCCCCTGGGTTCCATCCCCAGATCCACCTGTGGGGGGGGGGAGTGAGAGAGTGAGAGAGAGAGAGAGGGAGAGTAGAGCAAGAGTAAGAGGTCAAATGCCCCTGGGTTCCAACCCCATACTTGCCAAAAAAAACAAAAAATTTAAATAGAATAAAATTAAAAAGGGCGGGAACACCCCTGGTTCAACTCCCAGTACCACACACACACAAAAGGAGTGAATAGTTAATTGAAACATTTTAAAACTTTTTACTGATGTGATTTACCTCTGTCTGATATATGTAAGTAAATAAAAAATGTTTAATGAGTTACAGTTCTCTTATGCTTTGAATAATAGGCCAAATGACTTATTTCTAAAATTGAAGTATAGCAGATACTAACAATAAATTTTCCCAACACCTATTTACTGTTTACCAATTACTGCTGTTTGCTGATTAATGATAGCAGAGCTTTCGTTGTGGTTTATAATCTTAGTTGGCATTAATTTAATCTTTTTAAAAAGTAAAATGGTTGCCAGGTGTGGTGGCACATGCTTGTAATCCCAGTGCTTGGGAGGCTGAGACAGGAGGATTGCACAGGTTCGAAGCCAGCCTCAGCTACTTAGTGAGGCTCTCAGCAACTTAGACCCTCAGCAACTTAGTGAGACCCTGTTTCCAAATAAAATATAAAATAGGTCTCGGAGTATAGCCAGGAGGTAGAAAAGCCCCTGGGTTTCATCCCCAGTACTACAAACAAAACAAAACAAAAAGCATAATGGTTAAACACACAGCCTTGAAGTAAAGTGGAATTGGTTTCAAAACTTCATTCTGAGGCTGGGTGTGATAGTGTATGCTTGTAGTCCCAGCACTTGGAATTTGTGTGTGTGTGTGTGTGTGTGTGTGGTACTGGGGGTGGAACCCAGGGGCTTTATACCTCCAAGCCACACCCCCAGCCCTCTTTTACAATTTATTTGGAAACAAGCTCTTACTAAATTCCTGAGAGACTCACTAAGTAGCTGAGGCTGGCTTCGAACCTGTGCAATCCTCCTGTCTCAGCCTCCCAAGTGCTGGGATTTACTGGGCATGGTGGTGCACACTTGTAATCCCAGCACTTGGCAGGCTGAGACAGGAGGATCGCACAGGTTCAAAGCCAGCCTCAGCTATTTAGTGAGGCTCTCAGCAACTTAGTGAGACCCTGTTTCCAAATAAAATAGAAAATAGGTCTGGGAACATAGCCAGGAGATAGAAAGCCCCTGGGTTCCACCCCCAGTACCAAAACAAAACAAAACAACTCTGTTCTTCTACTTATTAGCTGTGTGATTTGGACAAGTAATTAATGCCTTCAGTGTCAAATGGAGATGATAATACCTATTTCACAGGGTTGCTATAAGAACCCAGAAATAATACATATATTAAAGAAAATAATACATGTATTTCTTGCTTAGCAAAATGTCTTAAAGAGCTGAAGTAATAGCTACTATTCAAAATTTGATAATTTTAGTATTTGTGGAGCTGAACAGATAATAGGTTTAGTATAGGCTAAATTTTTTTTTTTTTTTTTTTTTTTTTTTTGCAGTACTGGGAATTGAACCCAGGGGTATTCTACATCTGAGCTACACCCCAGCCATATATTTTTTTTTAAACAGGGTCTCACTAAATTGTGGAGGCCCTCAGTAGCTGAGGCTGGCTGCAAACCTGTGATCCTCCTATCTCAGCCTACTAAGTACTGGGAGTACAAGTGTCTGCCATCACGCCCAGCTTAAATATTACTTTTTCAAAAATAAACGGCTGAGCATGGTGGTACATACTTGTAATCCTAGTACTTGGAAGGTTGAGACAGGAGGATTGCAGATTTGTGGCAAACCTCAGCTACTTAGTGAGGCCCTCAACAATTTAAAGAAACCTTGTTTCAAAATAATGAATTAAAAACAGAGCTAGGGGTGGTGGCTCACACTTGTAATCCTAGCATTTGGGAGGCTGAGACAGGAGGATCAGAGTTCACGGACAGCCTCAGCTACTACTTAATAAGGCCCTTTGCAACTCAGTGAGACCCTGTTTCAAAATAAAGAATAAAAAATAGGCCTGTGGGTGTAGCTTGGAGGTAGAATACCCCCGGGTTCCATCCCCAGTACTGCAAAATAAATAAATAAATAAAAAAGAATTAAAAACAGGACTTGGGGCATAGCTCGGAGGTAGGAAGCCCCTGGGTTCAAACCTCAGTATCACAGAAAAAATTAATTAATTAAACACAGCCTTTTAATCTAAATATGAAAACTTTTGGTTATATAGTCTTGTTTTTTTCCTATTGTGCCACTCATAATTTTCTTTGTTTTAAAATAATTTCACATTCTTAAAGGTGGTTAACTATTTGTTTTGTTCTGTTGTCTGTTTTTGGTGGGGAAGAAAGTCAGAACTTAGGAAAAAGCCAGGCATGGTGATGCATGCCTGTAATCCTAGTACTTGGAAGACAGTCAGGATAGGTTCCAACACAACTTCAGCAACCTAGCAAAACAAAACAAAAAATAAAATCGGGATGGGGGATATAGTTCACAGTAGAAAATATCCTTGGGTTCAATCTCTAGTAAACCTCTAGTACTCCCCCACACACACACCCCAAAAAAAAAGCGTAGGAAAAGCTTATTCTTATTTTCTAAGATATTAAAAATGTATTCACATAACTTGAAATTAGAATTTAAGTCAATCTTATCTTGTTATTCTAGGGTAAAACTCATTCCCAGCTCTTAATAATTGATCGTGGCTTTGATCCTGTGTCTACTGTCCTGCATGAGCTGACCTTTCAGGCCATGGCATATGATCTACTACCAATTGAGAATGATACTTACAAGCAAGTATAACTTGAGGGGCATATACGAACAGGATAGAGTATGAGCAATTAATGGCTTATGTGGGCATCAGAAATCTGAAAGTTATCTGACTTTATTATTCAGATATTTTATCCTTTTCAATAGTCATAATATTTTAAAAATATACTTTGTAAGTTAATATACAATTTCACTGCTTTGGAGCTTTTTGCGTGTGTTTGCCTCCTAACTAGTTTGCAGCAGAGCTACATTTAAGCAGGTGGAATTTGGACTTCTCACTTATATTAAGAGTAAATACCAGGGATGGTGGTGCACACCTGTAGTCTCACTTGGCAGCTGAGACAGGAGGATTACAGGTTCAAAGCCGGCCTCGGAGCTGGGCGTGGTGGCGCGCGCTTGTAATCCTAGCGCTTGGGAGGCTGAGACAGGAGGATCACACAGGTTCGAAGCCAGCCTCAGCTACTTAGTGAGGCTCCCAACAACTTAGACCCGGTTTCCAAATAAAGTATAATAGGTTTGGGAGTATAGCCCGAAGGTATAAAAGCCCCTGGGTTCCACCCCCAGTACCACCCCCCAAAAAATTAAAAAATTAAAAGCCAGCCTCAGCAATTTACCGGTGCTCTCAGCAACTGAGTGAGAACCTGTTTTTAAATAAAAAATAACATAGGGCTGGGAGTGTAGCTCAGGAGTAGAATGCCCCTGGGTTCAATTCCCAGCACCACAAAAAAAAAAAAAAAGAGTAAATACCAGGCCTACTATATATTTTGAAGTAGAAACCATCAAAATGGTTAGGCTGTGATTATTCTCAATCTACACCAAAAGTGTATTGTCAAAATAATTCATTTTAAAAGGTAGGACACCAGAAAATGAAATAGAATGGCAGTTGAGAAGTAGGCACAGTTTTACCATTTTGGTACTTACTGACTTAACCTTGATAAAAACTTATTTGTTTAAAAGTAACATCACATGAAAAACTAATTGAAAAATTAAATACCTTTTCTGTCAAGGAACCATTTTACTTAGCTTTGTACATCATTTATAGGTATGTATAGGTCTATGCTAATTATGTCTTTTTCAAATTGGCATTTTTTAGCTAAGATTTACTACTTGAAGCTGGCTATAGCGGCACACACCTATAATTCCAGTACTTGGTAAGCTGAGACAGGAGGATTCCAGGTCAAAGGCAGCCTCAGCAACTCAGCAGGACCCTTTTTTCAAAAATAGACAACAAAAAGGGCTTCTCAGAGGTTGAAAGCCTCTGGGTTTAATTCCTAGTACCACCCTCCCCCCCAAAATTTACTACTTGAGCACAGTAGTAAAAATGAAGTGGTTTTCTGAAATATTATAAATTTTAATGTAGCAACAGCTTTTGATAATTATGGGACTTAATTTTTAAAATCAAATATTATTAGGATAATTTTTATCTTTATTATTTTTTTATTTTTGGTGGTACTGGGGTTCCTGGAAACCCTTCTGCTTCCGGACTACACTCCCAGACACCTATTTTTTTTATACTTTTATTTGGAAGCAGGGTCTTTTTTTTTTTTTTTTTTTTGGTGGGACTGGGGATGGAACCCAGGGGCCTTCTACCTCTGGGCTACACTCCCAGACCTATTTTATATTTTATTTGGAAACAGTGTCTCTTAAGCCAGCTGAGGCTGGCTTTGAACCTGCACTATCCTCCTGTCTCAGCCTCCCAAGCGTGGGGATTACAAGCGTGCACCACCACGCCCGGCTGGAAACAGGGTCTCTTAAGCCAGCAAGGCTGGCTTCAAACCTGTGTGATCCTCCTGTCTCCGCTCGGGATTACAAGCATGCGCCACCACGCCTTTCTTTCTTTATTGTATTTTTATTTGCAGTCTGATTAAATCCTGATTTCTCCATTTTTCAGTGTTAATTGTATTGTTAGAGAAATCAACATAGCTATTTTTCTTTTTTTCTGTTTCTTTTTCTGCCCCCCCCCCCTTCCCCGGCGGGTCTGGGGATAGAACCCAGGGGCATTCAACTTCCAAGCTACATCCCCTAGCCCTATTTTTAATTCTTTAGTTTGAAACAGGGTCTCACTGAGTTGCAAAGAGCCTCACTAAGTAGGCGAGGCTGTCCCTGAACCATGATCCTCCTGTCTCAGCCTCTCAGATGCTGGGATTACAAACATATGTCACCATGCCCAGCTCATAGCTATTTTTCTAAAAGGAAAGTTGCTCTTAAGTTTGTTTACAATTGCTTTAGTTTATTTAGGGGTGATGCTATTCCTTGGGTCTATAAACTTTCATTGCTCAAAAGATTTAGAGGCAGACATGGTGGCACAGGCATGTAATCTCAGTACTTAGGAAGCTTGAGACCAGAGGGTCATAGGTTCAAAGCCAGCCTCAGCAACTTAGCTAAAGTCTCAGCAACCTGTTGAGACCCTATTTTCCAAAAAAAAAAAAAATAGAGCCAGGCGCCGGGCATGGTGGTGCATGCTTGTAATCCCTGCGCTTGGGAGGTGGAGACAGGAGGATCGTGCAGGTTCGAAGCCAGCCTCACTGGCTTAAGAGACCCTGTTTCCAAATAAAAAATATAAAAATAGGTTTGTGAGTGTAGCTCAGAGGTAGAAGGGTTCCATTCCCAGTACCACCAAAAAAAAGTCAGGCATGGTGGCGTACACTTGTAATCCCAGTAGTTGGGCGACTGAGAACAGGAGGCATCTCAGGTTCACGGCCAGCCTCAGTTACTTAGTGAGTAACTTGCCTTTGCAACTTACTGAGAACCTGTTTCAGAATAAAGAATTAAATGTAGGGCTGGAGGTATAGCTTGGAGGTAAATGCCTCTGGATTCAATCCTCAGGATGAATGAATTAATGCATAAATAAATAAATAAATAAGGAAGTAAAGCTGTAGATGTAGCTTGGAGGTAGAGTTCCCTGGGTTCAATCCCCAGTATAAATAAACAAACAAATAAAGGCTGGCTGGTTGGCTGGGAGTGTAGCTTGGAGGTAGAATACACCTGAGTTCAATCCCAGTGCAAAAAAAGAGAGATTTAGAAAAAATTAATAAACTCATGAACAATAAAATTTTGGAAGCCGGGCGTGGTGGCACATGCTTGTTTGAAGCCAGCCTCAGCTACTTAGTGAGGCTCTCAGCAACTCAGTGAGACCCTGTTTTCAAATAAATTATATAATAAGCTGGGGGTATAGCCCAGAAGTAGAATGCCCCTGGGTTCCATCCCCAGTACTACCAAAAAATATTTTTGGTTCTAGACTATAGATACAAATTCTAGACTTTTTTTTTTTTTTTTTTTTTTTTTTTTTTAGATCTGGGGTTGGAACCCAGGGGCATTCGACCTCCGAGGTATACCTCCGCCCTATTTTGTATTCTTTATTTTGGAACAGGGTCTCAATAAGTTGCAGAGGGCCTCACTAAGTAGCTGAGGCTGTCCACGAACAATGATCTTCCTCTCTCAGCTTCCCAAATGTTGGGATTATAAGCGTGCACCACCAAGCCTGGCTAATTCTAGACATTTATAACCATCTATCTAGATATGTGTCTTTCAATGAGGCTTGGTAGCACAATGCTTTTATAATCTCAGTACTTTGGGAGGCTGACAGGATCTCAGGTTCGTGGCCAGCTTTACCTATTTAGTGAGGCCTTCTGCTACTAGTGAGACCCTGATTGTGTGTGTGTGTGTGTGTGTGTGTGTGTGTGTGTGTGTGTGTGTGTGTGGTACTGGGGATGGGACACAGGTTTTCTACCTCCGGGCTACACTCCCAGACCTATTTTTTATTTTTGGAAACAGGGTCTCCCAGACCTATTTTTTATTTTTGGAACCCTGGGGTAATCAACTTTCAAGCTGCACCACTACCCCTGCTTTTTATTCTTTATTTTGAAACAAGGTCTCTAAACTGCAGAGGGCCCAAGTTGCTGAGGCTGGCCATGAACCTGAGATCCTCTTGTCTCAGCTTCCCAAGTACTGGAATTACAAGAATGTTCCACCACGCCCGACAAGGTTTGATTTTTTTTTTTTTTTTTTTTTAAGAGCAAGGTAGCCAGTCAGGGTGCAGTGATGCACACCTATAATCCCGGCTACTCAGGAAACTTAGGCAGGAGAATCACAAGTTTGAAGCCAGACTGAGCAATTTAACAAGACCCTGTCTCAAAACAAAAATATAAAAGGGCTGGGGATAGAGTGCAGTGGTAGAGTACCCCTGTGTTCAATTCTTAATACTGAAGGAAAAAAGCTATGACCCCTTCTCCTGAATCCAAAAATTTAGAGATAAACTTATATGAGAACACAAACTCTCTGAGCTCATCAAAAATTTTTATAGGATATGATTTATCACTAAAACCAAATTTTAGTTACCTCTGTGTTGCTAAATCCAAATGTCAATTCTTGCTGGCTCCTTCTTAATCCTCCATTCTCAGTGTTAGAATGTTCTAGTGCTCTCTGGGCATGGTGGTACACACCTGTCATCCTAATATTTGGGAGGCTGAGATGGGAGGATCACAGGTTCGAAACCAGCCTCAGCAACTTAGTGAGCTTTCAGCAACCTAGGGAGACCCTATTTCAAGCTAAAAAATAAAATAAGGCTGGCAATGTAGCACAGAGGTAGAAAATCCCTGGGTTCCATCCCCAGTACCACACACACACACAAAAAAAATGCCTTGTTCAGGTGCTCAGTTTTTGGGCCTTCTGCTTATTTATATGTTCTCATGGGCATATTCATTCTCAAGGTTTGTTTGCTTTTAGATCTCAAATTTGTATGTCCTGAACCTTATTCCTGAAATTGAGATTTGTGTATTCGACTCCCTCCTGGGTATCTTCACTTGGAATGTCTAATGAGCATCTTAAGATTGTATGTCCAAACCTGAGCTCCTGATAATCCACTCCAAACTGCTCCAACCACAGTCTTTACCCATCTCAATAAATGGCAGCTTCTGTCTTCTAAAATTACTTAATACAAGCCGGGCGTGGTGGCGCCCGCTTATAATCCCCATGCTTGGGAGGCTGAGACAGGAGGCTCTAACAGGTTCGAAGCCAGCCTCAGCTTACGTAGTGAGGCTCTCAGTAACTTAGTGAGACCCTGTTTCCAAATAAAATATAAAATAGGTTTGGGAGTATAGCCCGGAGGTAGAAAGCCCCTGGGTTCCACCCCCAGTACCACCAAAAACAAAACAAAACAAAAAAAATTACTTAGTACAAATTTTCAGTCACCTCTTCTTTCACCAAAAACATTGGATTCCTTGGCAGATCTTCATGGATACATTTTCAAACCCTATCCAGAATAAAAACTATTCCTAGCCAACAATTTTCATCTGGTTTATTACAGTAGATCTCTAGTAATTTTGCTTCTGTCCTTGGCCCCATTTTAATCTTCCCTAAGCACACAACACACATACCACAAAAAACCTTAATAAAAGCTAAGTCAATTCATGTCACATCACTCCTAAGAACCTGTAAGTGGCTTCTCGTTTTTGTTAGTGAAAGCCAGGTCCTTGCAGTGGCCTCAAGGCCTTACATTGTTTATGCCCCCCCCCCCCGTTATTATTTGATCTTATTGCCTGTTACTCTGCCTCACGCTCACTCCACGATAGCCAGACTCCACTCCTTGCTGATTCCTCATCATAACTTTTGATAGAAACAGAAAACAAAACAGGAAATTCCAGGTTCTGTTGTTCATCTTGGTGATTTCTTTAAATTGATCTTCATAAGGCACTTGTCAAAGTATTATTATATAAGTACAGAGTGGCATTTTTAATGACAGAGGCTTCTGTCTCCAATGTAGCCTAGTAATTAGCAGAGCTATTTTACCTTTCGACATCTATAATTAATGCCGTACAGATAGATGGTTTTATACTTGGGACCTATAATTTTTGGAGTTATAAAAAATGATTGTATTCATATAGCAGAAGTCTTCATGTACCTCTGCAGTCCAGAGCTAGGAAAGCTCAGTACCGTTTTTCCTAATCTTGGCTGAGGAAATTGACAGTCTCAAGAACTTCTTTGTAATACGTGGTACTGGGGATTGAACCCAGGTGCATTCTGCCTCTGAGCAACATGTCCAGACATTTATTTCTTTTATTTATTTATTTAATTTTGAAACGGCTTCTTGCTAAGTTACTGAGGCAAGGCTCATACCTGTGACCCTCCTATTTCAAACTCTCAAGTACTGGGATTATAGACATGCTCTATTGTGCCCAGCTAAAACTAACATTTGAGAATAAAAATATATTGCTAGACATCACACTTTAGTTTTTAACATAAGGATAGCAATATGCCTTAGTTTTTTTGTCATTTTTTTTTTTATCCTCCTAAAACAGTAGATTGTATTACATACACTTTTTGGTTTCTTTTTCAAAATTTTGTTTGTAAAAATGTTTCCTCTAGCCAGGCGTGTTGGCGCACACTTGTAATCCCCTCACTTGGGAGGCAGATACAGGAGGATCGCGCAGGTTCGAAGCCAGCCGCGCTGGCTTAAGAGACCCTGTTTCCAAATAAAAATATAAAAAATAAGTCTGGGAGTGTAGCCCAGAGGTAGAAGGGCTTCCAGGAACCCCAGTACCACCAAAAAAAAAAAAAAAAAAAAAAAGTTTCTTCTCTACTTTTGGGGAAAATACAAAAATTTTACACATCCTTCTACTTTCAGATATAAAACAGATGGAAAAGAAAAGGAGGCAATCCTTGAAGAAGAAGATGACCTTTGGGTCAGAATTCGACATCATCATATTGCAGTTGTATTAGAGTATGTAAATCCATTTTAATTTTTATTCCATATCTTTAGATACTAAAAATACTATATTAGAGTACATTTTATAATCTTAAAATAATTTTGTAAAGGCCAGGCATGGTGGCACAAGTTTGTAATCCCAGTACTTGGGAGGCTGAGACAGAGAATTGCAGGTTCAAGGCCAGCCTCAGCAATTTAGTGAGACCCTATTCCAAATAAAAAATAAAATCGGTCTGGGGGTGTGGCCTGGAGATAGACGTCTCTTGGGTTCCAATTTAAAGAATTATCTCATAATTTTACAGGGAAATTCCAAAGCTTATGAAGGAAATTTCATCCACAAAGAAAGCAACAGAAGGGAAGGTAAGAATCTTACTTAACGGTCAAAAATTTTAATTTTATATTTAATTTTTTATTTGGGGAATATTGTTACAAACACAAAAGTATAGAAGATCAACTCCTGTGTACTCATTACCTCATTTGAAAAAATTAGCATTTTATCTGTCTTGCTTTATTAAAAGTTTTTTTTTTTTCTTTTTAGCTCTTGTTTTGTTTTTGTGGTACTAGAAATTGAACCTATGACATTCTACCTCTGAGCTACACCCCCAGCCCTTTTTATTTTTTATTTTAAGACAGAGTCTGGTTAAGTTGCTAAGGGTCTCATTAAATTGCTGGAATTGGCCTCAAACCTGAAATCCTCCTTTCTCAGCCTCCCAAGTAGCGAGATTACAGGTGGCTTTGGTCACTTTCTTCTTTTTCCAGTCTGTTAGTAATCGTATGCCAGACATTGCCAGTGATGCGTTGCAGACGTTCTCGGTGATGCTCCTTCTGCAGAGTGTGGTGCTTTGTTCTGGCAGGCAGTTCAAATGCTGAAGCATAGACCTGATTCTGTTGAACTTTGTGGCAGTGTTTATGGTGAATATATTTCACGTCTGCACTTAGTCCTGAGGCATAATTCTAGGACTGAACGTTGGGGGTGTTCGCTTAGGTCTCTACTTTGTCTGGACCCGAGGATGTTAGCGTTCTGTTAGCGCTGAGACCCCTCTCAAACCTGTCAAGCACTCAACTACTCAGTAGGCCTTTGAGAGTTATGCCAGGTCTTAGAAAGTTATCTCTCATACTGCATTAGGCCTTTGAAGGCTAATCCTTCTCCATGTGAAATATCCTCCATGTGAAATATCCTCCACATGTGCAGATTAGGGGCCCAAAGGCAACCACGCTAAACATTTTAGGGTTGTATTCTGGCCAGCTCTTCTTTCTCTAGCACCCTGCCCCTCAGCAGCCTGAAATTCAGGTCTCTTTCTTTATCTTCACCCAGAAAGAATAATTGTTTTCTATTTGACCCTTACTTTTAGTTTGGTTTGGAAAACATTCCCAGGGAAGAGGAGAGTGAATACGAGGATCATTTGTGTTTTCTTCACGCAGAGCTGTTTTTACCTGTTGCCTGAAAGCTATTTTTAATTTGTCCTGTTTTATTTTTGTTTGTGGGGGAGATATATTTTGATGTCTGTCTGCTGCTTTATTGTTACTGAAATTAGAAGCCTCCTGAAATTTTCTTTTAAAATTTTACCAAATAGTTAATAAACTAACTAGATTTGGTAATACTTTTTTATTTTTATGGCGCTGGGAATCGACAGAGGGGCATTCTACCTTTGAGTTACACCTCTAGCCTTATTTTATTCTTTAATTGGAAAAGGGTTTAAGTTGCTGCAGGCCTTGCTAAATTGCTGAGGCTGACTTTGAACCTGCAATCCTCCTGTCTCAGCCTTCCAAGTACTGGGATTACAGGTGTGTGCCACCATGCCCAGCTAGCATGATAATATTTAAAACTCCAGAATTGAAAAGTTGTAGTACAGAATACCTGAATCATAGGTTTGCTTAGACTATTTTTTATTTTTCCTAGACATCACTTAGTGCTCTTACCCAGCTGATGAAAAAGATGCCCCATTTCCGTAAACAGATTACTAAGGTAAGCAGTATGGTATATAAGATGCTTTATTATTCTTAGTGCTTTATTGTTTTTATTGGTCTATCCAGTCCTGTAGTTAACAGTGAGTTTCCTAAAATACTTGTTGTTAGTTGTCCTCTATATCTTTACTTTTGGACAGAGAACTATCCCAAATATCTTAAGCTTCCCAGTAACTTCTATATATACCGTCTAGATTTGATCAAATCCATCTTAAGCTTTTTATCTTTATCTTAAAGAGCTAAATAGAATAATTTTAATATTTATTAACTTTATAGGAAAATTTAACACTAGACCAAGCAGTGTTTATTATTGTACATGTTTTTTAAAAAGTAGTAGTTATAGAGTAGATTTAAGCTATATGGTCAGGTAAACTATTTCTTTACTGTTCTAGCTCTGTGTGTGTGTGTGTGTGTGTGTGTGTGTGTGTGTGTGTGTGTGTGTGTTGCTAGGGATAGAACCCAGAGGCTTTCTACTTCCAGGCTATTCTCCCAGACCTATTTTCTATTTTATTTGGAAACAGGGTCTCACTAAGTTGCTGAGAGCCTCACTAAGTAGCTGAGGCTGGCTTCGAACCTGTGTGATCCTCCTGTCTCAGCCTCCCAAGCACTGGGATTACAAGTGTGCACCACCACACCTGGCCTAGCTCTTCTTACACATAATTCTCAAAATAATTTTATACTCTCCATTCTTTGTTATTTTTTTGTTTTTTGTTTTTTGTTTTTGTTTGTTTTTTGTGTGTGTGGGTCTGGGGATGGAACCCAGGGGCATTTGACCTCCGAGCTACACCCCCAGCCCTATTTTTTATTCTTTATTTTGAAACAGGGTCTCACTTAAGTTGCAGAGAGCCTCACTAAGTAGCTGAGGCTGTCCGAGAACCGTGATCCTCTGGTCTCAGCCTCCCCAGTGCTGGGATTACAAGCGTGTGCCACCACACCCGGCTTTCCATTCTGTTTTTTATCCTCTATCTAGATCTCATTTCCTTTCTTGAGCTGTTTTTCTTGCTTACATGTTACCTTTTTTTACCTAAGCCCATAGTTTCCTTCAGGCCTGTCTCAAAAGTTTAATATTAAGTTGCACAAAAGTTATTAACTTTATGCTAAGTGACCTTAGTCACAAAAACTAAGAAATCAGATGCTCTCTCTAATGTGCAGAAGCTAGGGAGAAAATGGGTCATAGGAGGAACTTTAGACGAAGAAAGAGAAACTGTAGATGAGCAAATACAGTGACATAACTAAGGGGATGGGGGGGAATAGGGAAATTCTTTAATGCTCATGATGTACATTAACAAACATATCAAAGTCAGTCACTAAGTCAAACATGAGAAGGAGAGAGGGGGAAGGAATGGGGAGGTAATTGGGTAAGGGCTAATTGGGTGATGTGTGCATGTATGCCTCCACCATCGCGTACTCCATTAAGATGTATGACTACAGTGCACCAATAAAAAATTTTTAAGAGTAATTAAAATGCTTTAAAGGGATTCTTTTCTTTTTGGAACCGGGTATTGAACCCAGAGCCCCACACCTGCAAAGCAGGCACTTTGCCACTGAGCTACATCCTGGCCCCTTAATTAAAATGCTTTAAATGATTGATTTCTTTTGATTTTAGCAAGTTGTCCATCTTAATTTGGCGGAAGATTGCATGAATAAGTTCAAGCTTAATATAGAAAAGCTCTGCAAAACTGAACAGGTATGAACAAAGCCTGGAATATCTATATTTCTAGTAGATTTCTAGAATGAACTTTGTGAGTTCAAATATAACTTTTTATTGTTGCTCCATACAGTGGTTGCTTTCACAAAATCAGTGCTTTCTGTTACTATAACAAATAATGGAGATAATCAGCTTATAAAGAGAAAAGGCTTATTTTGGCTTGTAGTTCTGCAGCTTTTGGTTTTGGTTTTAGTGCTAGGGATTGAGCCCAGGACCTTACGCATGCTAAGCACACACGAGGTTTTGGAAGCTTCAGTTCTTGATCAGCTGGCCTCGTTACATTTAGGCCTATGGCGAGGCAGCAGCACATCATAGCAGGAGTGTGTGACAGAGCAAAATTGCTTACATTGTGGTGAAAAATCAGATGGAAGAGGAAGGGGTAAGGATTCCAGTTTTTCTTTGAGGGCACATTAGTGTTATGCCCCTCGTGAACCGAAGGTCTCCCACTGGGCCCTACTTTTTAAAGTTTCCACTACTTCCCAGTAGTGCTAAGCTGAGGACCAAACCTTGAACACATAGGCCTTTGGGTGACATCATCCAACTACAGCGCCCACCCGTTAACAAGTAGCTATGTAGTATTTTAGGAAGGGGTTCTTTCTGAGCTGTGATTTTGTATTTTTAGTGGAATGGAGTGACTTTTAAGTTTTTGGAGTGTTATTTTGGGGTAGCATTGTTGACGGGTCTTTCTCAGAGGGTACAGCATTGAATGTGGCATCCTAAAGAGCATTGTGTATGCACATTGCACATTTTACCTTTTACATTTTAGTTGGGTTTGTTTGTACTTGGTATTGAACCTAGGGCCATTCTCCCTCTGAGCTACACCCCAAGCTCGTTACTGTTTGTTTGTTTGTTTGTTTGTTTTGAAATGGTCGCATTACGTTGCTGAGGCTAGCCTCAAACTTGTGATCCTTGTGTCTCTGCCTTCCAAGTATTGGGATAATAAACATGCACTGTACCATCATTTTGCTGGTGACATGTTGCTTGTTTTAAGAAGCTTTTTGTATAATGTCTCAATTGTTTATATCATTATATTCTAAAACAGAGTACGAGATGTATGTAATATTAAATATTTTAGTGGCCACATTACAAAGGTAAAAAGCAGTACAAACAATTTTAATAATATATTTTACTTGATACATCAAAAATATAATTCCAGTGTATAGTCAGTATAAAAATTATTAACTAGCCGGGCATGATGGCTCACGCTTGTAATCCCAATACTTGGGAGGCTAAGACAGGAGGATTGCAGATTAGAGGACAGCCTCAGCAATTAGTGAAACTCTCATCAACCTAATAAGACTCTATTTCCAAATAAAAATAAAATAGGGCTGGAGGTGTGGCTTGGAGGTAGAATGCCCCAGGCTTCCATCCCCAGTACCAACTACCAAGTATTCAGAAGCTGATATTTTGCATCCACAGCACATTTAGTTCAGATTGACCTTTTTTTTTTTTTTTTTTTTTGCAGTACTGGGTATTGAACCCATGGGCATTCTACCTCCAATCTACACCTCCAGCCCTATTTTTTATTCTTTATTTTAAAACAGGATCTCAGTAAGTTACAGAGGGCCTCACTAAGTAGCTGAGGCTATCCTTAAACCTGTCACCTCCCTTTCTCGTCCTCCCAAGTACTGGGGTTATAAGCGTGGGCCACAACCCCCGGCACATTGATCACATTTCAGGTGCTCAGTAGCCACCAAGTGGTTAGTGGCCACCATTATTGAACAGCATAGATTTAGTCTTTTTTAGGGGGAATAAGGGGATATCGGGGATTGAACCCAGGGGTGATCTGTCTCTGAGATATAGCCCATTTTAATATTTTTATTTTGAAGCAGTCTCAGTAAATTACTAAAGTTAGCCTCAAATATGTAATCCCTCTATCTCAACCTCCCAAATAACTGGGATTACAAGCCTAAGCCACCACCACACCTGGCTAGGTTTAAATTTAAGATTTTTTTTTTTTCGGGGTGTGTGTGTGTGTGTGTGTGTGTGTGTGTGTGTGTGTGTGTGTTACTGGGGGTGGAACCCAGGGACATTCTACCTCTAAGCTACACCCCCACCCTTTTTAATTTTTATTTTGAAACAAGGTCTCACTAGGTTGATGCGAGTATCACTACTTGCTGAAGTTGTCCTTTGAACCTGCAATCCTCTTGTCTCATTCTCCCAAGTGCTGGGATTACAAGTGTGGGCACCACATCTGGCACTTTTGCATTTTGTCCAATATATGGTTTACAAGTGATGTCCACATTTTTGTGTGTGAAATGTCAAATGTTCTATTAAAATTTGATAGCTTAATATATTTCTAACTTTAAAAATTGTTTTATAAACCACTGACTATTTTCATTAAGGATCTGGCACTTGGAACTGATGCAGAAGGTCAGAAAGTGAAAGATGCTATGCGGGTTCTCCTTCCAGTTCTCCTCAGCAAAAATCATGATAACTGTGATAAAATAAGAGCAATCCTACTTTATATCTTCAGTATTAATGGTAATGGAGATTTTTATTTTCATGAATATTAAAATACTCAGCTCTAAAAATCTGTGTGTGTGTGTGTGTGTGTGTGTGTGTGTGTGTGTGTTTCCTGAGGATTAAACCCAGATGTGTTCTACCTCCAAGCTACCCTCTGAGCCCTATTTTGTTTTTTATTTATAAACAGGGTCTCACTATGTTGCTGACAGCCTCACTAAATTGCTGAGGCTGCCCTCAAACCTGGGATCATCCTGTCTCAGTCTCCCGGGTACTGGGATTATAGGTGTACATTGCCACGCCTGTCCTTGAACCTGTGATCTTCTTGTCTTAGCCTCCCAAGTACTAAAATTACAGACGTATGCCACCACTCCCAGCTCCAGCCCTATCTTTTATTCTTTATTTTGAAATGGTCTCACTAAGTTGCTAAGGGCTTCACTAAGTAGCTGAGGCTGGCTGTGAACCTGTCATCTTCTTGTCTCAGCCTCCCAACTACTGGAATTGCAAGTGAGTGTCACCATGCCCAGCATGGTGATTCACACCCTTAATTCCAGTACTTGGGAGGCTGAGACCAGAGGATTGTAGGTTCAGAGACAGCCTCAGCCAAGTAGTAAGACTCTAATCAACCTAGCAAGACCCTGTTTCCAAATAAGAAATAAAATCTGGCTATGGGTGTAGCTTAAAGATAGAATGCCTCTGGGTTCAATCCCTAGTACCACACACACACATTAAGAAATACGAGGAAAAATATAACATTGAGAGAAGACTGAGGGGGATAGAATTGAACTATTTGACTCTTTTTTTTTTTTTTTTTTTTTTTTTTTTTAATCCTTGTGGTAGGCACTGGGGATTGAACCCATGGGTGTTCAACTTCCAAAATGTACCCAAGTCCTGTTTTTTGTTTGTTTTTCTTTTTCTTTTTCTTTTTTGCGGGTCTGAGGATGGAACCCAGGGGTATTTAACCTCTGAGCTATACTCTCTGCCCTATTTTTTAATTCTTTATTTGAAACAGGGTCTCACTAAGTTGTGGAGGGCCTCACTAAGTAGCTGAGGCTGTCCGTGAACCGTGACCCTCCTGTCTCAGCCTCCTGAATGCTGGGATGACAAGCATGTGCCACCATCTCTGGCTGTTGTTGTTGTTGTTGTTGTTTGTTTTGTTTTGAAACAGGATCTTATTAAGTTGCTGACGCTCTCCTTGAATCTGCAATTTCCTGTCTCAGTCTTCCAAGTACTGGGATTCAAAACATGTGCCACCATGCCTGATTGACTGTTTGCTTTTTATTTATTTATGTATGTATGTATGTATGTATGTATGTATGTATGTATGTATTTGTACTGGGGATGGAACCCAGGGGCCTTCTACCTCTGGGCTACACTCCCAGACCTATTTTTATATTTTATTAGGAACAGGGACTCACTAAGTTGCTGAGAGCCCCACTAAGTAGCTGAGGCTGGCTTCAAACCTGTGTGATCCTCCTGTCTCAGTACTGGGATTACAAGTGTGTGCCACCACGCCTGGTTGACTGGTTTTTATAAGCTTTACTCTGGTGTAGCCAGAGATAGAATGCCTTTGGGTTCAATCCCTAGTACTAAAACAATAAAAATAGAAAAGCTTTATTCAGGAGTACCACCTAAAACCTAGAATTGATTGCAGTACCAATTATGTGATTGTGCACTCATATTTTTTCTTATCTAAGGAACAACGGAAGAAAATTTAGACAGGTTGATACAGAATGTAAAGATTGAAAATGAGAGTGACATGATTCGTAACTGGAGTTACCTTGGTGTTCCCATTGTTCCCCAAGTAAGAAACTTTCTGTTACATATTTACTTATATATTTGTATATGTGATTGTTTACATAAACTTTTTTGGAGGTGGGCTCTACTGGGGATGGAACCCAGGGGCATTCTACCTCTGAGCTACACCCCCAGCCCTATTTTTTTATTCTTTATTTTGAAAATGGGTCTCACTGAGTTGCAAAGATCCTCACTAAAGTAGCTGAGACTATCCGTAAACCGCGATTCTCCAGTCTCAGCTTCCCAAATGCTGGGATTACAAGTGTGCATACCACACCCAGCTTCTCATCATTTTTATAATAACTTATTTGAATAAACTTATTTCCTGATGCTATTATCAATTTTACCATGAAAGCTCAAGATACTGTTAAGTTACATAGCCACACATATTCGTGTGTGTGTGTGTGTGTGTGTGTGTATACACATGTGCGTGATTAAAGCTAAGAGGATTATACCTCTAAGCTACCTCCCTGGCCCTATTTTATTTTTTATCATGAAACAAGGTCTCATGAAATTGTTGAGGTCCTTGCTAAGTTGCTGAGGCCGGCTGCAAACCTATAATCCTCCTATCTCAGCCTTCCAAATACTGGAATTACAGGAATGTACCACCATGCCCTGCTTATTCTGATTTTTTTTTTCTTTTTTCTTTTTAGTACTAGGGATGGAACCCAAGGCCATTCTACATCCATCCTACACCCCCAGCCCTATTTTTTATTCTTTTTTTTTTGAAACTGGGTCTCGTTGAGTTGTAAAGGGCCTCACTAAGTAGCTGAGGCTGTCTGTGAACCGTGATCCTCCAGTCTCAGCCTCCCAAATGCTGTGATTACAAGCATGTGCCACCACACCTGGCCTTATTCTGATTATTAAGGAGATACTTCTATTCTTCGTTTTAAGTCAAATACAAATAGTATTTACTAATAAATGTTTTCATGTCAGGAAACATAATAAGTGTCATATTACTAAATAAAATTTGGTTTTTTTTAAATTTTATTCTTCTATATTATTAGTCTCAACAGGGCAAACCATTAAGAAAAGATCGGTCTGCAGAAGAAAAATTTCAACTTTCTCGATGGACACCTTTGATCAAAGATATTATGGAGGTAAGGGCAGTGTGGTAGTGCACATTTGTAATCCCAGACACTTGGAAGGTCGAGGTAGGATTGAGACCATCCTGGCAAACTTAGTAAGACCTTGTCTCAAAATAAAAAGGGAAATGGACATAGCTCAGTAGTAGAATGCTTGTGGGTTCAGTCCCCACTATCACAAAAGGAAAAAAGATATTGTGGAGGTAAAAATCCTTGGGTTTCTACTTATACCTGAGTGCTCTCTACAGAGTATTCTTTACTTGTATGTTTATCTGTTACTTTGTTACTTTGAGCATATCTAGTGGGCAAGAATTTTCTGCAGCACTAGGAGGCTTCACAAAAGAAGGCTGTGTCTGGGGTCAAGGGAAAGAGGAAACTCTTAAAGATTCTTTGCTTGAACACCTCAGAAAAACACTACTGACTCTGAAAATATATAAGTAAATAAAAATAAGCACATATATGCTTTATGAAAAGCATTGGAATTTTAAATAAATATATGTAACATAAATGTAATTGATTTTGAAGAAAAGTTCAATAACAAACATATACCATCATTAGAAAGGAGGCTGAGACTGGAGGATCGTGGTTCATGGACAGGCTCAGCTACTTAGTGGGGCTCTCCACAACTTAATGAGACCCTGTTTCAAAATAAAGAATAAAAAATAGGACAGGGAGTATAGCTCAGAGGTCGAATGCCCCTGGGTTCCATCCCCAGACCTGCAAAAAACAAAGAAAGAAAGGAAGGAAGCAGGGAGGGAGGGAGGGAGGGAGGGAGGGAGGGAGGATTCTTGTAAATGTATTTATTAAAATATAAACTTTACTGAGGTTTACTATTAGGTCCCACGAATGGATAATGCTTTTAGTATTATTTGCGTTTAGAATATAAAGTCAACTATAGGAAGTTATAAAATGAGCTAATTTAAGTGGTTTTAGAAAGCAAAGATTCTGGAAGGAGAGGAGTGGGGAAGGAGTCCGAGGGACGTTCACCAAGTGCGGTGTGCATGTATGTCGCCATCACTATGAACTTCATTATGATGTGAGACTATAAAAGGGCTGTGGTGGTAGCTTGAGGGTCCCTGGGTTCAATACCCAGTACTAAAACAAAAACGAAGAACCCTTATATGCCCAGTAAATAATTATTCAAAATTTCCTTTGACTTAAATCCCACTTTCTGCTTTCCAAGTGTTAAATTCAGAAAATCCACATTTAGCCAGGCATGGCGGTGCAGGTTTGCAGTCCCAGTACTTCAGAAGGTGAGACAGAATCGAAGGTTTGTGACTTAGTGAGGCCCTGTTTCAAAATAAAGAATAAAAAAAATAGAGCTGGAGGTGTTGCTCAAAGATAAAATGGTAAAATGCCTGTGGGTTCAATCCTTGGTACCACAAGAAAAAAAAAATCTACATTTGAATAAGTGGCAATCTTAGGCTTTTAGGATTTCTTCTGAAACATGGTTTCTTCCTTTCTTGCAGTTTTATAGAAATATTTTTCTACTGTTTCAGGCTGACTCCTTATGTCCACCTGTCAATACCATTTTTACTATCATACTGTAAAGCAGTGATCTCCTGACTTAGTTATGCACAACTAGTTATAAAAAATTGTATGCATGAAGCCAGGCATGGTGGTGCATGCTTAGAACCCTAGTACTTTGGAGGGTGAGACAGGAGGATCACAGGTTCATGGTCAGCCTCAGCTACTTAGTGAGGCCCTTCACAACTTAAGGAGACCCTGTTTCAAAATAAGGAATAAAAAATAGGGCTTCGGTATAGCTTGGAGGTAGAATGCCCCTGGGTTCAATCCCTAGTACTACTACCCAAAAAAAAGTATGCATGAGCCTATTTATAAAGTATAGATTGCCATGGTAATAAAACACAATAATTTATATATATTATATTCATACACATAAGTATATCATAAAATATAGCAGGAAAAATTTTTTAAAAATAAAATGAACCCCAGATGTGGTGCATGCCTGTTAATCCCAGTATTTGAGAGGCTGAGACAGGAGATTTGCAGGTTCAGCACCAGCCTCAGCAACAGCAATGTAGTAAGACTTTAAGCAACCTAGGGAGATAAAAACAAAAAGGTTTGGGGGGTGTAGCTCAGAGGTATAATGACCTGGTTCAATCCCCAGTACCACCAAAAAAAAAAAAAGAAAAAGAAAAAGAAAAACTTCTCACATCCCAACCAATCGTCTGGAGTATGTATCCCTAGGCCTCGCATGCACATGCGATTTGGGTTCCACTACAATAAAAGACAGAGCCTTAGAAATATGTCAGGACTGGGAAGAAGTTTTGAAACCTCTAGCACTCTGTATCTGTAAGGTCATCATGCCAGTGCAGAGGCCTTCCAAATGAAGAAAGGAAGCTTTACAGTAAATACTGGTTTAATTAGTAAGTAAATGATTACATTAGTTTTTTGAAGCAAGTAAGATGAGTTTGAAGCCGGGCGTGGTGGCGCACGCTTATAATCCCCGTCCTTGGGAGGCTGAGACAGGAGGATCGCACGGGTTCGAAGCCAGCCTCAGCTACTTAGTGAGGCTCTCAGCAACTTAGTGAGACCCTGTTTCCAAATAAAATATAAAAAAGGTCTGGGAGTATAGCCCAGAGGTAGAAAGCCTTTTGGTTCCACCCCCAGTACCATAAAAAAAAGAAAAAGATGAGTTTGAAAGAAAGAACTGATCTTATTATATTAAATATTTATATATCTCTAATGTTTGTTTATTATAAATACAGATATTTACCTTTATGCAAAACAAATTGAAAAAGTCTTGAATTTATAACATTTTTAAAAATACACTTTTATTGGTGAGTCGGATATGATGGCACATGCTTGTAAACCTAGTACTTGGGAGGTTTAGGAGGATCACACAGGTTCGAAGCCAGCCTCAGCTGCTTAGGCTCTCAGCAACTTAATGAGACCCTGTTTCCAAATAAAATATAAAATGGGTCTGGGAGTATAGCCCAGAAGTAAAAGGCCCCTGGGTTCTATCCCTAATACCACACACACACACACTTTTATTGATACGTTGTAATCTCACATAATGTAAATCATGTTGATGGTGATATACCTACACACAGAGCTTGGTAGGCTTTCCCCCTGCTCCCATCCCATGCTCTCTTCCCCATACTGAGATTGTCATTGGTATTTCCACATATGTACATAAAGCCACTGGTAGTAATTCCTTCAATGATCCTCACTCTTTCTCCTCCCTGGCTCCATGGGTTTTTTCTCCATTATTGGGAGTTCCTCTGGTATCCCAGTTACTCCCTAACTTGCCATATTAGAGAAAACAAGACCTTTCACTTTCTATGACTGGCTCCTCACACTTAATACAATGTTCTCCTTTCATTTTCCAGCAAGTGATATAATTTTGTTGTTCTTTATTACTGAGTAGAATTTGATTTTGTAGATAACCCATATTACTGTAGTTCTCTGATTTCAGACCCTCTGGAAAGATATCCAGGAGTAGTACAACTGGATTTTATGGTGGATCCAGCCTTAATTTTCTGAGGACTCTCCACACTAATCTCCATAGTGGCTGAACTAATTTGCAATCCCACCAACAGTATAGTAGAGTTCCAATTTCCCCACATTCTTGCCAGCATTTATTGCTTTTTGTCTTCTTGGTGATTGACATTTGGATTGGAGTTAGATGGAATCTCAGTGTAATTTTGATTTGCATCTCCCGGAGTATTAATAATGTTGAACATTTAAAAAATATATTTATTGGCCATTTGTATCTTCTTTTGTGAAGTGTCTGTTTAGTTCATTGCCCATTTCTCAACTGGGTTATTTGGTGTACTGTAAAATTTTTTAAGTTCTTTGTATATTCTAGATATTAGCCCTCTATCAGAGGGATAACCTGCAAAGATCTCCCGTTCTGAACTTTCTCTTTAGACTCTTGATGGTTTCCTTTGATGAGCAGAAACTTGAGATTAATGCCATCTGATCTGTTAGTTCTTATTTTAATTTCCTGACCTATGGAGATCGAGTTTTAAGGAAGTTTCTGCCTGTGTCTGTATACTGGAGAATTGGACCTCTGCCCTCCTCTAGTAGCTTCAAAGTCTCTGGTCTAATTTCCAGGTCTTTGATTCATCTCGAATTGACTCCTGTGCAAGGTGAGAGGTAAGGATCTAGTTTTTCTACAGCTGGATAACCAATTTTTCCCAACACTATTTGTTGAAAACACTGTCTTTTCTCCAACATATTGTTTGGCCCCTTTGTTGAAAATTAGTTGGTTATAAGTATATGGATTTGTTTCTGTATCTTCTGTTCCATTGGTCTATATGTCTGTTTTTGTGCCAATAATGTGCTGTTTTTATTACTATAGCTCTGTGGTATTATTTGAAGTCAGGAGTTATGATGCCTTCTATATGCTTTTTGTTTCTGCGAATTGCTTTGGCTATTCTGGGTCTTTTTATTTCTTTATATAAAATTTAGCACTGATTTTTCTAGGTCTGTGAAGAATGACATTGCTATTATGATAGGGATTGCATTGACTCTGTAGATCACTCTTGGTAGAATGGCCATTTTGATAATATTTATTCTGTCTATCCAGGAGCAAGGAAGATCTTTCCATCTTCTAAGATCTTTTTCAGTTTCTTTCTTTAGTGTTTTATAATTTCCATTGTAGAGGTCTTTTGCCTCCTTGGTTAGGTTTATATTTCTAGGCAATTTTTTATTTGTTTTGAGATTATTGTGGATGGAATTATTTTCTGTATTTCTTTCTCAGTGGATTCATGGTTGGCATATAGAAAAGCTACTAAACTTTTTTTAGATTGATTTTGTATCCTGCTACATTGCTAAATTTGTTAATCAGCTTTAGTAGTCTTCTGGTTGAGTATTTTGGGTCTTCTAAATATAAGACCATGTCACCTGTAAATTAATTGTAACTCTTTTCCTATTTGATTTAGTCTCAAAGACTGCATCGAAAAGAAGTGGTGATAGTGGGCATCCTTGTCTTATTCCTGATTTTAAAGGAAATTCTTACAGTTTTTCTCCATTCAATATGATGTTAGCTTTGTATATTGCCTTAATGATGTTGAGATAAGTTCCTTCCATTCCAATTTTCTGCAGTGTTTTTTTTTTTTAACATAAAATGGTGTTGGATTTTGTCAAATGCTTTTTCAGTATCTATTAAGATGATCATGTGATTTTTGTCCTGAGTTATATTTTTTTCAGTCCTGGGGATTGAACTCAGGGGCATTCTACCTGCAGGTCAGTATTGGTGTTCTTCTTTGTTGTTGAGTTTTGTGAGTTGTTTCCACTCTCTTCTTTTTTTTGGGGGGGGGAGGATTGAACCCAGGGGCATTCTACCTCTGAGCTATGCCCCCAACCCTATTTTTTTTATTCTTTAGTTAGAAAAAGGGTCTCATTAAGTTGCAGAGAGCCTCACTAAGTAGCTGAGGCTGGCTGCAAACCTGCAATCCTCCTGTCTCGGCCTCCCAAATACTGAGATTACAAGTGTGAGCCACCACGCTTGGCTCCACTCCCTTCTTCATGCTCATGTTTTCAGAGTTCTCAGGTTTGTATTTCTGTTGTCTTGGCATCTCCTTCCCTTTTGTATGTGAGTCCTGTGTCTATCTGATATCCCTTTATAATAAGATCTATGCCAGGGGTATGTATTTGCCTCTACAAATCTGTATAATATAATCTAACTTTTGAGTTTGCCCCCAGATCCTCTTTAACAAGATATAGTTTTTAAAGGCCGGGCATGGTGTTACATGCTTGTAATCCCAGTACTTGGGAGGTTGAGGCAGGAGGATCGCAGGTTTGAAGCCAGCCTCGACGACTTAGCAAGGCCCTTCACAACTTAGTGAGACCCTATTTCTGAATAAGAAATAAAATTAGGCTGTAGGTTTAGCTCAGAGGTAGAATGCCTCTGGGTTCAATCCTCAGTGAAGGAAGGAAGGAAGGAAGGAAGGAAGGAAGGAAGGAAGGAAAAGGAAGAGAGAAAGAAAGAAAAAAAAAGGAAGGAAAATATAGCTGGGGATTTAGCTCAAAGGTAGAATGTCTCTGGTTCAATCTCAGTACTGCAAAAAAGAAAGAAAGAAAGAAAGAAAGAAAGAAAGAAAGAAAGAAAGAAAGAAAGAAAGAAAGAAAGGAAAGAAAAGATATAGTTCTTAGTACAGACAAATGTGAGTCTCTGATTGGCTTCAGGCCACCATGCTCTCCAGGCCCAAACCCTCTCAGGCCAGAGACTGTAATGTTCTGTTCAGAGCCTACAGCCTGCTGGTTGGAATTTAATGTCCCACAGATAGAACCTGTGAAAGTCAGCAGTGTCGACCTCTGGCCTCTGTGGCCACTGGACCTAAGCCCAGCATGGCCAGTGATTACTGTCATCTGAGCTTGTGGACTGGCTCTCTGAGCTTTGATGGTCCAGGGACATCTCCCCTGATCTACTGGTTATATCACGTGGAGCTGTCAACCACTGGCACACATGTATGCCAGACACAAACTGCTGGAGGGGAGAGTATTGAGTTCCCAGCCTGTAGCTGTGATCATGTGGATGCCTACCGGCCCCTGGCCTTTTAGGGCTCAAGCTCTGGCAGGGAAAGATGGTACTGTTCGGAGCCTGGGGCCTAGGTAGCTCAGTTATTTATCACTAGGGAAATCGCTGTTGCTCTGGACAGCTGTGATCATGTGAGACCTCGTTGGCCCCTGGTCTTGGTGCTTCTAGTGCCCAACAGAGCTGGTTGCAAGTTTATAGCTTTCGGAGCCTGCAACTAAATAGGCTGAGTTATTCACCCCACAGACACCACGGCTGGCTGTCCTGTAGTGATTTCTGGAGACCCTGCAAGGGAGTGGCAAACTGCCAGCTCTCCATCCCTTCTGCCAGGGTGTCCCTAGGGGCTGTATGCCAATTCATGTTTCTGCTGTGTCCACCTGTAGCTCCCCACACACACACCTCTACAAGGGTGACTTGCAAACTCAGACTCTGCAAGTCTGTTCATTGCCACGTAGCTTCCCGTGCCCGTGCAGGGCGGTCTCCCAGTGAGACGATTTGTTAACAGAGTCTTGAGCACCGTTCAGGTCCCTGCAGGCAGAAACGAGTTCAGCTGCAGCCATAGGATTTTACTGTGTGATCTAGCTGGGCCTTCTGGGGAGTTGGGTCTTTGTTGAGCATGGAAAGAAGAGTGCAGCTGTTTTTGATGATGGTCTTTAGTCACTGGCTCAACAAGATTCTGCTGCTGCTTTGCTGGAGTTGATCGCTGAGAGCCCTGGGTCCTGACAGCCACCAGCCCCACGTGGGCTTGGCAAGATGGGGCCTCACTCCTCTCTCCAGGCGGGTCACTGGAGCTCTTTTAAGGCCTCTGTTCTCTGTGATGTGTCCTGTTCCACCACATTTCAACTGTTGTTCCGTTGAGCTTGGGCCACTTTTCTTCCCTTGCCAAGAAGCAGTCTTCCTGCTGGTTGAACTCTGAGTCTCAGAGGGCCTGGAACATGCTGTCTTCCTCTATTCTGCCTTCTTTCCTATAACTTTTTTTTTTAATGGTATTAACTCTCTTCTTCCCTAGGATGCCATTGACAATAGATTAGATTCAAAAGAATGGCCATATTGTTCCCAGTGTCCAGCAGTATGGAACGGCTCTGGAGCTGTAAGGTAAAGCCTATATATTAAAGTGAAATTTGCAGTGTGATACTATGGGCTAATAAAAAGTGAAAGTGGGGCTGGGCGTGGTGGCGCACGCTTGTAATTCCTGCACTTGGGAGGCTGAGACAGGAGGATCGCACAGGTTCGAAGCCAGCCTCAACTACTTAGTGAGGCTCTAGGCAACTTAGCGAGACCCTGTTTCCAAATAAAATAGAAAATAGATTTGGGAGTGTAGCCAGGAGGTAGGAGGCCTCTGGGTTCCATCCCCAGTACCACCAAAAAAAAATAAAAAGTGGTACGTACAGAGGTACTCCTATATTTGGCAATTCTCTTTGAAACCTGACTATGTAAGAGGTAGTTTTTCCTTAACTATAAACTATTTTAAATGAGTTCAGGTAAGCAATATGAAAACAAACTTTATTATAAAAATATTTTCATTAAACTAAAACAGAAGTCCCTCACTTCTTTCTTCTTTACAAAACAGAGGACTTAATCCTTTTTGATAACATTTTGTGATGAAATATTTGAAACATTCAGTGAGATATAAAGAATATTATAATGCATACCCTTATACACTATTACCCAGCTTAACGAACATAAATATAATTCATATATGCTTATCTTCTTCCTGTTTTTATCTTTCAAAACCAACTACTTACTGTGTTTCTCCCTTATTTTTCTAGCGAACATGGCAAAGGCTAGATCAAGAATATTAGACTAAGGTCCTTAGAGATCCTCTGGAACAGTGGCTCCCAAAGTGGATAATAAAACAAGTGGGTAATAAAACGATTGGAGTACCAGGCATGGGTAGCTCATGCCTATAATCCCTATACTTGGAAGCTGAGACAGGAGGATTGAATTGCAGGTTCAAGGCCAGCCTCAGCAGTTTAGCAAGGCCCTTGGCAACTTAGCGAAACTTTGTTTTAAAATAAAAGGGGGTAGGGTATAGTTTGGAGGTAGAATGCCCCTGGGTTTGATCCTCAGTACATCAAAAACAACAACAAAATAATCATCTAGCTAGTTGTGGTGGTATAAGCCTACATATAATCCCAGTACTTGAGAGACTGAGACAAGAGGGGCACAGGTTCAAGACCAGCCTCAGCAACTTAACAAGATCCTGTTTCAAAGTAAAATAAAAAGGCTGGGAGTGTGGGCTTGGAAGTACAGTGCCCTTAGATTCAATTCCTAGTACCAAAAAAGAGAGAAAGAAAATTTTTAAATGATCTATCAGATACATATTTTTCCTAAAGAGAAATTATATAATTTATAAATTAATATGTTTATAATTTATAAATTTACATATAATTTATATATCATATATAAATTATAAATTGATATATAATTTATAAATTAATATGTTTATTGATAAGTGCACATAAATGTTTTGAATGGGACTGTGCAATAGAACTTTCTACAGCGATGGACATATTCTCTGTCTGCATTGTCCAGCATAATAGTCAGTGGCCACAGTAGCTATTGGGTGCTTGATATATGATTAGTATGAATGAGGAACTGAAATTTTTATTATATTTTATTTTTAATGATAGGACATTTAAGTCGCCTCATGTGGCTAGTGACTCCTGCTCGACAGAGTACATTAGAACAGTCGGGAGGAGCCATGTGACTGCTGCTCTTTATTCAGTGCGTGTCTCGTACCCCATTCTGTGCTTAGTTCTATATATAATTTTATTTGATTCTTTTAAGTCATTGAGGTTAGAGAGAAATAATCTGCTTTTTAAAAATTATACTGCAACAAAAATAATCAAAATAAGGATTGAAACCTGAGTCAAACACCCAACTTCCTGTCATCATACTTTGCTCAGTTCCCACAAGGGGTATCCCAGGGCCAGATCAACTCCAAATCGGTACCCGTGCCCTTTTCTTTTATGCCTTCAAACCCTTGCTGTTTCAGTGTCACTCTCCTAATTTAAAAAAAGAAAGAAAGAAAGAAAGAAATTTAGCCAGGCGTGGTGGCGCACGCTTGTAATCCCTGCGCTTAGGAGGCTGAGACAGGAGGATCGCACAGGTTCGAAGCCAGCCTCAGCTACTTAGTGAGGCTCTCGGCAACTTAGTGAGACCCTGTTTCCAAATAAAGACTCTGGGTTCCACCCCCAGTAACACACACAAAAAAAATTATTTTTTCTTATGAAATAAATAAGGAAGGATGTTAGTTCTACATTATAGGTAAAAATGAGTGATTTGTTAAAAATGAAACTTGAAATGAGGCTGTCCTGCCTAGCTTTGGGTGCTCTAGTCATATCATGGTTAGGTCATTTTCTTAAAATCAGTGTGATTGGTAGCCCAGTTGAATTTGATTAAGTTTGGTTTTCTAAAAAGTGTGAACAGGGGCTGGGGAGCTCAGCAGTGGAGCACTTGCCTAGCCTGTGTGAAGCTCTGGGTTCCTTCCCCAGCACCACACAGACACACAAAAATCCATGAATATTGTGGATTTGGAAATGGTTTAATATGCTTGCATTTTTTGTTTTACTTTTTAGTGCTCGCCAGAAACCTAGAACTAATTATTTAGAACTAGACCGGAAAAACGGGTCGAAGCTGATTATTTTTGTAATTGGAGGAATTACATACTCTGAAATGCGTTGTGCTTACGAAGTTTCTCAGGCACATAAGTCCTGTGAAGTTATTATTGGTAAGACTTTGTTTTCCTTTTTTCTGTTTTTAAAAATTAATTCTAAATACAAAAATATATGTGTAAAATTGTATTTTGTGTTGTACATTTGAGGCTAAATTTTTTTTTTTTTTTTTTTTTTTTTTTTGGTGGTACTGGGGTTCCTGGAAGCCCTTCTACTTCCGGGCTACACTCCCAGACCTATTTTAACATTTTTATTTGGAAACAGGGTCTCCTAAGCCAGCGCGCGTGGCTGGCTTCGAACCTGCGCGATCCTCCTGTGCGCCACCACGCCCGGCTCTGAGGCTAAATTATTGAATGAAAAAAATGTTACTAATACAGTGTATTTTATCTGACTTGTTGAAATTCTTTCTCTGGATCTTTTTAGTATTTAATTTTATTGTTGGTTTTTCTTTTTTTTTTTCTTTTTTGGTGGTACTGGGGGTGGAACCCAGAGGCTTTCTACCTCCGGGCTATGCTCCCAGACCCTTTTTTTAATTTTTTATTTGGAAACAGGGTCTCACTAAGTTGCTGAAAGCCTCACTAAGTAGCCGAGGCTGGCTTCAAACCTGTGCAATCCTCCTGTCTCAGCCTTCCAAGCGTGGGGATTACAAGCGTGCACCACCACGCCCAGCTAGTATTTAATTTTAATTAATTAGTTGATTTTCACAATGCTGGGGATTGAATACGGGGGTGGGGGGGTTGCACATACTATTCAAGCACTCTACCACTGAGCCATTATCCCCAATCCTTATTTTTTATTTTGAGATAGGATCTCACTAAGTTGCCCAGACTGGTCTAAAACTTGCAATCCTCCTGTCTCAGTTTCTGGAGTTCCTAGAATTATATGCATATACCACAACTATTTTTATATATTCTAACTTGGGGGAGGTAAGTTTAAACTTTTATTTTTTATTTATTTATTTTTTTAATTTATTTATTTTTGTGGGTCTGGGGATGGAACCCAGAGGCATTTGACCTCCGAGCTACATCCCCTGCCCTATTTTTTTATTCTTTATTTTGAAACAGGGTCTCACTAATTTGCGGAGGGCCTCACTAAGTAGTTGAGGCTGTCCTCGAACCACGATCCTCCAATTTTAGCCTCCCGAATGCTGGGATTATAAGCATATGCCACCACACCCAGCTTGAGTTTAATCTTTTAAAGTACTACATTCTAGCCAGATCTGGTGGTACATACATGTAATCCCAGTACTTGAGAACCTTAGACAGAAAAATTATAAATTCAAGGCCAGCCTCTGTAATTAGTGAGACCCTATTTCAAAATAAAAAGGGCTGGCGCTGCAGCTCAGTGATAGCGGGCTCTCAGGTTCCACCCCCAGTACTACAGAAAAAACCTAAAATATTACATCCTTCCAGGTGCAGTGACACACACTTGTAATCCCAGGACTTGGTAGACTATGACACAATTACAGATTTGAGGCCAGCATAGTAATTTCAGTGGAAATCTATTTCAAAATTAAAATAATAATAATGATAAAAAAGGGCTGGTGGGGCTGAGCGTGGTGGCGCACACCTATAATCCAAATACTTGGAAGGCTCAGGAGGAGGATCGCAGTTTTGAGGCCAACCTCAAGTACTTAGTGAGATTCCCAGCTACCTAGGGAGACCTTGTATCTAAAAAAGGGGCCTGGGTTGGGGATGTAGCTCGGGGGTAGAATGCACCTAGGTTCAATCTCCAGTACCAGGAAAAAAGATACTATAGCCTCTAATTTTGTTTGTTCTGGTCATGAAATAATTTTTGTCACATAAATACAACTTTACCTCAGACATGTCTCAAGTTTTTATGAACATGGATCTTGCATTGGCAAGGCTGTGGACTGCGTTACAGGACTCTCCCCAGGGAGGTGCAGGTGGTGAGTCACGTCTAGACCCACAGCGTTGCCTGGGGGTTTCTGGTACTGAATCGCAGCTGTTTGGGTTCTCTTACAAGGATAGAGAAATTCCCAGTTTTGCTCTTTCCTATACCAATATATAGCACAAAGCAGACAAATACTAGGAGTGGGCAGTCTTTATGAAGGGTTACTCAGCACACAAGGAATGAGTAAGATATTGGATAGGCAGATTTCAGAGGAGACACATGCCTCAAGCTACCGCACTTGGTCAACGGTTGACGGACAAGACACATGAAGTCAAGGAAAATGAGTTGCACCGCTCCTGAAAAGTTGTCTTTTCTCCTGCCAGGTTCTACACATATTTTAACACCCAAAAAGCTGTTGGATGATATAAAGATGCTGAATAAAACCAAGGATAAAGCCTCCTTTATTAAAGATGAGTAGCTTTTTGTTGGTTTTGTTTTGAGGGTTTTTTTTTTTAATTAATAATGTTCAACTAAATGAGAACAAGAAAATGTTGCTGTCATATAATTTAAACAATGTAAATATTTTATGGAATAATGGCTTTTCAAATACATTTCTTAAGGGGTTGTTTATATATTGTTGGATTTGCCATTTTTAATAATTTAAATATTGCTGCTGCTTTATTGTTAAATATTAAAATGCTTTCTAAACAATTTGTTTTAATCTTTGGAACAGAATATGTAAGAGTTAAGCGTAATTTTTTCAGTCACCTCTGTACATACTGATTGCTCTTTAGATACTTATATCTGTCTCGTGCTCAAGTATAGTTTGAGAAAAGGATAACTGTAAAGGAAGACTATAAAAGTAAAAACTGTAAATCTGTATGTATGATGGAACTGTTTCCTAGAAATGTAGTTTTTCTGTCAATAAATTCAAAATTTTATGTGTAAAATAATTCAATCATTAACAAAGTGATTTCACAGTATATACTATCTTGTTAGATATTTCTAAATAACATAATTTCAAATAATTTTGAAATCCTATACGTTTGAATTAGAAAACCAAAATTAATCAGCATTCTAAAGAGAAAATAAATATATAATTACAAAAATTATGTGAGTTTGTTTTTTCTGGGTCAAAGGGGAAAGTTGGAAAGAAAGTTTTCTAAATTGAAATTATAAAGAAGAAAAAAGGTGCCATAAAATTTTCACCAAAATAATTAATAATGACTTTTCAAAAACAGTATAATATACATATAAGGTTAGATAATATAAAGATATGCTGGCATACACCTGTAATCCCAGTACTTGGGAGGCTGAGAAAGGAGAATTACAGGTTCAAGGTCAGCCTCAGCAGTGTAGTGAGGCCTCCAGCAACTTAGTGAGACCTTGTTTCAAGACAAAAAGTAAAAAGGGTCCAGAGATCAATCCCTAGTCTGTGCACATATGCGCGCACACACGCACACACTCCACACACGTGAGACCTTCAGCATAAGGCTTTCATGTGGGTATGCCCACCAATGTGTCTGTGTTACATGAAGGCCCCATCTTCATTCCGGATCTCTCCTTTTACCTCCCTTATAGTATTCTGCCATTTTCTGGGCCATAATTTTATCACTCATATTCCGAGTTTTTCCGTTAAAAATAATGCCACGTTATTTCAGTAGTATACACTTTTGCAAACTTACACCGGTATTTCCGTAATGTAAACTCTTAGCGGTGATGCAGCTGGTCAGAGGATTTGTGCTTAAAACATTGATCTATCATTAAGTGCTCCGCTACTGAGCGGTGTCCTAATTCCTCTTTTTTGGGGGGGAACTGGGGATGGAACTCGGCATCCTCTGCCTCGAGCTGCAGCCTTCACCCCTCAGCCCTTCTTTTTTGTTTTTTTCTTTTTCCTTTTTTTTGGGAGGGGCAGTACTGAGAATTGAACACAGGTGCATTCTGCCTCCCACGTGTACATCTGTACATCGACATCCAGCCCTTTTTCTTTTTTTTTTTTTTTTTGAAACAGGGAGGGTCTCATTAGGTCGCTGAGAGCCCCGCTACTTGCCAAGGCTGTCCTTGAGCCTCTTGTCTCAGTCTCCCAAGGGATTATAGGTATGTGCCACCATGCCACGTGCCCTCTCTTAAAAATTACTTATTTTGAAATAGGATCTTGTTAAGGTGCTGAGGCCGGCCTCAAACCTGAGTTCCTCCCACCTCCACCTCCCGTGTGCTAGGATTATGAGTTTGTGCCACATGCCTAGTTCAGTGTCTCCATTTTAGGCCTGAGAAAACGGAGGCACAAAGAGATCTACATAACTTGATGTGGATGTGGAGAGGAAAGCCGTGGCATTGATAAACAACTCTCTGCTATCAATGATGAGCTGGGCACGGTGACTCACTTCTGATCCCAGTACTTGGGAGGCTGAGACAGGAGGATCGCAGGTTTGAGGCCAGCCTCAGCTACTTAGGCTCTGCAACTTAGCGCGGCCCTGTTTCAAAATAAAGAATAAAATATAGGGCTAGGAGTGTAGCTCAGAGGTAAAATGTCCCTAGACTCAGTCCCAAGTACTACCAAAAAAAAAAAAAAGTGATAAGAATAGTACTCTAGCAAAAGGAATGTTTTGGTGCCTACATTTTTTTTTTTTTTTTTGGTGGTACTGGGGTTCTTAGAAGCCCTTCTACCTCCGGGCTACACTCCCAGACCTATTTTTATATTTTTATTTGGAAACAGGGTCTCCTAAGCCAGCAGGAGCGGCTGGCTTCGAACCTGCGCGATCCTCCTGTCTCTGCCTCCCAAGCGCGGGGATTACAAGCGTGCGCCACCACGCCCGGCCTCAGGTGCCTGCATTTTCTAGGGGTTCTTGAATGCTTTGGTTATTCTGCCCAGGATTAGTTAGTACATGCAAGAAATATTTGAACTCTCCCATGGAGTGCAGTGGTGCACGCCTGTAATCGCAGGACTTGGGAGGCTGAGATAGGAGCATCATAGGCTTAAAGCCAGCCTCCGAAACTTAGCAAGACCCTCAACAACTTAGTGAGATTCCATTTCAAATAAAAAATAAAACAGGGGGTATAACTCCGAGGCCAGATGCCCCTGGGTCAATGCTCAATTCCACACACACGCAACCTTAATCCAGTGCCCTGCAGGAAACAGTCTGATGACAGCAAACATCGACCTGTCTTTTCATTCAGGCACTTAACACCCCAGTAATCGCTCTGTCTCACTTATTATTAGGTCCTTCTGAGTTCTGTATTTCATAAATACTTTTTTTTTTTTTTCCCGGTACTGGGGATGGAACCCAGGGGCATTCTACCTCCAAGCTACACACCCTACCCTATTTTTTATTCTTTATTTTTATTTTATTTTTTTTATTTTTTTTTTATTTTTTGGTGGTACTAGAGATGGAACCCTTCTACCTCCGGGCTACACTCCCAGACCTATTTTATATTTTATTTGTAAAGAGTCTCTTAAGCCAGCGCGGCTGGCTTCGAACCTGCGCGATCCTCCTGTCTCCGCCTCCCAAGCGCAGGAGGGTTACAAGCGTGCGCCAACACGCCCGGCTTATTCTTTATTTTTGAAACAATCTCACTAAGTTGGGAGGGCCTCACTAAGTAACTGAAGCTATCTGCAAACCACAATCCTTCTGTCTCAACCTCCCCAATGCTGGATTACAAGCATGCTCCATCACGCCCGGTTTATTTTTTTGAAACAGGGTCTCACTAAGTTGGGAGGGTCTCACTAAGTAACGGAAGCTGTCCGCAAACTGCGATCCTCCTGCCGCAGCCTCCCGAATGCTGGGATTACAAGCCTGCGCCAGTTTGTGGCTTTCAGTTTGTGGAAAAGATTGTTGCTGCAACTAAATGAAATCATCCACTTTCTACAGAGCACAGTTTTGCTTCCTGTTTATTTTACTTGTTTGTTTGTTTGTTTGTTTGTTTGTTTGTTTGTTTTGCAATGCTGGGGATGGAACCCAGGGGCATTCTACCTCACGGCGAAACCCCCATCCGTATTCTTTTTATTCTTTATTTTGAAACAGGGTCTCACTGAGTGAAGGGCCTCACTAAGTAGCTGAGGCTGGCCATGAACTCCGATCCTCCTGTTTCAGCCTCCCGAATGCTGGGATTACAAGCGTGCGCCACCACGCCCGGCTTTGCTTCCTGTTTAAATGCACTTAATTTTAGCCGGGCGTGGTGGCGCACGCTTGTAATCCCCGCGCTTGGGAGGCGGAGACAGGAGGATCGCGCAGGTTCGAAGCCAGCCCCGCGCACTGGCTTAAGAGACCCTGTTTCCAAAAATAAAATGGGTCTGGGAGTGTAGCCCCGAGGTAGAAGGGCTTCCAGGAACCCCAGTACCACCAAAATAAATAAATAAATAAATAAATAAATAAATAAATAAATGCACTTAATTTAAAAAGTACAGTGGGCTCTCATTGTTCAACTATGTTACAAAACAAATTTAAGAAAAACAACATTATTAATCTTATTCCTAGGCCCTTGGCCTGAGGGTAACAGCAGGAGCTCACAAGGACACAAAAATTCTCGGAGTTGAGCCCCAAGGACCTGGGTGCTGGTGGTTTGTTATGTAGATATGATACCTCCATAGCTCAGTTCTGCTGTCGGTGTTCTGTACCTCTTGTAAATTCTATCTAGATGCAAGCAGATTTCTTCTGAAATCAAAGAGCATGCGATGTCTTCTTCCTACTGGGGTTAAATTACTAGCAAAAAATTGTTCAGTATATTAAATATAGAAAACTATTTAACTCAATAAAAGTTTGTTTTGTTTTCTTGTGGTACCAGGGATTGAACCCAGAGGCATTCTACCTCCAAGCTACACCCCCAGCCCTTTCTGTTTCCTATTTTGAAACAGGGGTCTCCCTGAGTTGCTGAGACTTGCCTCAAACCTGTGATCCTCCTATCTTGGCCTCCCAAGTGCTGGAATTACAGGCATGGGCTACCACACCCAGCCTTTCATTCTTAACAAGTACACTAGAAAGGAGAGTGACTAGAAAGATGAGTTTTCTAGTGGTTGGCTAGAATTTTTTCTTAAAAGGTAAACTCTTTTGCAGGGCCGGGCGTGGTGGCGCACGCTTGGAGACAGGAAGATTGCGCAGGTTCGAAGCCAGCCATGCTGGCTTAAGAGACCCTGTTTCCTGTTTCCAAATAATAAAATGTATATGTAATATAGGTCTGGGAGTGTAGCCCAGAGGTAGAAAGGCTTCCAGGAACCCCAGTACCACCAAATATATATATATTGCAGGTATGGTAGCACATGCTTGTAATCCCAGCATTCGGAGGCTGAGACTGGAGGATCACAGTTCACAGACAGCCTCAGCTACTTAGTGAGGCACTCTGCAACTCAGTGAGACCCTGTTTCAAAAATTTTAAAAAAGACTAAAAAATAGGGCAGAGGGTGTAGCTCAAAGGTAGAATGTCCCTGGGTTCCATCCCCAGTACTGCAAATAAAATAAAAATCGTTCTAGCAGCCATCTTGGATCCTCCGTCCCTCCTGGCAAGCTCCAGCAGCCAGAGCCCAGCGTTCCCCTTGGCATAGGGGCGCCAGGCAAGAGGCCTCTGCACAGTGGAGGCTGCCAGCTGCCTGTCCACTTCCTCTGGCCGGCCTCAGGCAGTGCTCGACCCCTGGGCTCAAGGCACTGGGGATCCAGTTCTATTTAACAGACTGGTTTTTCACATTTATTACAGAAACAATTAGGAACAAAACAAGAAGAAAGGCCTGAAAGAATTGACACACAGAGCCGCACGAGGAAGGAGACAGCCGAGGCTACAGAACCAGAGCCTGGCCCCTTTCCAGAATCCCTTAAGGCCTGCGTCTTTATTTTATGGATTAGACGCATTGCAATGATTCCTCATTATGATCAAGGAACTAGAAGATTACATTTAAAACATGGTTTTAATAATGCAGTGATAGGTGATAAGTAAAATAAAAAATTAAATGCGAGTAAAATAAAAATAAGTGAGTACGGCGGAGTGTGAAAAACACGAGAGAGGTCCGGTACACATGGCATGTAAAGTTTTAATGGCACGGCTCTCCCGGGTATCAGGGCAAGGCACCGTGGGGCCCGCGCGCCTGTCCGAAGCTTGAGGACGCGGGCTCTCCTTTTAAAGGCATGCATCTCGCGAGAGGAGGGTTTACTCACGGGAACACCCAATTCTCGCGGGGGTTTCAGCCCCTCCCTTGCCCTGCAGAGGTCATGTGACACAAAGTCACATGAGTGCAGGACCCAACTTAACAATAGGCTCTGCTTTTAAATATAAAAAACAATTACCCAAGTTTCCATAAGGGTTATGAATATTCATTAGTGATAGTCTTTTTCTTTTCTTTTCTTTTTTCTTTTTTTTTTTTTTTTTTGTGGTACTAGGGATAGAACCCAGGGGCATTCTACCTCCAAGCTACACCCCCAGCTCTGTGTTTTTGAAACAGGGTCTTACTAAGTTGCAGAGGGCCTAAGTAGCTGAGGCTGGCGGCGAACCTGGATCCTCCTGTCTTAGCCTCCCAAGTACTAGAATTACAAGCATGCACCACCACACCTGGCTATATACACTATTTTTTAAAAGTTCATGAATGCAGACAAGGGACTGGATCCAGATATTACACTCCTCAGCATCCATGAACTTTTTTAAATTGTGTATAAGGCAGGCGTGGTGGCACATGCTTGTAATCCCAGTACTTGGGAGGCTGAGACAGGAGGATTGCGCAGGTTCGAAGCCAGCCTCAGCTACTTAGTGAGGCTCTCAGCAACTTAGTGAGGCCCTGTTTCCAAATAAAATATAAAATAGGTCTGGAAGTGCAGCCTGGAGGTAGAAACCCTGGGGTTCCATCCCAGTATACCACACAAAAATAAGTAAATAAGTAAAATAACCTTCCTCAAATTTTTATTTAATAGAATACATACAGCTGAAGCTCCCTTTTCTCTCCTAGAATACTGCCTTAGGCCTTTGCTGTCTTTCTTACAGTACCCCAGCCTAAATGTAAATTTAGCCACAGAGCTGTTCCGGCTGGCCTTTGATTATCTCTTCCACGAACTCTAAACTAATTGCCAAGCCTCCGAGTTAAAAATAGCCCATTCTCCTGCCAGCTAGACAAATAGCAGCTGCCTTGGCACAAAAATCTAAAGTGGGATACCCCACTCCCTCCGCTGCCGAGCTAAACTCTGGGGTTGGGAAGCCTGTTGTTGAATGTTTGAAGTGCGTGGCTTTAGGAGCCTCGGGAGAGGGGAGAGCCTGTAATCTGCTGCTCTGCCATTGAGGAAGTAATAAATCAGTTTTAAAGAAGCAAATAAAAACTTGCCATGGCACTCTATGGGGACATTGCAAATCCCTGGCATGCAGTTTTAATTATCTTTTCTAAAATTTCATTAGTCTTATCTTTTTATGTATTCTTTTGTGTGTGTGTGTGTGTGTGTGTGTGTGTGTGTGTGGTACTGGAGATGGAACCCAGGGGCATTCTACCTCCAAGCTACACCCTCAGCCGTATTTTTTATTTTTTATTTTGAAACAGGGTCTCACTGAGTTGCAAAGCTGAATAGCTGAGGCGGTCCTCAAACCACAATCCTCCTGTCTCAGCCCCCTGAATATTGGAATTACAAGCATGTGCCACCATGCCCAGCTTAAAGAGACCTTTAAACAAATTAATTTGTAATATAAACATACCGTAAGAATCTCATGCAGTACAGTAAATAGGGGATAAGTTAAAAAAAATTTCTCTCCCCAAACTCCCAATTTCTTTATTTTTTTAATAAAAAAATTTTGTGTGTGTGTGTGTGTGAGTCTGGAGATGGAACCCAGGGGCATTTGACCTCCGAGCTATACCCCCTGCCCTTCTTTTTTTTTTTATTCTTCATTTTGAAACAGGGTCTCACTGAGTTGCAGAGGGCCTCATTAAATAGCTGAGGCTGTCCGTGATCTGCAATCCTCCGGTCTCAGCCTCCTGAACATGCGCCACCACACCCGGCTCCCAATTTCTTTTCTTAGAAGATCACTTAAGATTTTTGTGGAGCCAGACTTGGAGGCATGTGCTTGTAATTCTAGTACTTGGGAAGATGAGAGAGGAGGATCACAGGTTGAGAACAGCCTCAGAAGAATTAGGCCTTCTGCAATTTCAAAATAAAACAATAAAATAGGGTTGGGGACATAGCTCAGAGGTAAAATGCTACTGGGTTCAATCCCTAGTACCACAATAATTTTGTGTGCGTGCGTGTGTGTGTGTGTGTGTGTGTGTGTGTGTGTGAGCCCAATGTGGTGTCACACATTTATAATCCCCGTGCTTGGGAGGCTGAGACAGGAGGATCACAGATTTGCAGCCAGCCCCAACAACTTAGGCCCTTCAAAACTTAGTGAGACTGTTTAAAAAAAATTTTAAAAAGTGGAGTGCAATTGAAGGCACTTGGCCTGGGCTACACTCGGGTAGTGACCTGAAGGCCTCTGCTGGACATCAAAAGTTCCTACAGCCCTTAGGGGTGTTCGGCCACTTTCCCTATTCCTTTCTGGCAGATCGTGTGGACTTTGGGAGAAAACAGCTTGCAACTGAAGGCACTTGGCCCGGGATACACTCGGGTAGTGACCTGAAGGCAGCTGCTGGACATCAAAAGTTCCGACAGCCCTTAGGGGTGTTCGGCCACTTTTCCCTATTCCCTACTGCTTCCAATAACCCTTTTACTCCCCTTCTTGTGGTCTGCGAGTGTCATTCTTCTCTCACTGTAGACAAGAACCCAGTAAGGAAACGCCAGGTTTCTTCTCAAGAAACCCCGTTTCAGTGATACGTGGTACAATATTAGCCACAGCTCCCAGCCAGCCACATGGTCACAAGGAAAAATACCCATACTCTACTCTGTATGCATTGCTAAGCAATGATGTTTGGTAAACTAGGTATATTACATGCATTTTCAACTTACTTCTATTTACCATGGGTTTATCAGGCTGTAACTCTATCATAAGTTGAACTGAGTTAAGGTATTGCCTTCCAGAAAGGCTTCATTGATTTACTCTTACATCAGTGTATGAGAGAACCTATTCTGTTGGGCAACATGCACACACCAGCAATCCCAGTACTTGGGAAGCTGAGACAGGACCATCGCAGGTTCAAGGCCAGCCTGAGCAACTTAGACCCTCCACAACTTAGTGAGATCCTGCTTCAAAAAAAAAAAAAAAATTAAGGGTCTGGGGGTGGATCTCAGAGGTAGAATGCCCCTGAGTTCAATCCCCAGTACCAAAAGAAAGAGAGAACCTGTTTCTCCCATCTTCACAAACACAGTTTTTTCAAACTTCAATTTCTTCCAGACTAAATGGTAAAAGTATATTTTATTGTTTTGATTTCTTTCATTATAAGTAGGAAGGACATCGATACATTTTAATGTATATACTTGTTGGTTGCTTTTGATTTTAAGACGGAAAGGTCCGGGTGGTTTTTTTTTTTGCTGTTGTTTTTTGTTTTCTGTTTCCACTTAAGTAGTCGGGTTACACATTTCTTACTGTTTTGATGTTTTCTCTAGAAAGTCATCTTTCTAAATTGCGTAATAAGTAAAATATTTCTGAGGGCAGATCAGGTTTTCTTTGGCATGAGTTTTTTAAACCCTTGGTTGCCTTAGGTTAAACTAGTAGTATTTCAGTTGACTCCTCCATCTCTGTGCTTTGGCGAGATCTTCTGCAATAGCTCTAATCATTTGATCAGTAGTTTTTTTCAAAATGGTTGCTGTCTTTAGGGCATGATCCAAAGTCGAGTTTAAAATCTACAGAGGAAAAGTCCACATATTTTAGTTACATAAAACTTATTGATGTTTCTGATAATTGGGTTCTCGTGTTACTAAACATTGCAAGACGGAATTTTTGAAGCGTTCTTTTTTCCACACGGTTTATTTCTGTTTCTGAGGACTGGTTTCCTAGGAAACCAGCCTGAGATGGAATAGGGAAAGAAAGAGAAAAAAGATCAACACACAACTGATGAGAATGAGTCAGAGGATGAGGTCAGCAACCTGTTGGGCTGTTTCCCTGCTGCAGAGAAAAAAAAAAGAAAAGTTCTTAGGGGACTTTGAAGGGGATTTTGGGGTCATAACCACCGAGAGAGCACCCAGGATGAAACATCTCACAGTGGTCTGGAGATTCCTGGTAACGGCTTGAAAGTAGGAAACTGCTGGCAGCCCCAACCACAGTGTCACCAAAACAAACCCCAGGCCTCGAGCCTGGGCCAGGGGAATCTTGCAGCTGAGGCAACACCCATAAAACACTTTCTCCAGGATATTTCCTTTGGAACCAATCTAGGAATAATACAAACCATATGGCTCCTAAAGCCATGTGTTTTTAGGTTAGTCCTGAGCAGCACACAAATCATTTTTAGCAGAGCTGTTCTCTGAAACCCCATCTATAATGACTTAAAAGCTCACACACAGTTCTGCGGTCATTAAGACCAAACTTACAAGGATCAAGGATTCTAGAACTGTATTTTTTTCCCTCAGTCCTCACCTTAGATTTTGTTTCTTCAGTGCTGTTAAAGTCACATAAGGGTTTGCTTCCAGAAACCCTGTAGGAGTAGAAATGGGGTGGCGGTGTTAAGATTTTTCCTGGAAGGCAAAAGCGCATTGGTCCTTGGGTAAAGGGCCTCCCTCAAGCACATTCTCCATTCCAGTCAGCTCTGGTCCACTAGTGGCTCTGTGAGGTGGAGTGCGCCTGCCTGTCTGTCTGTCTGTCTGTCTGTCGTCTCTCTCTCTCTCTCTCTCTCTCTCTCTCTCTCTCTCTCTCTCTCTCTCTCTCTCTCTCACACACACACACACACACACACACACGTCTTTCACCGCTCTGCAGTCCTGTAGGGCCCAGCATGGCTGAGCTTCAGAACAGAGTTGTTGCCGTGACCGGGAGGGCGCAAGCTTTTGCAGCTGGTGTCCTTTGGAACAGAAAGAGGAAAGACTCCAAGGGGATTTTAACTCACTTTTCATCCTCTTGGGACCAGCCTTCTTTCCTGAATATTCATAAAACAAACACACACACAAAACTCCCAGTTGAGTTCATCCTAACACCAGTGAACTGACACAGCAAGGAGGCTGGGACCCTAGAAAAGTGAAAGCGCCTCGGTAGTGACCAGGCTCCCCCAGACCGCGCACTCTATGACTCTGGCTGGGGGATGGATGGCCCCGCGTCTGCCCTGGTGAGTGGCTGCCAGGCTCACTGTGTTCAGCTGGCGTGGTTCACTCATGGTGTGTGTGGGGACACTGCCGGGAGCAATGGTTTCCACAAGCGTGGGGAGAGCCGCGCGGGCGTCACACGCGCTTGCCTGTTGGCAGGTCTTTCAGGGAACCACCCGCACACCGTCCCTCTGCTGAGCGTTACTTTGGTGCAGACACCCGTGAGCAGCAGCGTCTCCAGAAAGTCCCACTTCAGGTAGTGTGACGCCAGAGCCTCCCTTCATCGCTCAGCCCTTACATCAGCTGGTTCTGCGGATAGTTTAGCACACTGGATCTGTCCTCCAGGCGAGCTGCCTTCTGTGTCGGGGCCCCGGCTAATGAAGCACTGGGCAGGGGATGGCGGTGTGGTACAGCGGGGAGAGCCTGGGCTTGAGCGCCTTCTCCAAATCCTGGAGCAGGACCACCACTTCCAGCAGGACTACTAACAGCCGTCACTTGCTGAGTAGTTTGTATGAACCAAGCACCATTTCCGGTGTTTCGTATGTCCTCAGTGGATTTGGTACTATTATTCCCTTTTTGCATATGGGGAAACAGGCATTCTTAAATGCCCACTCTCCCCATCACCACCACCATGGGCAGACTACCCTCCTCCCACCTGGATTACTTTACTAGTCTCCTATATGACTGCTTTGTTCCAATTTTGGCTTTTTGGGTCCGTCCATTTCCCTTCTTAAAGGTAGAATGAAAAAGCCAGGCATGGTGGTGCACGCTTGTAATCTCAGCACTTGGGAGGCTGAGATAGGAGGATCGTGGTTCGTGGACATTCTCAGCTACTTAGTGAGGTCCTCTGTAACTTAGTGAGACCCTGTTTCAAAATAAAGAATAAAAAATAGGGCAGGGGGTATAGCTCAGAGGTCAAATGCCCCTGGGTTCCATCCCCAGACCCACAATAAATAAATAAATAATAAAAGGTAGAATTTTTTTTTTTTTTTTTTTTTTTTTGCGGGTCTGGGGATGGAACCCAGGGGCATTCAACCTCCGAGCTACACCCCCTGCCCTATTTTTGATTCTTTATTTTGAAACCGAGTCTCACTGAGTTGCAAAGGGCTTCACTAAGTAGCTGAGGCTGTCCTCAAACCGCGATCCTCTGGTCTCAGCCTCCCAAATGCTGGGATTACAAGCGTGCGCCACCACGCCCAGCTAGAATGATCTTTTAAAACACAACAAAATGCTCTGATTAAACCTTCTTGGTTTCCCATCGTTCTCAAGGCTGAGGTGCTCCTGCGGCTGACAAGCCCTGACAGAGCCGGCCCTCCCGCCCACAGCTCACTCACCAGCCTAGTCCTGTCCCGCCACCACGCCCTCCTTTGAACTCCAGCCTCATCCTCCTCACCCTGCCAAGGGCCTTCCCACTTCAGGAGGTTTCTTTGGCTGACATGTTCTCCACTCCTGCCCTCATGTTCCCCGCTGGTTCGTTCACACCTATCCTTTGGGGCTCAGCCCCCATAAACCTCAGTAATATACGATGGGTTCCCTTCTTGGCACTTACGAAGGCTGTCTGGCTTCTCTCTCAAAAAAAGTAACTCCAGGCCGGGCGTGGTGGCACGCGCTTGTAATCCCAGCATTCGGGAGGCCGAGACTGGAGGATCATGGTTTGTGGACAGCCTCAGCTACTTAGTGAGGCCCTCTGCAACTCAGTGAGACACTGTTTCAAAAATAAGGAATAAAAAATAGGGCAGGGGTGTAGCTGGGAAGCAGAATGCCCCTGGGTTCTATCCCCAGTACCACACACACACACAAAAAAAGATGCAAACCCAAAGATGGGCATGGTGGCACACACTTGTAATCCCAGCACTTGGGAGGCTGAGACAGGAAGATCACAGGCTCCAGGACAGCCTCAGCAACTTGTGAGGCCCTCTGCAACTTAGCGAGACCCTGTTTCAAAATAAAGAATAAAAAATCGGGCTGGGGTTGAAGCTCAGAGGCAGGATACCCCTGGTTCAATCCTCAGTACCACAAATAAATAAATAAAAATAGGGCTGGGAGTGGAGCTCAGAGGTAGAATGCCCCTGGGCTCGATCCCCAGTACTAACAAAAGTTTTGAAAGAGTAAGCTCATGAGGGCACAGTCGAGGTTGACTCTGTCACCGTATCTTCAGCACAGTGTGCATCTGACACTCAAATGTTTGTTGAATGAATTAGTGGATGACTGGAGTGCTAGATAGGCTTGGGTTTGAATCCTGGCTCTACTACTTACGACCTGGACAATCCTGGGTAGGTGGTTAGTACACAATCACACGGTACGCACCCGACCGATGACAGGCAATTTTGTGAGTATTACTAATACTTACTTCCCAGGTGTGAGCTCATGTTCATCTCGAGAGGATTTTGAATTCATTCTCTGGGAACAGATCCGCTTTGGTTTCAAACAAGCTGAAAAATGTTAGCTATGATTAAATTCAGAGAATCAGAAACGATCCCCAAATTCCAGGCATGGTGGCACACGCCTGGAATCCCAGTACTTGGAAGATTCAGACAGGAGATCACAGGTTCCAGGGCAGCTTCAACAAGTAGCAAGACTCTCAGAAAATTAGCGAGACCCTGTTTCAAAATTAAAAAAAAAAAAAAAAAGTTCAGAGGTAGGCTGTGTCTGGGTTCAATCCCCAGGACTACACACACATTAGAAAAAAGGATCTCTAAATGGTGCATATGTATCATTTCCTAAAATTTTTAGCATAAGTGAAATACTTCATAAAATTTTAATAAGTATAGGCAGGTGTGGTGGCACATACCTGTAATCCAGCCACTTAGGAGGCAAGGCAGGAGGATTGCAATCTGAGGCCAGCCTAGGCAACTTGGAGAGACCCTGTTCTCAAAAAATAAAAAAGAGCTGAGGATATAGCACAGTAGTAGAGTACTCCTGGGTTCAGTTTTCAGAACCATGCCCTCCAAAATTAACAAATGAGCTTAGCCGGGCGTGGTGGCGCACGCTTGTAATCCCCGCGCTTGGGAGGCAGAGACAGAAGGATCGCGCAGGTTCGAAGCCAGCCGCGTGCGCTGGCTTAGGAGACCCTGTTTCCAAATAAAAATGTAAAACTAGGTCTGGGAGTGTAGCCCGGAGGTAGAAGGGCTTCCAGGAACCCCAGTACCACCAAAAAAAAAAAAAAAAAAAAAAAAACAAACCCACAAAATTAACAAATGAGCTTAATAAAAAGGTTAGGGAACAACGAAAACATGGAAATTTCTGTCAAGTATTCTGAATTCACAAAAAGAAATTCAACTTTTTAATATACTTTTATTGGTGCATTGTAGTCAAACATCTTAATGGAATAAAAAAGTTGTGGAGAAATACATGCACATATCACCCAATGAGCCCTTATCCAATCCCCATCCCCTCCCCCTCCCTCCATCCCATGCTTGATTTAGTGATTGACTTTGATATGTTTAAGTACATCATGTGCTTCATGTACTTTGTTTTTTTTGTTTTGTTTTGGTTTTTTGGGGGTTTTTTTGGTGATACTGGGGATGGAACCCGTCTACCTCTGGGCTATACTCCCAGACCTATTTTATATTTTATTTGGAAACAGGGTCTCTTAAGCCAGTGCGTTTCGCTTCGAACCAGCGCGATCCTCCTGTCTCCGCCTCCCAAGTGCGGGGATTACAAGCGTGCACCACCACGCTGGACACATCATGTGCTTTGAAGAGATTCCATCTTCCCCCCTCCCATCCCCTCAGATGGGTCACCTTAATTGCTCTTCTCTAGGGCCCCTTCTTCAACTAGAGTTCTTCCCATTACCCATTTCTCCCTAGTTTTCGCATATTAGGGAAAGCATCTGATTTCGTATTTTTTGTGACATTTCCCTGTAAGTGCCATAATTTTGCTCTCCTTTATGGCTGGGTAAAATTCCATTGTGTACATATCCCATAGTTTTGTAATCCACACATCTGTTGATGGACATATCTTGGTTGGTTCCATAATTTGGGAATGATGAATTGTGCACTTATGAACATAGATACTCGTGCCTTGGTTTGGTAGTTTCATTTTCGTTTTGGGGGGGGGGTAGATCCCCATAGATGGTGTTGCTGGGTCGTATGGTAAGTTCGTTTTCATTCTTCTGAGAATCTTCCATGCTGTTTTTCAAAGTGTTTGCATTTATTTGCAATCCCACCAATAATGTATTGGGGTTTCTACTTCTCCACATCAATTAGTTTATCTCTTCCTTGCAAGTCCTTCTTTTATTTTCCACACTATTTCCCATTTGCTGAAATGACAACCAGAAGGTGAGTGACTCTGATGAGATGATCCACTTCCACCCAGTTTTTAAATAGAGGTCACTTGGATCTGGAGATGTGCAGAGAGATGGGGTGAGGCAGCGGCAGTTTCAAGTACTCCCTGACCACGTGGGTGTAGGGACCCGCTGGCCCTTTGCTGTGCAGCAGGCACCGGCACCAGCCCCACCTCAAGGCAGGTTCTGATCCCGCCTCGAAGGCCCCGGCACCAGCCTTGCCGCACAGCAGGCTCCGGTCTCCATCACTTTAGGCAGGTCGCCTACAAAGGTTCCCATTTTTCTTCCATATATATATATATATATATATATATATATATGGAAGAAATCTATATATTAGTATGAGAAAACAGTGCATGTCTTTTGCAAAAGCTGGGAGCCCGAATACCTAGCAACAGTGAGTTTTGTTTCCCCTCCGGAGGCAGAGGTCTACAGCTTCATCACACAGGGCGGGATCTGGGGCTCCAAGTGCACCCGGTCCCCAGCACTGTGCAGAGGAGCATGCATGGCGGCCATGAGCGCCGTTGTCACCCAGCTATGCGGGGCTCCCTCTGACACGACCCAGACATTTTTCTTACATAGTATGTTGTCCAGGATTCCTAAGCATGTGCGGCAGGAGCAGTCTACTTTCAGGGAGATTTCTTCAAAAATTCAAGGTGGATTGGATTGGATTGGATCTGTCTGCCTCTCCCGAATATTGGCTGCCGCCACTGCCACCATCTTGATCCTCTGTTGTCTCCAAAATTCAACTTTTAAAAAGAGTTTTATAGGCAGACAAGAGACGAGGAGTCTAGATTCCCAGGCTGCTCACTATGTGACATGAGCTTGTCCAACTTATGTGTCACAACTACTTTACCTGATAAATGGAGATAAAACAGCTTCGAACGGGTTGGAAGTAGATTCCTGAAATCCTCTCCAATCTTAGAGAAAGAATTCTAGGAGCCAGAAACTAACAATTGCTTTAAGAAAATTTCAGAAAATAGAGATTAAAACAGAGAAGAAAAAACAAAAGTTACCATGGGAAGAAGAAAGCCTGGGGAAGGAAGATAGACAAGCAGTGGCCAACAAATCTGCCTTGCCCCCCCTCCTCCTCCTCTTCCTCCTCCTCTTCCTCCTCCTTTTCCTCCTCTTCCTCCTCCTCTTCCTCTTTTTCCTCCTCCTCCTCTTCCTGTTTCTCCTCTTCCTCTTTTCTCCTCTTCCTCTTCTTCCTCCTCCTCCTTTCTGCCTCCTCCCTCTCCCTCTCCCTCTCCCTCTCCCTCTCCTTCTCCCTCTCCTCTCTTCTGTCTTTTGGACTCTCTCTCCAGATCTCCTTATTCACCAGTGTCTAGTAGCCAGGTTTCAGTCCCCTCCAGAGGGCTCCTTTGGACAAGGAAAACTAGTGAATGTTGTTCCTTAGTCACAGAAGCTCAAAGTCCAGGTTTAGTTGTGGCCTTGCTGTTAGTACTTAACACATTTTGCCTTTTTTTTTTTTTTTTTAGATACTGGGGATTAAGCCCAGGGGTATATACTTCTGAGCTATACCTCTAGCCCTATTTTATTTTATTTTATTATTATTTTGAAACAGGGTCTCACTAAGTTGCAGAAGGCCTTGCTAAAATTGCTGAGGCTGGCCTCAAACCTTCAGTTCTCCTGTCTCAGCCTCTGAAGTACTGAGATTACAAGCATGTACCACCATGCCCAGCCAATGAACTCAATCTTAATTCTTTGGTACTCTCCAGATTTAACTTTGGATTCTACTGGCAACACAGGAACTCAGAAAGGAGCCCTGGGTCATCAGGTTCAGTTCTAGTCCAGTCCACTGATGTGTAACACTGGACAAAATACACCGATCTCTGGCACTGGACAAAGAGTGCTCTCTCCTAGATGGGGCTGTGGCCTCCAGTGCCAGCCAGTCCCGTTTCTGTCAGCTCCAACTGCTGGAAGGTCCATGTTCAACTCTGAGGAATGGCTGTCTCCCCGTGACTTCCGACCCACAGGCGTGTCCTCGGGGACTTCAAGATCACACTTCAGTGATTTAGCTTCTCTCCTCTTGTGCTTATTGGAGTAACAGGTCCTAGGACTAAGGAGACAGTGAAGAAATCTGCTCCTGGACGGTCACTGGGGGCGGGTGGGGGAGCCACAGCCAGGTGAATGGCACTGCTCGGTCAACTATAAAAGATAAGAGCCAGTCTCCCCGGTGCCCGTCCCCAGAGAGGAAGAGTACTGAAGGGGCGAAGGAAGAAAGTGGCTCTGGGAGGGGACTGGGTGTGGCTGCCATTCAGAGGGGGACCAAGGACTATTTCCCTCCCTCCTTTGTGTTCTCGTACCACGTATGTAATGTATGTATGTATGTATGTATGTATTTCTTTATTTACTTGGTATTGGAGATTTAACCACCCAGGGGCATTCTATCTCTGAGCTAAACTTCTAGCCCAATTTCATATTTATTTATTTATTTATTTTTATTTATTTATTTATTTGGTATTGGAGATTTAACCACCCTGGGGCATTCTACCTCCGAGCTACACTTCTAGCCCAATTTCCTTTTTATTTATATATTTCATGATACTGGGGATGGAACCCAGGGGCATTCGACCTCCAAGCTACACCCCCAGCCCTATTCTTTATTCTTTATTTTGAAACCGGGTCTCAGTGAGTTGCAGAGGGCCTCACTAAGTAGCTGAGGCTGTCCGTGAACCGTGATCCTCCTCTCTCAGTTTCCCAAATGCTGGGATTACAAGCGTGCGCCACCACGCCCGGCTTATTTTTTATTTTTTGAAAGAGTCTCGCTGGGTTGCTGAGGCTGGTCTCAAGCCCTCTGTGGGCACTGTGAGGGCTGACCAAGGCCAAGTGAAGGACTCTAGGAATGGCGGGAAAGTAAAGAGACGCACCTCTAACCCTATCCCCAACCCCATACATTTACCTGCTCTGGCCTGGTGTCAAACTCACCAATCAGAGAAAGACACAATGGCTTTGCTCTCCCACCCATCCTACCCCCCTATAAAAAGCCCCTAGTCTGTAAGGAAGTGGGCCCCTGACACTCGTGGACTCTCTCCCAGTCAGACCCCTCCCAAGCTTTACCCCAAATAAAACCTGTTCTGGTCTGTCGAGCTCTGATTTCATTGTCCCTATATTTCCCAACACCCTCGATCCTCCTGTCTCAGCCTCCCAAGTACTGGGACTGCAGACATGTGTCACCATGCCCGGCTCCGTAGCACACTGTGACCTCGCTGTTAATACTTACCACATTTTTCTTTGACCTTTCCCTATATACATAAGTTTTTCTCAATTAGAATCTCCTTGGGAGGGAGGACCCATGTCTTAGATTTATGAACAAACGTTTGTGGTATTTTAATTTTTTCAAAGAGCAAAAGTTCGCCTTGGAAATTAGCTAAATGATGTCTAAGGAGTTTGTAAAAATGGTCTGCTTTTTTGCATGATGACTTTTAGTAAAGATATATTTAAAGCTTTAGCCACTCTGAATAGTGATTATTTGGTCAGTCACATATTTATAGTTTGTTACTGAATTGCACTGAATAGCACTTAATAGCTTTCAAAGTCCTCTATCACAGGGATTTCATATTTCCCAGCTCCCATGAGGCCTCTTGCCACCCAGGTAAAGGGCTGAACTGGGAAGTGCAGGTGAATACAAGAGACCCAGGCGGAGCTGGGTGTTGGGGGCACATCTGTAATCCCAGTACTTCTCGGGAGGCTGAGACAGGAAGGCTGCAATAGAGACCAGCCTTGGCAACTTAGCAAGACCCTGGTTCAAATAAAATAGGGCTGGGTGTATAGCTCAGAGGTAGAATGTCCCTGAGTTCAGTCCCCAGTACAGCAGAAAAAAAGGAGAGACCTGAGCAGCAGACTAGAGAGGCAGGACTGCCTGGGGAAGCAGCGGCTAGTGTCGCCTGAGTTGCCCAGGTGTGAGACAAGGGACACGCAGGGGAAAGTACTTACGAGGCAAAGAGCTTTTATTTCCGTCTAAAGAGCGGGGCTGGACAAAGGTGCCTCTTCTGCTATGATTTAAGTATTTCTGACCCGGGGTGTTGTATCTATAATAAAAACCTAAAAAAGAAAGATTAAGATCACAGTCCATTGGGAACAACCGTTCATCTACCTGACACCATCCGGGGGCCCCGGGTCTCACCTTTCAGGGGTCCTTTACTACAGACTGAGGGGGAGCCGTGAATCTGGGTGCCACAGTTCTCACATCTGTGGCTTTGCAGTCCAGCGTCAGAATCAGAACAGGAGCTGGGTCCTGTATCAGAGCCTGAAAAAGCCCAAGATACACAAAGGAAGTGTGAGTTTCTTTAGTCATAAGACGCAGCGTGGAGGGTAGCGCTTTAACTTGCAAGGTGCTCCTGGGGCACCAAGGCGCTCAGCTCCTCAGCTGCTTTCAAGGGGAGTCGCCAGCATAGGGTGATGCCTGGATCGCCTCTGACCGTGGAGAGATACTTGCTAACAGTTCTGATATGAAAACCTTAGAATGTAGCCAGGCATGGTGGCACACACCTGTAATCCTAGTACCTGGGAAGCTGAGACAGAAGGATCGCAAGCCAGCCTGGGAAATTTAGCAACACCCTGTCTCAAAGTAAAAGAGATTAAAAAAAAAAAAAAAGTTGTGAATGAGCCAGGCGTGGTGGCTTATACTTGCAATCCCAGTGTTTGAGAGGCTGAGACAGGAGGACCACGGTCTGCAGCCAGCCTCAGCTACTTAGTGAGGCCCTCTGCAACTCAGTGAGACCCTATTTCAAAATAAAGAATAAAAAATAGGGCTGGGAGTGTAACTTAGAGGTTGAATGTCCCTGGGTTCCATCCTCAGTTCTGGAAAAAAAATAAATAAATAAAGGTTGGGAATATTGCTCTCAGGTAGGATGGAGAGTCTTAAGATGTGCCAGCACCTATACGGTGCACACAGTAAATGCCACTGAATGAATGGTCTGTGGGAACTTGACCCACTCAATTACCAGCCTTGCTTTTGTAGTTGTTTTTCCCAATTTACCTTGATACATTCATATTCTTTTTTTTTTTAATTTTTTGCGGTTTTGGGGATGGAGACCAGGGGCATTTGACCTCCAAGCTACACCCCCTGCCCTATTTTTTATTCTTTATTTTTGAAACAGGGTCTCACTAAGTAGCCGAGGGCCTTACTAAGTAGCTGAGGCTGGTGCTGAACCACGATCCTCCGGTCTCAGTCTCCCAAATGCTAGGATTACAAGCATGCACCACCAGGCTCAGATAAGATTTTTTTTTAAATAAAAAGGGCTGGAGGTGTAACTCCAAGGTAGAATGCCCCTGGGTTCAATCCCCAGTACAAAATATAAATGAATAAATATAATAAACAATAAATAATTGTTACTAGATTGTTAATTTAAATTAGTAAATTTTGTCTAAATAAAAATAACCTATTTTAATGAAAAACAACCCTTTTTTTGTGTGTGCTACTGGCGATGGAACCCAGGGACCTTCTACCTCCAGGCTATACCCCCAGACCCGTTTTATTTATTTATTTATTTATTTATTTTATTTTTATTTATTTATTTATTTATTTTGTGGGTCTGGGGATGGAACCCAGGGGTATTCAACCTCTGAGCTACAGCCCCTGCCCTATTTTTTATTTTGAAACAGGGTCTCACTAAGTTACGGAGGGCCTCACTAAGTAGCTGAGGCTGTCCGCGAACTGTGATCCTCGGGTCTTAGCCTCCCAAATGCTGGGATTACAAGCATGAGCCACCATGCCCGGCCTGTTTTCTATTTTATTTGGAAACAGGGTCTCATTAAGTAGCTGAGGCTGGCTTCGAACCCATGTAATCCTCCTGTCTCAACCTCCCAAGTACTGGGATTACAAGCTTGCAGCACCACGCCCGGCCAAAAAACATCCCATTTTTCAAAACTAAAAAGTGGGTGTCGTTTTATGTTTTGACAAGCATCTTTGTCTTAATAGCAACTGGATTCCTCAATCTCCACCCATTTGTTGTAATATTGGCCTTGCTGTTAAAAAGGAGGATTTCATGGCTCCTGAAGCTCTTTCTGGGAATTCCAGGGACCTCTGATTACACTTTGAAACCCCTTACTCTGTTACAGCATCTGGTATAGCAAATATTTGATCCATTAAACCTATTATTACTTGAAAAGAAACCATCTATAGAGACGCCAGCTTAGCTGGGCGTGGTGGCGCACGCTTGTAATCCCCGCGCTTGGGAGGCTGAGACAGGAGGATCGCACAGGTTCAAAGCCAGCCTCAGCTACTTAGTGAGGCTCTCAGCAACATAGTGAGACCCTGTTTCCAAATAAAGTATAAAATAGGTCTGGGAGTATAGCCCGGAGGTAGAAAAGCTCCTGGGTTCCACCCCCAGAACCACAAAAATAAAATAAAAAATAGGCCAACTTGGTAAGTGTGAGCTGGCAGATGCAGCGTGGTGGGGCAGCAGGACGTGGAGGTGAGCCCCCGGGGCGGCTTGGGGCAGCTCTCCCGCCTCCGCTTTCCTCCTACACTGGGCTCTGAGCAGTGAGTTTTAAGCTCAGGAGCTACCTGAACAGACAGGCCTCTCACCCCATTTCTTCTATATGAGGGAATGTTTCTCCACCTAAACTATCTTTGGAGAAAGGTCTTCTAACTGAAATCATTGACTTCCAGGCCCTTGTGCGGGCGGGGGCTCCCCCAGCCCGAATCCTCTCCTCCATGCAATGCGCAGGGGCAAAGGCAGCCGCTCCCGCGGCCAGAACGCTACCAGATGCAGTGACGCGTCCCGCCGGGAGGAGGCGCAGGCAGGCTGAGCCACCTCGCGTCCAGGTGCGCGGATCCTGTAACTACAGCTAGAAAGAGGTATTGGCACTTCACGGTACTTAACCACGTCTTATGTAAGTCTATTCAATTAATAATTCTTCACAGTTTGAAAAGACAAAACATACAATGCCCTAGTCTAAAGCAAGGCCACTGGAGAGGCAGAGAGCAAGGTGCCACCATGAGCGGACCCCACAGCGAGGGGCCCTAAAGACCAAGCACCCACAGCCGCAGCCCTCCGCTTACCAAGAGTCCGGCCTTGGTGCGGTGCCTTTTTACCAGTGACAACCGACCCTCCACGGTTGATCTGTCTGTGGGGTTTTCTTTCCATTTTTTGCTTCCTAAAAAAGGTACATAAAATCTTATAAAGGTTTAAGTATATTTCTTTTTTCAGGGGGGGAGGCAGACTGGGGATTGAACCCAAGGGCATTCTACCTCCAGGCTTCACTCCTCGCTTTTTTTTTTTTTTTTTTGAAACGATCTCACTAAGTAGCTGAGGCTGGCCTTGAACCTGAGATTCTCCTGTCTCACCTCCCAAATACTGGGATTACAGGTGCATGTCACCCTGCTCTGCTCTTTTAGTACATTTATTTTCCTTTTTTTTAATTTTTTTTATTTTTTTTATTTTTTATTGGTGCAATGTATTCATACATCATAGTGGTATAAAGAAAATACTTTTGTAGACATACATGCACATCTCACCCAGTTAGCCCCTACCCGATCCCCACCCCATTCCCTCCCCATCCCTCCTTCCCACGCTTGGCTTACTGGTTGACATCTAGTATTATAGCAATTTATACAATATTAACATTGATAATCTCACATAACAGTTTCATTTGTCTGGTACCAAACTTTTGATGACTTAAAGATAACATTTCAATATTTCTTTTTCCTTTCTTTCTTACCAGAGAATATTTTTTTCTTTTTTTTTTTTTTTGGTGAAACTATCATACATTTATTTATTTATTTTTCAGAAAAAATCTATCCTGATATGGAATATGGACTCTAGATACCCAAAACAGTCTCAAAGAAGAACAAAACTAGAAGATGTATATTTTCTGATTTCAAACCATATAAAGCTACAATAATTGAAACAGTGTAGTACTGTTCTAAAGGCAGATATATAAACCATTGGAGCTAAATAAAAGCCTAGAGATAAATTTTTCCATACATTGTCAAGTTATTTTTGACAAGGTTTCCATGAACTTTTGGTGGAGGAAATACTAGTCTTTTAACTAAATATTGTTGAAAAATAATAATAAATGAAAAAGAATAAAATTGGACCCTTACCTAACACATATACAGATATTAACTCAAAATAGATAAAAGACCTAAATATAAATCTTAATACTATAAGCTTTTAGAAGAAAATCTGGGTCATAAAACCTCACAACATTGAAATTGGAAGTGATTTCTTGGATATGATTTCAATGGCACAGGCAAAAAAAGAGTAAATAAACTCCCTAAAAAATAAAAAAAATATTGTATATCCAAAGACAATGTAAACAGGGTTAAAAGTTACTGATCCTCTTCCAAGAGTTCCTCCTATGACCCATTTCTCCCTAACTCTCATATATTAGGGAACCTTTTTTTTTTTTTTTTTTGGTACTGAGGATGCAACCCAGGAAACAGAGTCTGACTAAGTTGCGGAGGGCCTCACTAAGCTGCTGAGGCTGGCTTCAAACCTGTGTGATCCTCCTGTCTGAACCTCCCAAGTACTGGGATTACAAGCATGTGCCACCACACCCAGCCTTTTAGTACATTTTTAATAGAGATAGAAGTAAACTGAAATGTTAACATTTCTTGCGATAGAGACTGAAACAGTATAGGAGAGTGGCCTGTCGTCCTCAACAGAGGTCCTCTCTGCCCTCCTGTTTGAGAGCTTCCCTGTAAGAAAGAGTGCCCAGCACCATCCGACCTTATAAGAATGTTTACAAAACATAAAGAAAGGGGGCGTGGTGGTGCAGGTTTGTAATCCCAGCATTCTGGAGGCTGAGACTGGGAAAGCCTCAGCTACTTAGTGAGGCCCTCCGCAACTTAGTGAGACCCTGTTTTAAAATAAAGAATAAAAAGACAGGCCTGGAGGTGTAGCTCAAAGGTAGAATTCCCCTGATTTCCACCCCTAGTACCGCAAAAATAAAAAGTACAAGCTGAATTTGTCCAAGAAGCCTCTAAAGCATGGGAGTTAGCGTAGGGGGCATCAGAGAGCAGCAACTGCAATAGGCATCTATCAGACTTCTCCAACGTGTGTGTGTGTGTGTGTGTGTGTGTGTGTGTGTGTGTGTGTGTGTGTGAGACTGGTGATGGAACCAGGGGCTTTCTATTTCCAGGCTACACTCCCAGACCCACGTTATAATTTATTTGGAAACAGGGTCTAATTAAGTTGCTGAGAGCCTAAGTAGCTGAGGTTGTATTCAAAACTGAGCGATCCTCCTGTCTCAGCCTCCCAAACACTGGGATTACAAGCATGTGCTGTCATGCCCGGCCACTTGTCTAATTTTGAACTCCCTTTTTTTTCAGATTCTAGCTCCTCCAAAGGAATTCTAATGAATAACAGTTTTCAACCAAGCTCTGTCTCAGCCCCTGGGATATGGCAGTAGCCCCCCACACACACCCCGGGAGAGCTGCTCATTCTTAATTCAGAGAGCACCAAGTCCTGAGACAGCCTGGCTGGGAGGAGGCTGTGGCCCCAGGGCTGGGGTATGAACTTGAGGCATTGCTGAGCAGAGGCACCCACTTCGAGCTGGGCTGGGGCCTGCTGCCTGTGGAGAGGGCTTGGGGTTCCTGGACCTGGGGCGGAGAGGCAGGCCCCTTCCCTCCTCTTGGAAAAACCTGCTCTGCTGACTCACACATTTTCTCACACCTCATTTCCGGTCTCCACCCTCCGCCTCTGGGGTGGTTGAACATCTGCTCTGCTCCAAAGTGGGAGACCTGGATTTCGTTGGAGAGAGTGCAGCCCACACATGACCTGGCTCTTTCTGCTTCTTTTCAAATGCTTTTGTGCACTAAAGCCTTCTGGACAAACCTAGCAGTCAGGGATAATCCTACTGGAGAACGCATTTGTTCAGCAAGACAGAGGGGCTAAGGTATTCTCTTACATTGAAAGTTTTGCACCAGAAATAACGTGAAGGGATACACGTTTTGCATTTATCACATTGACATTTATATAAACAATACACATGTAGATAAATCATGATGGGGGGGTATTGTAATAATTGTTACATATATGTACCATCTGACAAATCCCCTGAAAGAGCATGTACATTAGCAAACTTCATAAAGAACCTATCCCACCAGAGTGCCGTCTCATCTTTCCTGGGAGTAAAGAGCACGTAGCCTTGCCTGCAGTTTGTCAGTCCTTATGTAGTTTACCAAGATTTCAATTCACGGGTCATGTCTATCTCCCCATCACCACCCAGCTGGAGAGTTCCTGTTTGATTTTACACTTGGTTGTGTTTTTCTTTCCATCTGTCCATTATAAATAAGAGAGTATATTTAGTCTAGAACAGTGGCCCCTATCGGCTATCAGGTACTTATCTGATTCTGTAGAGTCTAGACTAGGAATTTAAAAGAGAAACAGTACTGTCAGTACGTAATTGAAAATTTTTTTGTTTTGTTCTTTTTTTCTGATGTGTGTTGGGGGGGATCCTGGGGATTGAACTCAGGCGCATTCTACCTCTGACCTACACCTCCAGTCCCCCTATTTTTTGTTAATTTTGAAAAGGGTCCCGCTAAGTCGCTAAGGCTGGCCTCACACCTGCAGTCCTCCTGTCTCAGAGGCTGCGCCACCACACCCAGCTCATCAAAATGGGTTTTAAAGGTCAAAATATCTGCGTCATACTTAAACTCTTTTTTAAAAATCTCAAATCTAGACATTAATTCAATAAATAAAAACCTCGGGCCTGGGAGGACTCGGTGCCCCTTGTGTTTAAAGGAGAGCTGGCGCTGATGGCTGGCATGTGGTCCTCACCAGATGACCCACGGTCATTTTTAGCACAAACTCCGTGCTGTTTCTTTTTTTAGGGGTGGACACTCAGTAAAACACAATTGCCCATTCCTGTGCTGCAGTGCTTTGTAACAGGAAACCCGAGTCTATCCGACCTGTTCATTTGCTTCTATTTGAGTTTGCTGTGTTGCTAAGTAGCCCGCCTGCTTGACGCTTGGCCTTTCATAGATAAATTGGCCAGGCTTCGGCAGCTCTCCCTGATGGAAGCTATGAACCAGTGATTCTGTAGCCACATGGGCTAACAGCCGAGCCAATGGGTGTTTCAAAAATGCTACAGATTTCTCCTTGGTTTTATTTTGCTTTGTTGCAGTTCTGGGGACCAAGCCCAGGGCCTCCCACATGCTAGGCACATGTTCTCCCACAAGGATGGACTTGGCATGATTTCCAGATTGTTGGCTCTGGAGGGTTTCTGCTGGGGAATGGGAAGAAGTCATGCCTGAGAGGAGGGAGAGATTTGCTTCCAGTGGGACTGGAGGAGGAGGCATGGGCGGGGCCCTACAGGGAAGACAGCCTGGCACAGTGGTGCCTGGCTGTAATCCCAGTACTTAGAGGCTGAGACAGGAGGATCCAGGCTCAAGGCCAGCTTTGGCAACTCAGAGAGACCATCAGCAACTTAGCAAGACACTATTTCAAAATAATAATAATAGTAATTCACAAAACAGTTGGAGGTAGAGCTCTGAGGTAGAATGTCCTTGGGTTCAATCCTCAGTGCAGAGAGAGAGAGAGAGAGAGAGAGAGAGAGAAGAGAAGAGAAGAGAAGAGAAGAGAAGAGAAGAGAAGAGAAGAGAGAGAGAGAGGAGAGGAGAGGAGAGGAGAGGAGAGGAGAGGAGAGGAGAGGAGAGGAGAGGAGAGGAGAAGAGAGGAGGGAGAGGAGGGGGGAGGAGAGGGGGAGGAGGGAGGAGGGGGAGGAGGGAGGAGGGGGAGGAGGAGGAGGAGGAGGAGGAGGAGGAGGAGGAGGAGGAGGAGGAGGTGCTCTGAACAACAGTGAATGGTCTCTCATGGGGGAAGTTCTAACTGAGCCCAGGACCATCCTTCATGTGCTACTTCTGTGATTCTGCGCCGGGGGTGCTCATCCTAACCACCTGGGGAGATTCAAACGCACCATTCCTCCTGGAACGCCATGCCTGGCTCTGCTGAAACTGGGGGAGGACTAAACCCAGGGGGGCTTGTGCATTACTTTAGAAACTCCCCTGATGTTGTTCTGGAAAGAACCACTGCTAGAGGACCAAGACGGTGGGAGGGCGGAGGGCGATGGGCCCCACCCCTGGAGCTGGGCCTCTTTCACTCGCCAGGGGCTTCAGTCAGCTTCTCCAGTTCTTTCTGGGGTTACCACCCCGGGTCCACCACTCACCCGCCCAGCCTGGGAAGGCAGCTGCAAGAAGCCCTCACCATTCAAGGAGCCGGCTGCAGAAGGCACAGCGTGGACTGGGAGCCGTCGTCTCTGCACGGTCCAGGCTTCCCCGGGTGCCGCTGGGGTCCCCCTGTGCCACAAAGCACACACCGTTGTGGGTTTGCTGGGTTTGCTGGGTGACGTGACTCACCCGGGCCTTGCAGGCACAGCCCGGTGTGCTGCCCGGACCCGACCCGGCCCGACCTGCCAAGCGCCTCTTCTAGCAGGGGAAGCGGAGGCCCCAGGGACCAGAGGAAGAAAAAGAGGCATCCTTAGCTCTGATGCCTCTCAGTGGGGTCTCAGCCTGTCTCGGCTGTGCTTAAGAGAACCAAAGCTCCAACCCTAGCTGGGAATCTTTCTGCCTCCAAACAGATTTTATTTATTTATTTATTTATTTATTTATTTATTTACTTACTTACTTATTATTTAGCTGTACTGGGGATGGAACCCAGGTGCATTCTACCGCCGAGCTACACCTCCAGCCCTATTTTTTTATTCTTTATTTTGAAACAAGGTCTCACTGAGTTGCAAAGGGCCTCAGTAGCTGAGGCTGTCCGTGAACTGCCATCCTCCCGTCTCAGGCTCCCAAATGCTGGGATTACAAGCGTGCGCCACCACGCCTGGCCCCAAACAAATTTTAAAACCTGGGATACAGCCGGGCGGGGTGGCTCACGCTTGTAATCCCCGCGCTTGGGAGGCAGAGACAGGAAGATCACGCAGGTTCGAAGCCAGCCGCGCTGGCTTAAGAGACCCTGTTTCCAAAAATAAAAAATAGGTCTGGGAGTGTAGCCCGGAGGTAGAAGGGCTCCCAGGAACCCCAGTACCACCAAAAAAAAAAAAAAAAAAAAAAAAAAAAAAAAGAAAGAAAAAACCTGGGGTACAGATGAGAAAAGACTCCCCCCCCACACACTATTTTCTTCTTTCTTTCTTGTCCTTCATTTCAAATTACTCCACCCTACACCAGAGGAAAATATGTTTGGGGAGATTTTTCCCCCCATCCTTGGGTGCTGGGAATGGAACCCAAGTCCTTGGCTACTCTTCCACCCTGAGCCCAGAAGAGAAGTTTTCAATCGATTGAGCTTACCGCTGGTTAATAAAGCTCTAAAGGATTTTTCAAGAGCCGGGCGTGGTGGTGCACACTTGTGATCCCAGTACTTGGGAGGCTGAGATAGGAGGATTGCAGGTTCTTGGCCAGCCTCAGCTACTTAGTGAGGCCCTTCACAACTTAGACCCTGTTTCAAAATAAAGAATAAAAAATAAGGTTAGAAATGTAGTTTGAAGATAGAATGTCCCTGGGTTCATTCAATTCCCAGTTCTGAAGGGGAAAAAAGATTTTTTCAAAGAAATGTGTTTGTGATCTAAAAAGTGGTTTAGGCCTAGAGCCCTAAATGGTTGATTAGATGTCCTTTTTTTTCCTTTTCTTTCCTTTCTTTCTATTTTTTTTTTTTTTCAGTATCAAGTATTGAACTCAGGGTCATTCTATCTCTGAACTACACCCCAAGCCCTTTTTATTTTTATTTATTATTATTATTATTATTATTATTATTATTATTATTATTATTTTGGTGGTATTGGGGGTGGAACACAGAGGCTTTCTACCTCTAGGCTATACTCCCAGACCTATTTTATATTTTATTTGGAAACAGGGTCTCACTAAGTTGCTGAGAGCCTCACTAAGTAGCTGAGGCTGGCTTCAAACCTGTGTGATCCTCCTGTCTCAGCCTCCGAAGCACAAGCCTGCGCCACCACGCCCAGCTTTTGTTTTGTTTTTAAAACAGGGTCTAGCTGGGCGTGGTGGCACACGCTTTTAATCCCTGCTTGTAATCCCCGCGCTTGGGAGGTAGAGACAGGAGGATCGTGCAGGCTGAGGAGACCCTGTTTCCAAATAAAAAAATGTAAAAATAGGTCTGGGAGTGTAGCCCGGAGGTAGAAGGGCTTCCAAGAACCCCAGTACCACCAAAAAACAAAACAAAACAAAAACAAAAACAAAACAAAAATAAAACAGGGTTTTGCTAAATTGCTGAGGCTAGCCTTGAACCTGCAATCCTCCCGTTTCAGCTTCCCAAGTACTATGATGATAGGTGAGCACCATCTTGCCTGGCTATATGACCTTTTGTAACACAAAATAATTATACTACTGAACAGAAAGTCTGACACCACGCGCTGTGTATATTTGCTATGGTCTTCCCCTTTATGTAAACAGAAAATAAATGTACTTTCTCCACCATTGTAAAGGATGTTGGCACAAGTATTATTGGACACATATCTTTTCCCACATTTTGAATTACTTCCCGAGGAAACATCTGGGCCAAAGGTGGGGAACATGTTTGTGTGATGATGCATTTTGTCAAATTGCTTTCCACAAAGGTTTCATGGGTTACACAGCCACTAACAATGTGGCTCAGCTCGACCACACCTTTCTCAGGAGCAGGAATTATCACTTGAAAATGGTTTATTATTGTTGTTTATTTTTGTTAATTTAAAAGAGGAGAGGGGTGGCATCTATATTAGAAGAAATTTATAGGATCTCCTCTATTATTCAAGGAGATAAACATTTTTCTGTACGTGTTTGTATTGGTGGTATTTTCTACTTATGACTCTTTAGTCTATATCCTTTGCCCATGAATTTTTTTTTGATGACTTCAGTATTTATTTTATTGATAGAACCAACAACGATATTTCCTGATCTCTTGTTAGGTGCCAGGAGCTTCCCAAATGTTCATTATTCCTTCTGACCATCCTGGCATGCTGTCTCCGTTTTAATGATGAATAATCTAAGACTCAAGATTTCAACACTGAGCATTATTTATTCTTCAAATCTCCCCAGTTATCTGCCTTTAAAAAAAGAAATTGACTGTGGTTTGAGTCTTGCAAACATAAGTTGAAATGTTGATGCTGTCAAAGAAGAGGTCCATCTGGGTATGGTGGTGCATGCCTATAATCCCAGGACTTGGAAAGCTGAGACAGGAAGATCACAGGTTCAAGGTCAGCCTCAGCAAATTAGCGAGACCTTGTTTCAAAAATAAAATAAAATAGGGATGGAGATGTAGCTTGGAGGTACCGTGCCCTAGGGTTCAATTCCCCCCCAAAAAGAGGAAATGCAAATAGTCAAGAAACAAATGAAAACAATTTTTTTGTTGTTGTTGTGTGTGTGCTACTTGAGATTGAACCCAGGAGTACTGTACCTCTAAGCTACACTTTAAGACCGATTTCTTTATTTTGAAACAGGGTCTCACTAAGTTGCTGAGAGCTTCACTAAGTAGCTGATGCTGGCTGCAAACCTCCTGTCTCAGCCCCTCAAGGACTGAGATTACAAAAGCGTGTATCACCATGCTCAGTTTATAATAAATTTTGTCTCCCAAGGCTGAGACAGGAGGATCACAGGTTCGAGGCCAGCCTTAACTATTTATTGAGGCCCCTCCACAACTTAGTGAGACCCTATTTCACCCTAAAGAATAAAAAGTAGGCCTGGGGGTGTAGCTCAGAGGTAGAATGCCCCTGGGTTCAATCCCCAATACTGTAAATGAATCAACTAAAATAAAACAATAAAGCCGGGTGTGGTGGTGCACACTTGTAATCCCCAGACCCACATAAATAAATAAATAAATAAATAAATAAATAAATACAAACAAAATAAAACGTCAATGGAATGAACAGTAGGAGTCAGGAGGGAGTCACAGGACATTACCCTGGAATCAGAAGACAGATTTGTGACCATTTCCTCTGGCTGGCCCTGGGCAGCAGCATCCCCGCTGGGCCTATTTAGGTAAACAATGGGTACTTTTTTTTTTAAGGCAATTTGCACTTTATACTCAGTTTTTTAGCTGCCTGGGAACCCCACTTCAGGGGATTTGGTTAAGAGACCTTGGGAGTTCAATTTGACACTTCACTTCTGGAGCCAAGGGAAGGGGCACCTAAGGTGGAATGTGGGGTCAACCACGTGCCCACCCCCCACCAGCCCCACACCCTGGGTCCCTCTGCCCAGGGGTGAGGCCGGGCGCCCTCTGGCGGCGGGGCGCAGCGGAGCATCTGGGCCGGGTCGGGCCCTCGGAGGAAGCGCCCGGCTGCCCCGCACAGGACTCACGTCCACAGCGCCCACTGGCGGAGCTCCTCGCTGGGGGCCCGATGCAGCCCTGGCCCGTGCGACCACGTCACCGCACTGCCCCGCGAGCCCCGGGGCCCGGGAGGACGACCGCGGCGCCCCTCGGTTGTCTGGGGAGCACACACAAGGCCTTGGGGAGCACACACAAGGCCTTGCGGTTAGGGCCGCAGTAGTGCAGGAGGTCTCTCGAAATGAGGGCAGCATCCCCATACCACCCCGGAAACACCGCAAAGGATCACCAGGGTCCCTGTCCCCCACTCCTCATGGCCTCCCCCTCCCAGGACTCAATCCAACATCACCTCTGACCAGCTCTCCCTCGGCGAGGCTGCCCTCTCACACTTAACTTTGCTTGTATCCCATTACTTGGTCAGGACAGCTAACACCCAGGAAATAGGCTGACTGGCCGCCAGCCCCCTTAAGTGCTTTACACACCCCAACTTATTTACATTGTCCTAACGTCCCCGGGAGGCAGGCACTAACACCTCCACTTCACAGAGGAGGGAGCATTAACCTTCCAGGGACGTTGCATTGACTTTCCCAAGGTCACAAGCTGATAAATGACAGGGCCAGGGTTTGAACCCAGGCAGCCTAGCCTCAGAGTCACACAGAACGCGTCGTTACTTCTTGCACAGCACTTTGAGCGTTCTGCACTCAGATTTGACTCTGTTCAGTAAGTATTTATCTTCCTCCCAGCATCTTGAGCACAGGAGATGCGCCTGCCTTCCTTGTGTGGTATCTCCAGTATCTAGAAAAATGCCTGGCATAGCGCAACAAACGTTGCTGAATGGATGAATAAATACACGGTGAATAATACCACCAGCAGACTCTCCTTAGGGCTTCACAGTATGAAGAGTCTTCATTTCACAATGGTTGCTGTAAACTTGGGACCACGCAGAGCAAATCTGGGCCGGAGGGGCTACTGGGCAGACGGCCAAGCTGCCCCAAGGGCCCCTCACACCACCTAGGAGCAAATTCAGGTTAAGGCCTAGCAGGAAATGTGCTGTGCACCGTGGAGACTGCCGGCGGCGCAGCACTGCGGTGGTATAAGTCCACAGTGGATCTGGTTTCCCGTCTCCAGCCTCCACTTTATGCGAGGCAGTCTGATGTTCAAAAACCAGTCAGCCACCAAGGCACAAAGCAAGTGAAACTCCGAGCTGTGGGAACCCAAGGTCAGAGGCCACAGCTCTTTCTGAGGCGGGGGCTGAGTATCCAGGGTACTAAAGTGGCCTGCCTCTGAAGCTGGCCGCTGAGTGAATGCAATTTTGCTGGGCAAACATACTTCCTTGGAAGAGCTTACATGTATAGAATCGTCTTGTCTTGCCCTTAGCGCTGACAAAAACCTCTCTTCAGGATTTGAATATCAGCCACAGGCTGTGTCTTCAAATACTATGCACAATGAGTCAATTTAAGGCAATTATTTAGATGATTCAGCTTCTCTGAATTTTAATCTGTTCTGATCGTCGAGGCTACAGAAACAGCATAGAGAGAGACAACGGAGACTGATTCAAATTCCCAATCCTGCCCGCGTGGACAATCCCCAAAAATTTATCTTGAGAGAAGGAAAATGCAAAAGTAGGCTCAGGGGAAATCATTGTTTTGCTGAGTATGCTCTTCTTTATTTAGAAGAGAAAGTAAGAAACTATTAAGAAGAAGAAAAATTTTCCAGGCACAATTCATAAAAGTTCGGCTGTTCATCCAGAAGAAATAGCCCTTCAGTGGTTAACCAGTAAAAACTGCATTGTGTCAAAAACCAACACTTGAAATAGCTTCCAATTATTAAAAGCTGGTTCCGTTTAAAGTAAGATGATTCATCGGATTTGGGAAAGTTAGGTTTTCATGAAATATTAAAATAGAATTCAGTGAATCCATGAATTCAGAGTCTGCACACGAACAAACATTTTCCTGGCACAAAATTAGGCTGTAGGTTGCTGTGTTACCTCATTTGAGAGTGAAGAAGCTGCGGGTGCCGAGCCATGCGGGGCGACGGGGAAACTCTCAGGGAGAGACAGAGCTGAAGTCCAGTTGCTTCCAGCAATTTTCTCTTTCACATCTTCAAGAAGCATCTCCAACCTGAACATTTCTCCTTCCACTTCTCTGGGCAAATATAAACAAACAGGCATCTTCTGGTCTACGCAGTCAGCTCTCTAACTAGTGACAACTAGTCAGCTCTCTAACTAGGTGTGTATGTGGGGGTGCAGGGAGTGAAACCCAGGGGCGTTTGACCTCCGAGCTAAACCCCCAGCCCTATTTTTTTTTTTTATTCTTTATTTTGAAACTGGGCCTCACTGAGTTGCAGAGGGCCTAAGTAGCTGAGGCTGTCGTCAAACCGTGATCCTCCTGTCTCAGCCTCCCAAATGCTGGGATTATAAGCATGCGCCACCACGCCTGGCTACACTACTTCTATTTTATATTATTCATGTGGCTTGTCTTCAGACAGGAAGGATAATGAACAACCACTCTGACAGCATCCTGTTTATAATTTTACTCCAAAATTCTGGGCTCTAATTCTCATTTGCTGTCTCACATACATACATATATATATACACACATAGACACATATATATACATATATATACACACATATATATTATATATACATATATACATATACACATATATATTTTTAGCAAAGGACATATGGGTATATACATATACATATGTATGTATGTGTATATATATATATACACACACACACACACACACACACACACACACACACACACATATATATATATATATATCCTTTGGTAAATCACCTCATCGTTCTGGACCTCCAATATCTCAACTATACCTTAGCATAACAATAGCTTGCTTATCTGGATCTGATGTTATAATCCCTTACAGTTATAAGGGCTGTGAGTCTATGAAAATAATTGCTATGTCAATTTAAAAAAGAACATAAAATATGTGAATAAACAGGTTATAAATATATATACATGTGGATATAAATATTTTACTCAGTGCTCATCTAAATAATTTTGTATTTAATATGAAATAAAAGCCAGGCGTGGAAGCTGGGCATGTAATCCATGTTTGTAATCCCAGCATTCAGGAGGCTGAGACCAGAGGATCGTGGTTCGCAGACAGCCTCAGCTGTTTATCGAGGCCCTTCGCAACTCAGTGAGGTAATACAGAGAAAAAAAAAAAAAGGAAGGAAGGAAGGAAGAAAAAAGGAAAAGAAAAAAAAAGGCTGGCGCACACATGCTTATAATCCCAGCATTTGAGAGGCAGAGATAGGGGACGGGGAAATCTTGGTTTATAGCCGGCCTCAGCTACTTAGTGAGACCCTTTACAACTTAGTGAAACTGTTTCAAAAAAATAAAAAGACTAAAAAATAGGACTGGGGGTGTCGCTCAGAGGTACAATGCCCCTGGGCTCCATTCACGTACCACACACACACACAAAAAAAAAAATGCCAGGTGTGGTGTTACACACTTGTAATCCCAGTACTTGGGAGGCAGAGACAGGAGGATCACAGGTTCATGGCCAGCCTCAGGTTGTGAGGCCCTTTGCAACTTAATGAGACCCTGTTTCAAAATAAAAAATAAAATAGGGCTGGGATATAGCTCAGAGGTAGAATGCCCCAGAGTTTAATACTCAGTAACAGAAATAAATAAATAAATACATAAATGATAATTTACAAGTAGATGATGTAAGAAAACACGAAAACCAATATAACGCAGTTAAAGCAGTACTCTGAGGAACATTTGTAGTCTTTTACTTACTATTTTTTTTTTTATGTTACTGGGGATTGAACACAGGGGCATTCTACCCCCAAACTACTTACCGGCCTATTTATTTATTTATTTACTTATTTGCAGTCCTGGGGATGGAACCCAGGGACATTCTATCTCCAAGATACACCCCCAGCCCTATTTTTTATTCTTTATTTTGAAACAGGGTCTCGCTGAGTTACAAAGGGCCTCACTGAGGCTGGCTGCGAACCTGCAATCCTCCTGTCTCAGCCTCCCAAATGCTGGGATTACAAGTGTGTACTACCCCGCCCGTCCAAAGAAAAATTTTTTAAAAGAAAAAACACTTCAAAATAGACACTAAGTTGTAGTAATTTAACACTGTGTGGTTAATGTAGAAATAGAAACACAGATGAGGGAGATGGAATATAACTCATCCCAACTCCATGCCGTAGATTGGGATCTGATGAAGAAGTGTTAGCCGGGCGCTGTGGCACATGCCTGGAGTCCCAATACTTGGGAGGCTGAGACAGGAAGATTGCAGGTTTGAGGCCAGTTTCAGCAACTTAGTGAGATCCTCAGGGACTTAGCTCATAGGTAGACTGTCCCAAGGTTCAATCCCAGTACCAAAAGGAAAAAAAAAGCCTTCTCATCTAGACACTGACCAGTGACACATGTTTTATAATCTTAGCTACGCAGGAGGGTCTCAGGTTGGAGGACAGTCTAGGCAACTTAGCTAGACTTTGTCACAGGGTAAAAAGTAAAAAGGGTGGGATTATAGATCAGTGGGAAAGCACTTGCCTAGTATGTATGAGGCCCTGCTACACCCCAGGCCTATTTTATTTTTTATTTTGAAACAAGTTCTCGCTAAATTGCTGAAACTGGTCTCAAACCTTCGATCCTCCTGTCTCAGCCTCCCCTGTACTATTACATGTATGCAACCCCACACTGGCTTTATTTTTTATTTTGAAACAACGTCTAATTAAGGCCCTCTTGTGGAGAGCCTCCCTAAATTGCTGAGGCTGACCTTGAACCTGAGATCCTCCTAAATCCTGGGATTACAGACGTGCGCCACCGTGCACAGTTAGAGGAGCCGTCTTGAGCTGGTCGCCTTCGCATGTCCTGAGATGGCTTTACGTGAGTTTTGGAAGAGGCCGGGTCCTTTCCTTGCCCTTGGTGTTAAAAGCTTCTACCACATGTGAGACATAATTGCAGTTAAAACCCTTCTGATTTATACTCATGCCAGGCACTGTGCCCTTGCATCTAGGGGATAAATGAGGCCTTGCGTGACTTTGGTCTCAATGTACACAGAGGCCTACCCTGAAGATGAAAACCAAGAGACTCTTTGGAAAATAAATATGCTTATTCATTAACTAGAAGAAGAAGCAGTCAGGCGTGGTGGTGCACACTTGTAATCCTAGCATTTGGGAGGCTGAGACAGGAGGATTGCAGGTTCAAGGCCAGCCTGAGATACTTAGGGAGGCTTCCACAACTTAGTGAAATTCTGTTTCAAAATAAATAATAAGAGAAAAAAAATAGGGCCGGGGATGTAGCTCAGAGGTAGAATGCCCCTGGATTCAATTCCCAGTTCCACAAAAATAAAATAAAATAAATAAAAGAAGAATCAGAAGTGTATGGAAATTTTTTTTCTCCAGAAAAATAAATAAGCCTTTGGGAAAAAGTAATATTGAAACTCTATCCCTACTGTCTAATTACACAGTACTGAAATAAAAGTAGACAGAGGTTTCATTCATTTTGAAAAAACAAATTGTACCTCAGGAAAAAATATCTCAGGACACTAGTCCCCAAACATAAATCATTAAAATATTTTGGCATCAAGAATGATTTCGTGTTAAAATGCTATGAGCAGAGAAAGCCGAACTTTATAGTCAGCCCACTCAATGGAGTCTTTAATTCATACCAGGAAATTAAATGGAAACAATCTTAGCATGGAGTTCTGGAATAGATCTTAAAATAATTTGGAGTGGAGAGAGAAGAAAATAATTCTATAAAAATAGCCAATTGGTTAGCCCTGGTGTGGTGACACATGCCTGTAATCCCAGTACTTGGGAGTCTTAAAACAGGAGAATCACAGGTTTAAAGCTAGCCTTGCCGGACATGGTGGCGCACGCTTGTAATCCCCGTGCTTGGGAGGCGGAGACAGGAGGATCACACAGGTTTGAAGCCAGCCTCACTGGCTTAAGAGACCCTGTTTCAAAAAAAAAAAGTATGGGAGCCCGGAGGTAGAAGGGTTTCCAGGAACCCCAGTACCACCAAAAATAAAAAATTAAAAAATAAAGCTAGCCTCAACAACTTAGGACACCCTCAGCAACTTAGTGATACCCTGTTTCAAAATTAAAGGGGGGGGGGGTCTGGTCACGGTCACCCATGCCTGTAATCCCAGTACTTGGGAGGCTGAGACAGGAGGATCACAGGTTTGCGGCTGGCCTCAGCAAGTAGGGCTGGGGACGTAGCTCAGAGGTAGAATGTCCCTGGGTTCAACCCCCTGTACCAGCAAATAAATAAATAAGTAGCTAACTAGAAACTTTAATGTGACCATGGATCCAAGTTTCTAAGATGAATTCAGAAATTGTTTAAGCTTTAACATTTTTTTCATCAGGATTTTCGGATCCCTCACCCCAACACAAGCCCACTTCACAGCGATCGGCCCTGCCCACTGCCCTTCAGAATGGTCAGAGATGGGGAAGGAGGGGGCGTCAGAAGAGAAACGGGCAGAGATAGGAGCGGCAGGTCTGGAGAGAAGCGGGCAGCGCGGAGGAGCCCGCCTCTGCGGTTAGCACCCAGCCCTCTGTGTCTCCGAACCCCTTAGGACACCCAACACAGGCAAAGTACTGGCGCCAGCTCTGCCCAGGGACAACTGTTCACCTGGGCGGATGCCCAGGAGGACAATCGCCCACAGCAGGCATCCCACGCTTCCCGTGGCAAGAGGTGACAGTCTTTTCACAGGCAGCTCTGGGCCAGTCATTCTCCAGGGGCTGAATCCGCAGCACTGTGGACCCCCTTCCACCGTGCACACTGCTTTAACCCTGACCTTTCTGGATCAAAATCACCAACAGCTGGGGATTCGTGCACGTGGATTTGCTGCTGCAAGGCCAGGTGCTTCTCCGTGGTGGCCAGGAACTCCTGCTCCAGCAGCTCAAGATGTCCCTGCAGTTTCTCTAGGACCTGCAGTGGTGAAGTTACTGGGATCTTTTCCATGGGAGCCCCGGGTTATCGTTTTCCCCCAAAACACAATGGAGGTGTGCCCCCAGCAGGGTCAAAGTGAAGCGGCCACCTTCCCCTTCAGCGTCAGTCATTGTTGTCAGAGCCTGATATCTGAAACTAGACATCCCAAGCCATCTCAGCGCTCAAAGTCTTCCCCGCCGGCTGAACTCGGGTGACAGGCAGGATCCTGTGTGCCTGCAGACCGCCTTCACCTACAGAGCACTTTCCCATCCCTTCGTGGATTTAATTCTCATCAATGTTGTACATGTTGCAAAAGAGACTCAAGAGACTCCATTATCCTGCTTTTGTAGAGGAGGAAGTTGGAGCTCTGTGATACTGTAGGTCAGGGGTGTTTCTACCTCCAAGCTACATCCCCAGCCCTATTTTCTTTTCTTTTCTTCTCTTTTCTTTTCTTTTCTTTTCATTATTCTTTCTTTCTTTCTTTCTCCCTCACTCTTTCTTTTTTTTCTTTCTCTTCCTTTCTTTTACTTGTTCTTTCTTTCTTGAAACATGATTTTGTTAAGTTGGTAAGAGTCTGTCTCACTACTTGCTGAGGTTGTCTTGATTCCGCTATCCTCCCATCTCAGCCTCCCAACTACTGGGATTACAGGTGCGTGCCAGCACGCCAGGCTCAGGGTCGTGTCTTAAAGATACAGAAGCTTCCGCCTCAACCTGGGTTCCCTGAGCCCTGCTTATGTCTGGCTCAGGGCCAAAGTATGAGATACAAATATTTTATAAGGGTACAGTCCCCTTTCTTCCTTCCTTCCTTTCTTTCTTTCTTTCTTTCTTTCTTTTTTTTTTTTTGTGGTACTAGGGGTGGAACCCAGGGGCTTTTTATACTTTATTTGGGAACAGGGTCTCACTCAGTAGCTCAGGTTGGCTTCGAACCTGTGCAATCCCCCTGTCTTAGCCTCCTAAGCGCTGGGATTACAAGCGTGCGCCACCACGCCCTGTTCTAAACGAATGTATTCCACTGAGAAAAGAGACTGTGGGTTAGACTACTTTGCCAAGGCACGATGGAGGGAGGGAGATTTAAGTCTCACTGAAAGGATGCTCAGGAGGAGAGGAGGGATGAACTGGAAGAGTCTGCAATGAGCAGGAATATCGCACAGTGCAGTTACAGGACAGGCAACACCAGATGCTGTCACTAATTGACAGAATTCAAACTGACATTAATCAGTTTGAACTCTCAAAACCTCAGTTTGTCATTTATAAAATTAACATACTAGTCCTCATACCACCTTCGCAATATTAAATAACATAATCATGGCAGGAGCATGGTAATAAAGCGCCTGCTTACAATGGAGCTGTGTCCCCAAAAGCCTCATAAACTAAAAATATCATAAGTAGAAAAGCATTTCATACCTCATAGCTTGGCCCAGCCTATCATAAATGTCAGGTACCATCTGTATGGACTCAAAAGGTTATAGCTGCTATTATTATAAATTATTATAATTATAGTTATTAGTATTATTCGTAGTAGTACTGGCCATTGAACCCAGAGGCATTCTCTTTCCAAGCTGCATCTCCAGCCTTTTTAATTTTTATTTTGAAACAGGGTCTCGCTAAGTTGCTGAGGATGGCCTTGAACCTGTGATCCTCCTGTCTCAGCCATCAAGTACTGGGGTTGCAAGGCTTGTGCCACCGTATCTGGCTTATAAAATCTATTTAATATTAAATAGGAATAAACAAGTTAAAAAATGTGGATTCTAGTGTATGAAAATGGCCATTCTCGTGTCTCTTATACAATTTCTCTTCCTACTCACACTCTGTCTTTCTCTGTGCCCCAGCCAGGAGGCTGACCTTAAATCAGCTACACTCAGGGGCTCCTCTCCCTGGCTTCAGCTGGTTTCAGGCAATGGAAGGCCACAGCAGGAGCGGGGAGTAGGCATCTTATCGCCCCATTCCGTCCTCCCCATTCCCTCGTGGACGGGTCATGTCTGTGCACCAAAGGCCACGGCGCTCGTCACCTGCTCCCATCTCAGGATCCAGGCCTGCTTCCCCTCTGCTCCTTAGGCCCTGGGGGTGCAGCAACCCCCCACATTCCTTCTGTAAGATACTTTCCAGCTTTTTTTCTTTAGTGATACTGGGGATTGAACCCAGGAGCATTGTACCTCTAAGCTACAACCCTACAACCTCAACCTGTGTGTGTGTGTGTGTGTGTGTGTGTGTGTATGGGGGGGTAGCCAGGGATTGAACCCAGGGGCATTCTACCTCTGAGCTATACCTCTAGTCCAATTTTATTTTCTTTTATTTTATCTAGTGGTCCTAGGGATGGAACCCACGGGCATTCTACCTTCGAGCTATAACCCCAAGCCCAATTTTATTTTTTTATTTATTTTCAAACAGGAACTCTCTAAATTGCTGAGGCTAGTCTTGAACCTATGATTTTCCTGTATCAGCCTCCCAAGTACGGGGATTACAAGCATGTGCCACCATGCCCGGCTTTTATTTTTTGCTTTGAAACAAGGTCTTGCTAGACTGCTAAACGTCTTGCCACTCGCTGAGGCTGTCCTCTAACCTGTGATCCTCCTGTCTCAGCCTCCCGAGTACTGGGATTACAGTCATGTACCACCACACCTGGCCACCTTTATCTGTTTTCATTTTTTCTTTTGAAACAGAGTCTTGCTAAGTTGCTGAAGGAGGCCTTGAACCTGTAATCCTCCTGTCTTAGCTTCCCAAATACTAGGATTACAGGTGTGCGGCACCATGCCCATCCCTATTGGTATCCCTTGACCTTGCCCACACCGCTGTGTGTTAGTAAACTCCCCTCAATTTTCTCATCCGAGTCAGCCATTTGATCCCTGCCGGGACAGGAAATCTACTGTAAGTTACACAGACAACACTGCTGTGTCTAGCGTGGGAGGTGGGAAGAATGTGATGGACTTCTTGGGGGACCACTACCAAGTTTGAGTGAAGATGTCAGTGTCGGACAAGGTGAGTTTGCAGTGAGACTGAGATATCCAAGAAGAGACGCAGACACTGGGAGCTATGGATGAACAGACAGGACTAGTCACTGAGGATTGGTAGTGTGCCAGCCGCGGTGAAAGACAAGGGAGGGAATTTATATTTTAAGGGCGTAGTGGTGCACGCTTGTAATCCCAGTACTTGTGAGACTGAGACAGGAGGATCACAGGTTCAAAGCCAGCCTCGTCAGCCGGGCGTGGTGGCGCACGCTTGTAACCCCCGCGCTTGGGAGGCAGAGACAGGAGGATCGCGCAGGTTCGAAGCCAGACGCGCGCGCCGGCTTAGGAGACCCTGTTTCCAAATAAACATATAAAATAGGTCTGGGAGTGTAGCCCGGAGGTAGAAGGGCTTCCAGGAACCCCAGAACCACCAAAAAAAAAAAAAAAAAAAAAAAGCCAGACTCGGCAATTTAGCAAGGCTCTGCGCAACCTAGTGAGACCCTGTTTCCAAACAAGAAACAAAATTGGGCTGGAGGTATAGCTTGGAGGTAGAATTCCTCTGGGTTCAATCCCCAATACGAAAAGTAAATAAATAAGTAATAATAATAATAATAATAATAATAATAATAATAATGGATAAGAAGGAAAGAGAAGACCCCCAATCATGAGTTCTCATTTAGGCTCGTGGAAGTCTGCATAGACATATTGCATTTAATTCTCATAACTCCACTGAGATGGAGACATGCTACAATATACCTAAAATGTAAGATATCTTAGATACAGCCATGGGTCCCGTATGTTATATAACCAGTAAGTAGAGCCAGGTGGCTGCCCTGAAATCCACGTTTTATCATGCTGCGCCGCTCAAGCCGAGAAGCGTAGTCTCAGCCCCATTCTGGCCTTTTTCCAACACTAAACCAGACACTGCCAGGAACCACCTTTAGAGGTCTTAGACCCAACAGGAATCCCTTACCCTCTACAAGCAGGAAGAAACCTCTAGGTCAAAGCCTCTGAAGGCTGCGGCCTCCAGCCAGTTCTGCTTTGTTTACCCTTTAAAGTTCTCCGTGTTCCTGGACATGGTGGTCCACACCTGTACTAGTTGGGAGGCAGAGACAGGAGGAGCCCATGTGTAAGGCCAGACTCAGCAATTAGATAACATGGCTGGGGTATAGTTTGGAGGTAGAACACCCCTGGGTTTAATCCTCAGCATCAAAAGTGTGTGTGTGTGTGTGTGTGTGTGTGTGTGTGTGTGTGTGTGTGTGTGCATGCTGCCAGACCCCCAAATCCTGGCTTTTTAGAGAGCCCCTTGACTAGCATTTACTCTTCAGCCCCTGCAGTCGGCCTTCAGAGCCACGACCTCACTAAACCAGGCTCGCCAAGACCTGCAGGAAGGGTGTTGCCAAACCCTGTGCACATCTTATTTTCTCTCCTTCCTTGGGCACTTGATGGTGTAGCCCTCCGTTGTTTTGTTCCTTTGTTCCCTTTTTCTCCTTCCTTCCTTCCTTCCTTCCTTCTTTCCTCTTTTTCTTATTCTTTCTCTCTTTTCTGTATTGGGAATTAAACATGGGAGCATTCCACTTCTGAGCTATTCCCCTCGTCCTTTTTAGTTTTTGTTTTTTGAAACCGGGTCTTGCTAGGTGGCCGCACCTCACAAAATTGCTGAGGCTGTCCTCAAACCTGGGATCCTCCTGTCTCCGCCTCCCAAGTTACTAGGATTGTAGGTGTGCACCATCATACCAGGCTTATTTTTTTTTATTTTGAAATAGGGTTTTTGGCCGGGCGTGGTGGCGCACGCTTGTAATCCCCTGGCTTCGCAGGTTCGAAGCCAGCCGCGCGCGCCGGCTTAGGAGACCCTGTTTCCAAATAAAATATAAAAAATAGGTCTGGGGGTGTAGCCTGGAGGTAGAAGGGTTTCCAGGAACCCCGGTACCACCAAAAAATAAAAATAAAATAAAAAAGAAATAGGGTTTTTACTAGTTGCTGAAAGTCTTACTAAGTTGCTGAGAATGGGCTCGAACCTGTGATCCTCATGTCGCTGCTTCTTAAATACTGGGATCACTGGCATTTACCATCATGCCCAGTATTTTTTTTTTTTTCATACCGGGGATGGAATCCAGGGGCATTCTACCTCCTACATACACCCCCAGCTTTATTTTTTATTCTTTATTTTGAAACAAGGTCTCACTAAGTTGCAGAGGACTCACTAAATAGCTGAGGCTGTCTGTGAACCGCAGTCCGTCCTCCTATCTCAGCCTCCCAAGTACTGGGATTACAAGCGTGACCACCATGCCCGGCCATGTCCATCCTTAAAGCCCTTTCCCGTGCACATTGTGAGAGCTTTGAGCTGAGGCCACCGGCTGGCTGAGGAACTCCCAAGTGTAGGCGTGTTGGCCAAGGGGCAAGCTTTCGCTAACACTCCACTTTACCCCAGTGAGTGGAGATTGATGGTAATCCTTGCTACAAGTATCCCGTTAAAAAACAAAAACAATGCCAGGCGTGGTGGCGCACGTTTATAATCCCCGCGCTTGGGAGATAGAGACAGGAGGATCGCGCAGGTTCGAAGCCAGCCGCACGCGCTGGATTAGGAGACCCTGTTTCCAAATAAAAATGTAAAAATAGGTCTGGGAGTGTAGCCCGGAGGTAGAAGGGCTTCCAGGAACCCCAGTACCACCAAAAAAAAAATAAATAAATAAAACTAACTAAAACCCCCTTTTCTTGCTTCCCCAGCCCCACTTCTTTGGGTTGCTTGTGACCTCTCGGGTCTTTCCTCCTGGGTCCCCTCTGTGAGCCTCTCTTCTCCTCCTGCCCTCTGGTTGCGGTTGCCATGACTTCATCCTTGAGCCTCTGCCTGTGTTGCCTGGGCAACCTCACCCACCCACAGCTCCAACCCACAACTGTGTGGAATCTTCATTTCTGACCCAGACACCTCTGTGGGCCAGATCCTGCTCCAAATCCAGACCTCCGCACTTGGATGCCCTAGCCAGAACTCATGCTCAGAGTGTCCCCGGTAACACTTGACATCTTGTCACTCGCCTGCCTTCCACACCCCATTCTGAACCGGGTCCCTCACTTTTTTTTTTTTTTTTGGTACTGGGGATTGAACTCAGGGGCACTTTACCTTTGAACCCCATCCCCCATCTCATTTTAATTTTTGTTCTGAAACAGAGGCATGCTAAGTTGCTGAAGGTCTCTTTAAGTTGCTGTGTCTAGTTTCAAACCCGTGATGCTTCTGTCTCAGCTTCCCAAGTACCGGGATTATAGGCATGGGCCACCACTCCCAGCTGCTCCTTCACTTTTTTCTGACTTTGATTTCCTAAGACAAAATGTGGAGATCATCCAGGCCGCCTCACTTCCTTTATTTGCCCCGTTCTATCTGTCACCCCCGTCTTAAACCTGTGGATTTGTTCCCCTCTCCGTATCACCAGCCTCGGTCCAGGGCTGCGGCTTTCTAACCAGTCTCAGCTACAGCCCCGCCTGGGATGCTGCCATTTCTCAGCTTTAAATCCTCCCGAGTAAGCCGGGCGTGGTGGCGCACGCTTGCAATCCCTGCACCTGGGAGACTGAGACAGGAGGGTCGCACAGGTTCGAGGCCAGCCTCAGCTACTTAGGTGAGGCTCTCAGCAACTTAGTGAGACCCTGTTTCCAAATAATATATAAAAAAGGTCTGGGAGTATAGCCCGGAGGTAGAAAGCCTCTGGGTTCCACCCCCAGTACCACCAATAAATAAATAAATAAATAAGTCCTCCGGAGTCCCCACATCACTCAAGTTCAGGATGAGATCTCAGGTCCTTGGCGTGGCTTACAGCTTTCATGCTGCAATCTCTGTCTACCTGTCTGGCCTCCGCCCCTTGCCACTCCTCGTGTTCCCTGAGCTCCACCTGACAGATTCCAGGCCCATAAGGTCTTCACACCGACAACATTTTGTCCCTGTGGCACTACATCTGTGGTTCCCTTTTTTTATTTTTTCCCTAGAGGATTTCTTTTCCCCTTTATTCTGCCAAGCTTATCCTTATTCTTCTTGTTATACCCAAGTTAGAATTCCCTTCCAGAAGGCCCTCTGAAGTCTCCCTCAATGGCCAGGGTGAGTGTCTCCCAGGCTGCCACAGCAGCGTCTGTAACATTTCTCAAGCTGCGTTTTAATGATCTATTCACCAATAGGTCACTTGAAAAGAAAGTGTTTCATCTCCAAATCCTGTGTGCCTGACAGGATCTGGCACATAGAAAGTGAAAGAAAATTTTATATGTGTGTATATACTATATATAAATAGAAAAATACTATATTATTTTTTGGTACTAGGGATGGAACAACCCAGGGATATTCTATCTCAGAGCTACACCACCAGACCTTTTTAATTTTTTAATATTTCAATATTTTGAAACAAGGTCTCCCTACATTGCTGAGGCTGGCTTCAAACCTCTAATCTTCCTGTCTCTGCCTCCCAGGTACAGAGATTACAGGCATGAGCCAGCATGCCTGGCTTCTGAGCTTTTTTTTTTTTTTTTTTTTTTGGTGGTACTGGGGTTTCTGGAAGCCCTTCTACCTCCGGGATACACTCCCAGACCCATTTTTATATTTTTATTTGGAAACAGGGTCTCTTAAGCCAGCAAGGCTGGCTTCGAACCTGTGCGATCCTCCTGTCTCTGCCTCCCAAGTGTGGGGATTACAAGCGTGCGCCACCATGCCCAGAATGAGCTTGCTTTTTTTTTTTTTGTGGTACTGGGGGTGGAACCCAGAGGCTTTCTACCTCCAGGCTATACTCTCAGACCAATTTTATATTTTATTTGGAAACAGGGTCTCACTAAGTTGCTGAGGCTGGCTTGGAACCTGCATGTTCCTCCTGTCTCAGCCTCCCAAGCACGGGGATTACAAGCGTGTGCCACCACGCCCGGCCTGGCATGAGCTTTTTATCTCTATAAACTAAGATAGTTTAATCTTCAGCCTGACATTTCCTCCCAGTACATCCTCCTTCCCACCACGGCAACGACAACATGGCATCGTGTAAGCATTTGGATTGACCCACATCAAATTCCCTAATAGAAATTTCAAAACGGAATCAAATTCATTACCAGTCTTCTGTCCTGCAAGGAACAAAAAGAGTCTTCCTTCATTCTTTTGAAAAATTCTTGTACCTGTGGTGGAAACATGTAGTGTTTCATTAATGGCACGGTCTCTGACATTCACATGTGATTACCTCCACCGTGTAGAACAAGCTTTAAGAGTGCTACCTTAATCTTCAGCTGATCAGTTTCTTCTTTTAACTTCTGACACATCTGCTTTCCTTGGGATATCTTTTGAAATATGTAAAAAGAACTCAAGGAAAGGTCTTTCTGAGAGGTGGATGATAACTTCAGGAGATGTGTTTTTGACTCTATTCCTACATAAGAAAGAGTAAGTTTTGACAGTCATCTCACCTTATCACAATCTTATTAAACACTGACAACAGAAGTCTGTGGCAGCTACCACCACTTGCTATTTTTTTTAAAGTTTTTAAAATTCAGATCTGAATCAAAGAAGTTTTAAAATGGCAGTACTAGCCAGGCGTGGTGGCGCACACTTGTAATCCCAGGATTCAGGAGGCTGAGACCGAAGGATCGCAGTTTGCGGACAGCCTCAGCTACTTAGTGAGGCCCTCTGCAACTCAGTGAGACCTAGTTTCAAAATAAAGAATAAATAATAGGGCAAGGGGTATAGCTCAGAGGTTGAATGCCCCTGGATTCCATCCCCACACCCGCAAAAAAAAGAAAAAATAATAAAGAATAAAAAGTAGGGCAAGGGATGTAGGTAGCTCAGAGGTCGAATGCCCCTGGGTTCTACCCCAGACCTACAAAAAACAAAAAACTAAAAACAAAAAACAAAACAAAAAAAACAAAGAAAGCACGGCAGTACCTGTGAGAAGCTGTTGGTGGCTGGGTACCGTAGGCTCCATCTGCAGTTAAAGGATAAGAGCACATTACTGATGAGCTTGTTCAATGACACCATTATTCAGAGTGATGGGTGTGTCCTGGTCATTACAGAGGCGGCCCCATGCTATGGTCAAAAGCCAGGACCATGATGCTGACCATGAATTCCATCCTGGAACTTGTTTGCCCGGTGACACAGGCAATTGATTCATCACTGTAAGCCTCAAATTTTATGGTAGTAAAATGAGGATAGTAAGAGAATCTACCTTATAGAGTTGATATAAGCACTAGATGTTAAATACTCACCATAGTCTCGGGTGTGTGGTGAGCATATGGGAATACATATTAGCTGTCATTATGATTGTGTTTGATACTAGACTGTGGGATAGTTAAACATTTCTCCTGTCTCAGTCAGCACTTTCACTACTATAATCTAAAGGACTGACCATGTAACTTAGAGGAATATTTATTTGCTCATGGTTTTCCTTGGCGGTTTTGAGGTTCATTTCATAGGAGGCTGGGGACCGCAGATCTCAGGACATGGCGGCGGCAGGAGGCAGGGAGAGAGAGAGTGCAAGGCTTTGCTCTCACATCATGGAGGCCAGAAGCAGAGAGATGGCAAGCGGAGGGGCAGCATGTAAAATTCCCTTTGCAACTCAGTGAGACCCTGTTTCAAAATTAAAAAGACTGAGCGAAGCGTGGTGGCCCATGCTTGTAATCCCAGCATTTGGGAGGTTGAGACCGGAGGATATAGGTTCGTGGACAGCCTCAGCTATTTAGTTGAGGCCCTTTGCAACTCAGTGAGACTCTGTTTCAAAGTAAAGAATAAAAAATAGGGCTGGAGGTATATCTCAGAGGTAGAATGCCCCTGGGTTCTATCCCCAGTACCGCAAATAAATAAATATATAAATAAAGAATAGGGCTGGGGGTGTAGCTTGGAGTTATTAAGCTTCTGGGTTCCTCCCCAGTATTGAAAAAAATTAAAATAAAGAATAAAAAATAGGGCTGGGGTTGTAGCTTGAAGATAGAATGCCCCTGGGTTCCATCCCCAGTACCACAAAGAGAGAGAGAGAGAGAGAGAGAGAGAGAGAGAGAGAGAGAGAGAGATCATAGCCAGGCATACTGGTACACACCTTTCATCCCAGTACTTGAGAGGCTGAGACAGGAGTATTGCAGGTTTGAGGCCAGCCTTGGCAACTTCAAGAGGTCCTGTTTCAAATTTAAAAACTTTTGCCGGGCGTGGTGGCACATGCTTATAATCCCCGCGCTTGGGAGGGGGAGACAGGAGGATCGCGCAGGTTCAAAGCCAGCCTTGCTGGCTTAAGAGACCCTGTTTCCAAATTAAAAAGTATAAAATAGGTCTGGGAGAGTAGCCCGGAGGTAGATGGGCTTCCAGGAACTCCAGTACCACAAAAAAAAAAAAAAAAAAAATTAAAAACTTAAAAAAAAAGGTTGGGGGTTTAGCACAAAGGTAATATATCTCTTGGTTCAACCCAGAAAGAAAGAAAGAAAAGAAGCAAGGGAGGGAGGAAAGGAGGGAGGAAGGGGGTTGGTAGCTCGTGCAGTCCTGCCAAAGTGTCAAATAACTAAAATGTTTGTTTTTCAGTACTTGATTGAATCCAGGACTTGCACATGCTAGGCAAATACTTTACCACTGAGTACTCCCAGCCCTTCTTATTTTGAGACAAGATCTTGCTAAATTTCCCAGGCTGGCCTTGATCTTGAGACCTTCCTGCCTTATCTTCCCTGAGTAATTGGGATTACAGGTGTGTGCCACCAGGCCTGGTCTACTTTGATTATTAATGTGAACTTTCCTTACTATTGGTCCGTAAATAATTGATGAAATCCTAAGCTTCAGCATGTTGGAAAATTAGGTAGAGGACGAGAAGATGGAATAAGGGAAAATAGCATAGATTTAAGCTTGTAGGGGGAGCACTGGGGTTTGAACCAGGGGCGTTCTACCTCTGAGCTATACCTCTAGCCTTATTTTTACTTTTATTTTGAAGCAGGGTCCCAAGAGGTTGCTGAGAATCTCACTACTTGCTGAGGCTTTTCTCAAACCTGTGATCCTCCTGTCTCACCCTCTCAAGTGCTGGGATTACAGGTGTGTGCCACAACATTTAGCTTAGATATTAAGCTTTAACAATGGTTTTATTTATTTATTTATTTAATTCATTTTTGGTGGTACTGGGGATGGAATCCTTCTACCTCCGGGCTCCACTCCCAGACCTACATTTCATATTTTATTTGGAAACAGGGTCTCTTAAATTGTCACGAATATAACAAGCTTGAAGTATGTTATTAATTATCTTCATTCGACTCATTTAGCATTAATAGCTAAGGGAATAATGTATACAAGACATAAGGCCAGACCTCTGGGTTAAGTTGGGCATAGATAGATGGAGAGCCAGAGCCTTGCTGTGATTGAGTCTTCAAACTAGCGGAAGAAACAGATGCTCCAAACTATTATGAAGCCGGGCGTGGTGGCGCACGCTTGTAATCCCCGCGCTTGGGAGGCGGAGACAGGAGGATCGCGCAGGTTCGAAGCCAGCCGCGCTTGCTTAAGAGACCCTGTTTCAAAAATATAAAATAGGTCTGGGAGTGTAGCCCGGAGGTAGAAGGGCTTCCAGGAACCCCAGTACCACCAAAAAAAAAACAAAACAAAACAAAACAAAAACAAAAAAAACCCAAAAAAACAAAACAAAAAAAAAACCCACAAACTATTATGATCCAAAGCAAACCGAGATCAATGCTCTGACAGCGCAGGGATGAAAATAATAAGTTAATCCCCAAGGGGGATTCAAGGAGGTGATGAACAGGAGCAGGCCGTGGGTAAACGGAGATGGGACGCCCCATGCAAAGCAGAAGCTCAGAGAGCTCAGAGCCCAGAACGGTCAGGACCAGCCAGGACCCTGAAGACGACTCGCAGATCAGGAGCGGAGTGAAGAGTGAGAAGCAAATGGGGAGACCCAAATTCCAGCCCGAGGCATTCGGATTTTATCCCTTGTATATTATTTATTTATTTATTTATTTATTTATTTATTTATTTATTTTTGGTAGTACTGGGGATGGAGCCCTTCTACCTCCGGGCTACACTCCCAGACCTACTTTTCATATTTTATTTGGAAACAGGGTCTCGTAAGCCAGTGCGGCTGGCTTCAAACCTGCGTGATCCTCCTGTCTTCACCTCCCAAACTCAAGGATTACAAGCGTGCACCACCACGCCCCGTCCTTGTATGTATTTTTATGAGCCCGGTCCCTGATTCTTCTCATAAGGGTACCACTTAGCATCTGAAAGGTGCTAGGCATCCCTCACCCACAGTGACCTAGAGAGCGAAATGAAACCCCAGAACCAAGCTCCATGCAGCCCCCACTCCCCCTAAAAAACCATCCACCCCGACAGAGATGAGCAGAGGCCCGAGTGTGTGTTTACAGGGAACTGTTCTCATTACCTGTATTTGCCGCGAAGGTCCAGTGCTTTTCCTTTCCTGCGGTAGACGGTGTTTCTCAGCACAATTTGACCTAGACATGGCTTCTAAACTATCTTGCACGTTTGCTGATTTATTTCTCAATTTGAGAGAAAAGCTGGCTTGTTTAGCTGCTATAAGCGGGTTATTCGTCATGTGACTTTTAAGGATTTTCACTTTGGGAGGAACCTTGGAGAAATCCGGGAGCTGAGAATGAACTTGGTCTTGACCATACCTGAACCCACTGCTCGTACCCGCTGTATCAGTCGGCTGCTTCTGGGGTGTCCGTCCTTGGCAATTTTTTTGCTGATCACACAGACCCTTGACTTGGGTGAGAAAATTTAAATTCCCTCGATGGCTGCTATCTCCAGCAGCCACTAGCTCTTCCATAGCAGAGGGGATTTCTGTCGTGATTGGAGAACAGCTGGGCTTAAGGCTGCTTTCATCGTCTCTCTTGGGGTCGGGTTGGTCAGAGAGCTCAGTGGTTTGTTCTTTGGGACAAGGAGTCTTAACATAATGTGAAATAATATTGTTAATTATAGCCGCTTCATCCGAACTGTCGGCACTGGAGATCTCTGGGAGAGTTTCACAATCGATGCCTGGACCTCTTGAGAACTGCTCTTTAGAAAGATGATGGAGTAAGATGTTGGAAATGTTTGACTTGGAGCCATCTCCTTTCTTAGTGTCGATGCGATGCATCCCGGCGCACTGGTTCTCTTCATCACATTTTTCGTTGGCGACATCTTTAGTAATTGTCTCCCCTGTCGTGACCATATCTGTTTTTTGGTAAGTCTCCTTCGCCGCAGCCTCCTCTTGAGGGGCATCTTCTGTTAGAGTAACTTGATTTAAAATGTCAGGCACGTCACTTTTTGAGGGAAAATTGCAGTCATGGCTCGTGTTCATTTGAGAGAGATCCCCATCGTAAGGTAAGTCCTCCTGTTGCTTGTAAGTTGTGTCTTCTGAAAAATCGGCTTCATCCATGTTTGTGCAGCCCGATGCGCCTTGTCCTCTGCCGCCTCGTCTTGTTCTTAATTGTCACGAAAGATCTTTAGGTTTTCATTGATCGTCTTCATTGTACGTCTCCTTCTGTGGGGAGATCAGCAGCATTGTTATACCTGTTAGAATAATGTATTAAGCTATGCTTATTTGGGTATCTATGCCAGATCAAAATGAATGGGCTTTTGCTGTTACTGTTGTGCGTTTGTTTGTTTTGTGGTACTACAGATTGAACATAGGGGCGTTCTGCCTCTAAGATACACTCCTAGCCTATTTATTTATTTATTTATTTATTTATTTATTTATTTTATTTTATTTCGAAACAGTACCTCACCTAAGTCACTGAGGCTGGCCTCGAACCTGTAATCCTCCTTGTCTCAGCTTCCCTAGCACTGGGATTACAAGAGTGCGCTACCACACTCAGCATCCAGCCCTTTATATATATATATATGTATATTTTTTGGTTTAGTTTGGAGGTTTTGTTTGTTACTGGGGTTTGAAACTAGAGGCATTCTACTGCTGAGCTATATCCCCAGTCCTTTTTTTGCCAGTCTGGTGCTGGAACCCAGATGCATTTGACCTCCAAGCTACACCCCCTGCCCAATTTTTTATCCTTTATTTTGGAACAGGGTCTCACTGAGTTGCAGAGGGCCTCACTAAGTAGTTGAGGCTGTTCGCGAACTGCGATCCTCCGGTCTCAGCCTCCCGAATGCTGGGATTACAAGCGTGTGCCACCATGCCTGGCTTCCCAGTTCTTTTTATTTTTTATTTTGAAACAGGGTCTCACTAGGTTGCTGAGGCTGGTCTCAAACCTGTCTCAACCTCCCCAACTGGGATTACAGGTGTGTGCCACCACACCTGGCTTGGATCAGCTCCTTTACATTCCACATATAAGTGAGATGGTGAGGTACTTGTCTTTCTGTGCCTGGCTTATATCATGGTCGACTAACATGTGCCTGGTCTATTAACATAGACCTCCAGTCCCGTTCATATTGTCCCACATCCGGGTACTTTTTCACTGGTGCTTCTAAACAATTTCTTCCCCTCCCCTGATTTCCCCCTTGTATGTCTGAGAAGAGCAGAGATCTGACAGAAATATAACCTAGAGAGGACAGATGGGCTTTTGGAACACCTGAAGGCCAGTCTGCAGCCAAATGTCCCTCTTAATCAGGCCTGAGGCAGGAGCCTCGTCAGAGAGGCCGGCTGCCTTCCCCTGAGCAGCCTGGCAGTGTGGTGGCGGCAGTGTCTCAGGATACTCCTGAAAATGGTCAGAGCAAAGCCAGCAGCCATTTGGTAGGAGCCCTTTTTCTTTTTTGTGGTACTCTAGACCCCAGCCCATCTTATTTTATTTTAATTATTTATTTTATTTTATTTTTTGTGATACTGGGATGGAACCCTTTTCCGGGCTACACTCCCAGACCTATTTTATATTTTTATTTGGAAACAGGGTCTCTTAAGCCAGCAAGGCTGGCTTCAAACCTGCACGATCCCCCTGACTCCGCCTCCCAAGCATTGGGGCTTACAAACCACGCCCGGCATTTTATTATTTATTGAAACATGAGTTTCAAAGGGCCTCATTAAGTAGCTGAGGCTGGCTTTGAACTTGTGCAATCTTCCTGTGTCAGCCTCCCAAATGCTGGGATTACAAGCATGCACTACCATGCCCAGCTATTTTAATTATTTTTGGTACTAGGTATTGAACCCAGAGGCATTCTATCACTGAGCTATACCCCCAGCCAGGCTCTGAAACAAGATTGCATTAAATTGCCAAGGGCCTTGCTAAGCTGCTGAGGCTGGCTGGTAACCTGCAAGTCTCCTGTCTCAGCCTCCCAAGTACTGGGATTACAGGTGTGCACACTGTACCTGGTTTAAAATATCCATTTAAGAAGCCGAGGGTGGTGGTGCATGCTTGTAATTCTAGCCTTTGGGATACTGAGATAAGAGGATCATGGTTCACAGACAATCTCAGCAACTCAGTGAGACTCTTTTATTTTTATTTTTATTTTTATTTTTATTTATTTATTTATTTTTTGGTGGTACTGGGGGTGGAACTCAGAGGCTTTCTACCTCCGGGCTATGCTCCCAGACCTATTTTATATTTTATTTGGAAACAGGGTCTCACTAAGTTGCTTGAGAGCCTCACTAAGTAGCTGAGGCTGGCTTTGAACCTGGGATCCTCCTGTCTCAGCCTCCCAAGCGCGGGGATTACAAGCGTGCGCCACCACGCCTGGCTGAGACTCTGTTTTAAAGTAAAGAATAAAAAATAGGGCTGAGGGTGTAGCTTGGAGGTAGAATGCCCCAGGGTTCCATCCCCAGTACCACAAAAAAAAAAAAATCCATTTCGATATCTCTTGATTTGTGAACTTTTGGGACAACTCTTTAGAAGTAGTAAAATTATCTCAAGTTGTAGGTAGAGTGCCCGCACTCTAAGCACCTGCCACGCTCTGAGGTTTGCTAGTCCAGGCCAATGACTGAAGCTCTGGCCAGTCTCCCTTGCCCATCCGATGATGGAGTTAGGCAGATGGATCTCTGAATCCTTCCAAATCAAAATTTTTGAGTGTATCAACTATCAACTTGTAATCTATTAGTTAACCTCAAATGCTAAAATAATATTTTTGGGGAAAAAAAGAAATTGATCTAGGTTCTTTGAGACAAAAAGAATACAAACTAAATGTGGTAAAGGCATCTGTGAAACATACCAAAGGCTTAATTTATGCCAGGTATGGTGGCACATGTTTGCAATCCTAGTATTTGTGAGGCTGAGATAGGAGGATCACAGGTTTGAGGACAAGTAATGAGACTCATCAATCTAGCAAGATGATGTTTCAAAATAAAAATAAAATACTCACATAGACTGGGCATGGTTGCGCACACTTATAATCCCAGTACTTGGGAGGTTGCGATAGGAGAATCACAGGTTTGGGGCAGCCTCAGATAATTAGTGAGGCCCTGTTTGCAAATAAAAAATAAAATGGAGCCGGGCGTGGTGGCACACGCTTGAAATCCCAGCATTTGGGAGGCTGAGACAGAAGGATGGAGGTTTGCAGACAGCCTCAGCTACTTAGTGAGGCCCTTTGCAACTCAGTGAGACTCTGTTTCAAAATTAAAAAAAATAAAAAATAAGGCTGCAGGTATAGCTTGGAGGTAGAATGCCCCTGGGTTTCATCCTCAGTACTGAAAAAAGAAAGAAAGGAAGAAAGAGAGAAAGAGAGAAAGAAAGAAAGAAAGAAAGAAAGAAAGAAAGAAAGAAAGAAAGAAAGGAAGGAAGGAAGGAAGGGAGAGAGAGAGAGAGAGAGAGAGAGAGAGAGAGAGATGAGAGAGAAAATGAAAGGAAAGGAAAAGAAAAGAAAGAGAGGGGGAGAGACCTCAGTAACACACACACACACACACACACACACACACACACACACACACACGAGTTTAATTTATAGATACATGATAGTTTGGGGACCCAAATAAAATTAGTAGGAGACAAGGTCAGTGCAGGATTACTTCAAATCATTTAAAGAGACTAATGTTGCCAGGCGTGGTGGCGCATGCTTGTAATCCCCGTGCTTGGGAGGCAGAGACAGGAGGATCGCGCAGGTTCGAAGCCAGCCACGCACGCTGGCTTAGGAGACCCTGTTTCCAAATAAAAATGTAAAAATAGGTCTGGGAGTGTAGCCCGGAGGTAGAAGGGCTTCCAGGAACCCCAGTACCACCAAAAAATAAAAGAGAGGGAGAGAGAGAGAGAGAGAGAGAGAGAGAGAGAGAGAGAGAGACTAATGTTTACTAGAAAATTATATCGGTGCATCTTCATGACAGGAATTACAGGCTTCTCAGACCAAGTTGAATAATAAGGGAAAATGCTTCCCAGGAAAGTCAAAGGCACGGTGGCAAAGCAAGAGTGGACTTGAGTTCTGCCTTTTCCATTCATTAGCTATATGTAATCTGGCAGGTGTGTGTGTGTGTGTGTGTGTGTGTGTGTGTGTGTGTGTGTGTATCGGGTCTTGAACCCAGAGGCATTCCACTTCTGAGTTACACCCCCAGCCCGATTTTATTTTATTTTATTTTTTGTTTTGAAACAAGGTCTCTCTAAGTTGTTGAAAGTTTAACAACTTTCTAAGCCTGGTCTTGAACCTGTGATCTTCCTGTCTGAGCCTCCCAAGTAGTGGGATTACAGGTGTGTGCCACTGTGCCCAGCTAAAATTTTATTTTTGCTATGACTCTTAAAAAAAAAAGAGAAGCCGGGTGTGGTGGTGCACGCTTGTAATCCCAGCATTCAGGAGGCTGAGACTGGAGGATCACGGTTCGCAGACAGCCTCAGCTACTTAGTGAGGCCCTCTGCAACTCAGTGAAACCCGGTTTCAAAATAAAGAATAAAAAATAAGGCAGGGGGTGTAGCTCGGAGGCCAAATGCCCCTGGGTCCATCCCCAGACCTACCAAAAAAAAAAAAAAAAGAGAGGTCCCCACCAAGATAAACCTGAGGAACTCTTTCATGATGCTTCTGTTGTCGTTATTATTGTGTATAAATATATGTGTGTGTGTATGTATGTGTGTGTGTGTGTGCATGTATGTGCACACATTCAAAACACCAAGAGGCTGGGCATGTTGGCACACGCTTGTAATCCCGGCACTTGGGAGGCTGAGACAGGAGGATCGCACAGGTTTGAAGCCAGCCTCAGCTACTTAGTGAGGCTCTCAGCAACTTAGTGAGACCCTGTTTCCAAATAAAATATAAAATAGGTCTGGGAGTATAGCCCGGAGAGAGAAAGCCTCTGGGTTCCACCCCAGTACCACAAAAAAAACCCCACAAAAAAACAAACAAACAAAAAAACAAACAAACAAAAATACCAAGAGGATTTTTCCTAGAACAAGACCATTCGCCTGCTTGGCATGGTAAGGGGCCTTACATGTAGCTGAAAGGAACCGGAACATCTTCCCTGGTCAACACCCAGCTGTCTCGGAATCCAAGGATGCCTCCAAAGAGATTCTGATTGGAGCCCAACAGAACCTTTCTGTGGAGCCCAGCTTCATTCACTGAGGTCAGGAATACACCTGGGGTCACGACAGGTCACGCAGCTGCGCTGACCATTGTGTGCTCACACTAGCTCACAGTCACGCTGACCGGCCTGTGGAGACACTTCCCCTGAAGGGTCTGAGCAGGGCTGAACTGTGAGGTACTCACCACGCTGACAGCGCTTCCCCGCGCGGTCCGCCCCAACATGAAGTCTAAATTTGGTGTTGAAGTGCTGGCCTAAGCTCACTAACCTGCCTCTGTAAGACAAGAAGATAAACATGGCTAGAAAGACTGAGAACCTGATAGAATCAAGGAAGAATGTCTCCGGATGGGAGAGCCAAAACTCCTTAGTGGGTAGAGGCCAGAGCGGGTCAGCCCATTATTGTTTCTGGCTGGTAAGTGATATTTTTTCTATTTACTAAACCTGTTTAGTGATGATATAATTTCACATACTATGGGACTGTTTTTATCATGGAAGGAAAGTGGCTGTGATCATCTTTTAACCTCATCCTCAACACCCTCTGTTGTGTATTTAGACCTGGGCCAGGCAGGCAACGGGGGAAGATATCTGTGGCCCAGCTGTGGAGGAGAAAACCGGCGTCGCTGTGCTTCCCCGCCTCCCTCTGCTGAAGTCCACGGCCAGCTGACTCTGGTGGCCCCAGACCCCGCACCTGTGACATCAACCCTCTGCTGCTAATGGCAGTGAGAGTTGGCTATTAGAAACAATGACTGAACAACCCAAATTCTCCCTGCTCCTTTATAGATCTGTCATTACAATGTAACTGGCTTATGGTTAGTAGCTTTGAGGACATGATGTATCCCTATTTTGTGTGTGTGTGTGTGTGTGTGTGTGTGTGTGTGTGTGTGTGTGTATGGTACTGGGGATTGAATCCAGGGGCATTCTACCTCTGAGCTACACCCCAGCCCTATATTTTTATTCTTTACTTTGGGACAGGGACTCACTGAGTTGCAGAGGGCCTCACTAAGTAGCTGAGGCTGCCCGCGCAACGCGGTCCTCCATTCTCAGCCTCCTGAATGCTGGGATTACAAACATGCGCCGCCACACCGGGCCCCTATTTTGTTCTTTACCAAGCAATGTGCTGCTCTAAGCCTTCAACCAATGCAACGCGACACTTCTTAAGGAGAGGTAAAACAGAGAGCATGGCAAACACAACTCACCCGCATCTCAGGGTCTCCACATCTTGGGGTGGATGAAAGGAAAGGCCTCGCCACAAGGATGAGCAATCCTTTAACTTAGATCGTCTTTTTTTCTTTTCTTTTTTCTTCAGTGTTTGGAAGTTGACCGCAATTGAATAATCAATAGCTTCAAAATCCCAGTGCACAGCTGCTTCTGGGTCCCTTTAAGCAAGAAATCACGTTGAGAAATTATAGGAAACTTCTACTGTGATCGAAACTTTTTTTCCCTTTATTCCTTTTGGTCCATTAAGAGCATTCAAAAGATGCTTGGTTCGACTCTTAATTTTCCCATTCTCTCCCTCTATTCCTAGCTCTGGGTTTCTGTTTTTCAATGACAGAAAACAGGAGCTGGCTCAGAATAACACATCCTAAGCCACATGCGGGGGCCAGGTATTCGTGGATTTTGTATCCGGTGTATGTTGTGTCTAGATCGCAATATTTTCAAAGGTAACGCGATGTAGGCCACATCTGCACAGGCTGTGTTGGATTACAACTCCGGTAATCTTATCGGCCAACTTCATCTCACAAATGTGGGCTGCCCACAAACACAGTGTCTATAGCTGAAACCTAATACCATTCAGTGCGGCCATCTGCTCCATCCTGTCACTGTGGAAGGACAGAAGGGAGACACTGATGGGCAACGAATCAATCCAATACTCCCCCGAGGGCCAGGTGGATGTATTATTTATAGTCAGGGCTTAGAGACAGGGTCCTCCCTTGAGTGGCTATGAATTTAAAGACCAGCTTTTGCAAATTACTCATCCTGCAACTATTTTAAAAGTAAGAGGGAAAAATATATATATTTTTTTATTTTTGGTGGTGGTGGTGGCACTAGGAATTGAACTATTGAACTCAAGGGCATTATACCTCCAAGCTACACCCCCAGCCCTATTTTATTTTATTTTATTTTATTTTATTTTATTTTATTTTATTTTATTTTATTTTATTTTATTTTAGTGTGGTGGGATTACTGAGGATTAAGCCCAGGGGCATTCCACCTCTGTACTAAATCCCCAGCCCTATTTTTGTTGTTGTTGTTTTTTAGTTTGAAACAGGGTCTTGCTAGGTTGATGAGAGTCTCATTACTTGCTGAGGCTGCCTTCACATCTAAGATTCTCCTGTCTCAGCCTCCTAAGTACTAGGATCACAAATGTGCACCACCACGCCTTGTTATTTTATTTTATTTTATTTTATATTTTATTTTATTGGTGGTACTGGGGATATAACACTTCTACCTCCGGGCTATACTCCCAGACCCATTTTATATTTTTATTTGGAAACAGGGCCTCTTAAGCCAGCAAGGCTGGCTTCGAACTTGAGTGATCCTCCTGTCTCTGCCTCCCAAGCACGGGGATTACAAACGTGCGCCACCACACCCGGCTTTATTTTTTATTTTGAAACAAGATCTCATTAAGTTGTGGAGGGCCTGGCTAAGTTGCCACGAACCTGAGGTCCTCCTGTTTCAGCCTCCCAAGTATTGGGATTACAAGCATATGCCACTGCGCCTGGCTCAACAGGGTCTTTTTATCCAAGTTTCCCATGGATACAGCCATGTAATCATCACAAATTATCTCACTTGTAAACCATGGATGGACCTTGCTATGTTTCGGGAACATACATAAATCTCTGAAAATAACCTTCATGGTAAATTTTTAAATACATTGATTTAAAGGAGTGGGGGGGGGACTGGGGATTGAACCCAGGGGAATTCTACCTCTGACTTCCACCTCGGCCCTATTTCATTTTTATTTGGAAACAGGGCCTCGCTGGGTTGATGAGGGTCTCCCTACCGGCGGAGACTGCCCTTGAACCTGCAATCCTCTTACCTCCGCTTCCCAAGTACTGAGATTATGGGCATGACCCACCATGCCTGACCTGTTCTGTGTTGTAAACATATTTGTGGCCAGTTCATGTCCTTCAAGTACTATGAATCCATGCTGTGGTTTGCTATACCTCACACAAGTACCTGTTTCCCTAGACTCCAGGTCCAGAGAGAAACCAGAAAGTACAAAGCACAACATATCCACTCAGACCACATGGACACGAAGAACAGCTTCAATTAAGGCACCGAACAAATGTTTTGTCTGGGAGACGCTAGTGTCCAGAAATTCAGCCTTCTCATGAATTTTTATATGTCATGCCATACACATAGAAAAAGTCCCCGTGAGCTGCCAGTACATGGAAAGATGCTCTAACGTCTTGAATGGCGCCACGGTGCGTGGTTTTGACCCTGCTCCCAGCCCGACCTCACCAGGTCCCTGCACCAGTGGGCTTGAAGACATGCAGGTGCACCCACTTTTCAGAAGCAGAGTCTTCTGGTATTTGTACACAGATACTGTCTTCCTGGTGGGGAGATGAGATCTCTCCCTCCTGGGAAGGCTGCGTTCCCTCACTCATGGAGGGAAAATAAGTCATCTTCAGTAATCTCTTGGCATCAATTAACAAGCACCTCAGAGCTTAAATAAGGTTAATTCTTACTTTCTCATCACAATTCTTCATGATAGTAGTAATAGTAGCAGCAGCAGCAGTTAGTAGTACTGGGGACTGAATACAGGGGCATTCTACCTCTGAGCTATCTCCCCAGTTGTTTATTATTATTATTATTATTATTATTATTATTATTATTATTTATTTATTTATTTATTTTTTGGTGGTACTGGGGTTCCTGGAAAGCCTTCTACCTCCGGGCTACACTCCCAGACCTATTTTTACATTTTTATTTGGAAACAGGGTCTCCTAAACCAGGGCACGGCTGGCTTCGAACCTGCGCGATCCTCTTGTCTCCACCTCCCAAGCACGGGGATTACAAATGTGCGCCACCACACCCGGCTCATTTTTTATTTATTTATTTATTTATTTATTTATTTGTTTGTTTGTTTATTTATTTATTTTTCGCGGGTCTGGGGGTGGAACCCAGGGGCATTCGACCTCCGAGCTACACCCCCTGCCTTATTTTTTTTTATTCTTTATTTTGAAACCGGGTCTTAGTGAGTTGCAGAGGGTCTCACTAGGTAGCTGAGGCTGTCCACGAACGGCGATCCTCCGGTCTCAGCCTCCCGAATGCTGGGATTACAAGCATGCGCCACCACGCCCAGCTATTTTTTAATTTTTTTAATGAAAAAAATTTTTGTGTGGTACTGGGGATTGAATCCAGAAGCATTCTGCCTTCAAGCTACACCACCCTCAACCCCAGGCTAATTTTATTTCTTATTTTGAAACAGGGTCTCACTAGGTTGATGAGAGCCTCACTACTTTCTGTCCTCAAACCTATACTTCTCCAGTCTCAGCCTCACAAGCCCTGGGATTACAGGCATGCACCACCATGCCCTGCTACAATTGCTTTTTTTATTTTAATGTCACACCTTTCAGCCAGGCATGGTGGCGCATGCTTGTAATCCCCGCGCTTGGGAGGCTGAGACAGGAGGACCACCCAGGTCCGAAGCCAGCTACTTAGTGAGGCTCTCAACAACTTAGTGAGACACTGTTTCCAAATAAAATATAAAATAGGGCTGGGAGTATAGTCCGGAGGTAGAAAAGCCCCTGGGTTCAACCCCCAGTACCACCCAAAAAAAAAATATATATGTATATATATATATATATATATATATATATATATATATATATTTATATATATATATGTCACACCTTTCTTCTGTGTATTCTTCTTTGATATAAAGAGAATGAAATCACAACTAAAGTTTCATAAAAGGTTGAGCAGCAAAAGACATCAGATATCGCTCAAACTCATGCCTCCTCAATGAGTGTTTATTCTGAAGGAATGGCTCACCCAGGAGGGGCGCCCACTGTTCAGCGTAGGGTCCTGCATATGTCCTCATGCTCTGGGGACTGCAGAGTACAAATCTTGGTACTCCCACTTTCTAGTTTCAAATTTTTGGACAAGTTAACTAACTTCTCTGATCCTTATTTTTCTACTTTATACAATGGTGATGACAGCCAGACATGGTGGTGCACACCTGTGACCTCAGTACTTGGGAGGCTGAGACAGATGGATTGTAGATTTGAAGCCAGCCTCTGCGCTTTAGTAAGACTCTCAGCTATTTAGTGAGACCTTGTCTCCAAATAAAATAAAATAACAATATGGCTGGGGAGCCAGGTGTAGTGGCGCATGCTTATAATACCAGCATTTGGGAGGCAGAGACAGGAGGATCGCGGTTCGTGGACAGCCTCAGCTACTTAGTGAGGGTCTTTGTTTCAAAATAAAGAAAAAAAATAGGCTGGAGGTGTAGCTCAGAGGTAGAATGCCCCTGGGTTCCATCCCCAGTAACACACACACATACACACGCGCGCGCACAAAATACGCTGGGGATATAGCTGAAAGAATGCCCCTGAGTTTTGTAGCACTTATAATGTTAATTAAATAAATAAAAAATAAGATCATGATGACAACCCTACCTCCAAAGGCTCCTGTAAGAATAAAGCGAATGCATTTACTTTAGTGCAGTATCTGTCATGTCCAGTCAATGGCAGCCATGACTACAGAACAAAATGCCCAAGCTCTATACATCTTCCTCCACCCTCACTTCAACATGGACAATCCTGATGAGCCGCTTACGTATTTGGAACTTACATAGATAATAATGCTCTCAGTTACTATGTGAGAGTTGGATTATGCCTAGTTTAGTTTATTTTTGTCTTTTTGATACTACGGGTTAAATTTAGGACATTCTTCCTCTGAGCTATACCCCACCAACTTTTGTTTTAATTTTGAGCTGGGCATAGTGATGCATGTCTGTAATACTTGTACTTGGGAGGCTGAGACAGGAGGACTGCAGGCTCAGGGACAGCCTCAGCAAGTAGTGAGGCTCTCATAAACCTAGCTAGACCTTGTTTCCAAATAAGGAATGAAATCAGGCTGAGAGTGTAGCTTGAAGGTGAATGCCTCTGGATTCAATATCCAGTACCACACAAAATAAAAATAATTTGAAGCCGGGCGTGGTGGCACGCATTTGCAATCCCAGCACTTGGGAGGCTGAGACAGGAGGATCGCACAGGTTCAAAGACAGCCTCAGCTACTTAGTGAGGCTCTCAGCAACTTAGTGAGACCTTGTTTCCAAATAAAATATAAAATAGGTCTGGGAGTCAGCCCAGAGATAGAAATCCCCTGGGTTCTACCTCCAGTACCACTAAAAAAAAAAAAAAACAAAAAAAAAACTTTTTTTTAAACAGTCTCACTAAGTTGCTGAGCCTGCCTGAGATTATAGGTGCGCATCACTGCAGCTGGCTTGGTTTTAGTTCTTCTCCTTCCCTCCTCCTCCTCCTCCCCCTCCTCCTCCTCCCCCTCCTCCTCCTCCTCCTCCTCCTCCTCCTCCTCCTCCTTCTTCTTGGTGGTACTGGGGTTCCTGGAAACCCTTCTACCTCCGGGCTACACTCCCAGACCCATTTTATATATATTTTTTGAAACAGGGTCACTTCGAACCAGTGCGGTCCTCCTGTCTGCCTCCCAAGCGCAGGGATTACAAGCGTGCGCCACCACTCCCGGCTTGATTTTAGTTTTAATGCAGGCAAAGCATTATATGCCTGGCATATAATGTCTAATAAATACTAGTTTTAAAAAGATACTAAATGGTGCCTGGTGTGGTGGCATATGTCTATAATTCTAGTACTTTGGAAGCTGAGACAGGAAAATCAAGGTTTGAAGACAGCCTCAGTAACTTAGCAAGACCCTCAGCAATTCACACACACACACGCACGCACACACGCACACACACACACGCACACACACGCACACACACACGCACACACACACACGCACACACACACGCACACACACACACGCACACACACACGCACACACACACACACGCACACACACACACGCACACACACACACGCGCACACACACACGCACACATGCACGCACACACACGCACACACACACACACGTATTTATTTTTTTGTGGTACTGGGGTTGAACCCAGGGGCATTCTCCCTCTGAGCTATATCCTCAGCCCTATTTTTATTTTTTTAATTTAAAATAGCATCTTACTAATTTGCAGAGGGCCTCACTAAATAGCTGAGGCTGGCTGTGAACCTATGATCCTCCTGTCTCAGCCTCTCAAGTCCTGGAATTACAAGTGTGTGCCACCATGCCAAACCTTATTTCATATTTTTTTAAATAATGAAAAATAAAAAGGAATGAGTTGTATCTCAGAGGTAGAATGCCCCTGGGGTCAATACCTCATAACAACAAACAGACATATATATGTGTGTGTGTGTGTGTGTGTGTGTGTGTGTGTGTGTGTGTGTGTGTGTGTGTGTAATATATATATTTATTTTGCTGGTCTGGGGATGGAACCCAGGGGCATTCAACCTCTGAGCTACAGCCCCTGCCCTATTTTTTATTCTTTATTTTGAAACCGGGTCTCACTGAGTTGCAGAGGGCCTGCTGAGTCTGTCCACGAACTGCGATCCTCCCATATATGTATATATTTTTTAACTGGCCTGGAGATGTAGCTCAGTGGTAGAGTATTTGCCTAGCATGCACAAAGCCCTGGATTTAATTCTCAGCACAAGGGGGAAAAAATTACATAAAATTTCAGTATTTCAGCCCTGTGTGGTGGCACATGCTTATAATCCCAGGATTTGGGAGGCTGAGACAGGAGGATCACAGATTTATGGTCAGCCTCAGCAAGTTAGTGAGGCCCTTTGTAACCCTGTTTCAAAATAAAAGAATAAAATAGTTTTGGGAGTGTAGCTTGCGTAGAATCCTGGGTTCAATCCCCAGCACCACAAAAAACAACAAAATCATCTCAGTATTTATAAAATTTAGTATTTTTAGTCAGTTTGTATCATTTCATATGAGTTAAGGATTTGAAATGCAAGCCTAATATGAATTATTCCATGATATAAGAATATTAGGATTCCATGGTAAGATAAGGAGTTGAAATGTAAGCCTTTTATATATTTATTATTCTGTAGTAAAAAAACATTAGTTATAAATTATTTCACAGTAGAAAAATACATGTCAGAACTTAACTTCTTTCTTTCTTTCTCTCTTTCTTTCTTTCTTTCTTTCTTTCTTTCTTTCTTTCTTTCTTTTTTATTTTTTGGTGGTACTAGGGGTGGAACCCAGAGGCTTTCTACCTCTGGGCTTTCCTCCCAGACCTTTTTTTTAAATATATATATTGTATTTGGAAACAGAGTCTCGCTAAGTTGCCAAAAGCCTCACTAAGCAGCTGAGGCTGACTTCGAACTCATGCGATCCTCCTGTCTCAGCCTCCCAAGCGCGGGGATTACAAGCGTGCGCCACCAAGCCCGGCTTAACCCCCTTCTTTAAAAAAAAAAAAAAAACCCACAGAGCTCTTTAAGTAATTCATTAGATCTCTCAACACACGCTCAGGGAGTCCGTGTCACCCAAGCTGGTGCTGAAATGGCAAGTTCTGTTTGCAGTATCGGCTGCTTTATTACAATACCGGATGTGACAGCTGGATGAAAAGAAAATGGTCAACGTTTAGCCTTTAAGATGGGCTTGGGTAGGCTTAATAACCATTAATTAATTAAGACTCACAGGTCCTTTTTTATCCTCTCAAGCCATGTCATCATCTCAGAGATGAAAACGCAGTATGGTGCCAAGCAAGCGAGGACCGGAAGCAATTACCTGCTCAAAAGATAACAGCACGCGGTGGCGGAGGGGCTCATCATATCCCCTTTAACCTCAGGGAATAGGTTGAGGGAAAGGAAGCTGTTTAGCTAAAGATGACGCAGCAGGTCCCTAACAGTGGAGACTTGGCTCCTTGAGATAAAAATTGTGACGGGAAGTAAAGGAATATTTACTGGAAGGCCACTGTGTGTAATCATCTCTCCAATCCTCCCTGCATCCCAAAGGAAAATATTCTGTAGAACGAGAAATGGAACCAGGTATGGTGGCGCAGACCTGTAATCCCAGTACTTGGGAGATTGAGACGAGGGTCTCAGGTTCGACTCCAGCCTCAGCAACTTAGCAAGACTCTCACCAACCTAGTGAGACCCTGTGTGAAATTTAAAAAATATATAGCTCTGAGATCTCTGAGAAAGAATGTCCCTGGGTTCAGTCCCCAGTACTACACACACACACACACACACACACACACACACACACACACACTATGAGAAAACAGTTTGGAGGAGCAGAGCTGGGTTAAGTCAGTCTGATCTGATCTCAAAGCCAATTGGATTAGACCATGTGTCACAAAGAGAAGAAATAGAAGTAATCTGACTCATCAGAGTTATACAGTGTGTGTGTGTGTGTGTGTGTGTGTGTGTGTGTGTGTGTGTGTTGCTGGGTTTGAACTCAGGGGCATTTTATCTCAGAGCTACACCCTCAGCCCTATTTTATTTTTTAGTTTGAAATGGCCTTACTAGCCGGGCGTGGTGATGCACGCTTGTCATCCCTGTGCTTGGGAGGCAGAGACAGGAGTATCGAGCAGGTTTAAGTCAGCTGCGCTGGCTTAAGAGACCCTGTTTCCAAAAATAAAAAAGTATAAAACAGGTCTGGGAGTGTAGCCCAGGGGTAGAAGGGCTTCCAGGAACCCCAGTACCACCAAAAAAAAAGAAAAGAAAAGAAAAAAGAAATGGCCTTACTAAGTTGCAGAGGGCCTAAGTAGCTGAAGCTGGCTATAAACCTTCGACCCTTCTGTCTCATCCTCCCAAGAACTGGGATTACAAACGTGCACCACCATGCCTGGCTTAGTTATGCACTTTTTTTTTGTTTTGTGGTACTGGGGTCCTGGAAACCCTTCTATCCCCTGGGGCTACACTCCCAGACCTATTTTTATATATTTTTTTAACTTGGAAACAGGGTCTCTTAAGCCAGCGAGGCTTGCTTCAAACTTGCGCAATCCTCCTGTCTTTGCCTCCCAAGAGCGAGGATTACAAACGTGGACCACCACGCCTGGCTAAGTTATGCACTTTTTAACAGGACTGGTTATTGTATTAGTTACCTATTGCTGCTGTAACAAATTATTATTATTATTTGTGCGTGGTCCGAGGATTCCCAGAGGCATTCTACCTCCAAGCTACACCCCAGCCCTACTTTTTATTCTTTCTTTTGAAACAGGGTCTTGCTAAGTTGCAGAAGGCCTCACTAAGTATCTGAGGCTGGCCATGAACCTGCGATCCTCCTGTCTCAGCCTCCCAAGTACTGGGATTACAAGTGTGCACCACCATGCCCAGCTAACACATTGTTAAAGAACAAAATTTCCACAAGTTGAGTTGAAAGATCGAATTGGCTTTTATTAGCAAATCATCTACAAAACAGTTTCCCAAGGAGCTAGTTGGAGCGGGTAGGCTGAAGAGAGCAGAAAAGGGAAACAAAAGTAGATGGGTCATTTTCAAGTTACTTTCCCTACAGGGTTCAAGCAGAGGAGACGCTTTTGTCACGCCAGCTCAGGTTGACTGGGCCCCTTTGCCCTAGTTCCTGTAGGTCTCCTGGCCCATTCTTAAATTCACTTTGATTACACGGCACCTGGCGGGAGTGACTCCATTAAAGGTTGGGTTGGCTGGGGCCTAGTGCAGGGAGATGAGTACAAAATAATGGCCTCCTATACATTTTATTTAGCCAAAGGATTACAAAGTTAATGACATAAAGGAATACAAATTTATTATATTTCAGTGCTAGAGACTGGAAGTCTGAAAATGGCTTCAATTTCAAAGCATAGACGGAGCTACTTTCCTGCTGGAGGCACTTAGGGGAATCATTCCCTTGCTTTTCAGAGGCGATCTGCATTCCCTTCCTCTGTCTTCAAAGGCAACGTCACAGCATCCTCCAGTTGGCTTTGCTTCTGACACCTCTGCCTGCACTTGGAGGGAGCCTGGCGACATGGGCCCGCACAGAATAATCTCTCCTTCTCCAGACACTAAAGTTAATCACATGGGTTGTAAAATGCCTTTTGACATTTAAGGTGCATTTCAGATTCTGACTCCAAGGATTCATTTGGGGACATCTTTGGGGGCCACTGTCTTGCTTACCAATGTACTCCTATATGTTTTAGAGAATTCTTAGAAAATTAGGAACTGGAGCTGGGCATGGTGGCACATGCCTAATCCCAGTACTTGGGACGCTAAAACAGAAGGATCGCAGGTTCAAGGACAACAACCTCAGCAAGTAGAGAGACTCTCATTAGCTTAGCAAGACCCTGTTTCCAAATAAATAAAATCAGGCTAGGGGTGGAGTCCAAAGATAAAAAGCCCCTGGGATCAATACAAAAGAAAGAAAGAAAGAAAGAAAGAAAGAAAGAAAGAAAGAAAAGAAAAGAAAAGAAGCCGGGAGTGATGGCGCATGCTTGTAATCCCAGCATTCAGGAGGCTGAGACTGGAGGATCGCGGTTCGTGGACAGCCTCAGCTACTTAGGCCTCCTGCAACTCAGTGAGACCCGGTTTCAAAATAAAGAATAAAAAATAGGGCAGGGGGTGTAGCTTGGAGGTTGAATGTCCCTGGGTTCCACCCCCATACCTGCAAAAGAAAAGAAAAGAAGAGAGAAGAACAAAAGAAAGAAAGAAAGAAAGAAAGAAAGAAAGAAAGAAAGAAAGAAAGGAAAGGAGAGAAGAACAAAAGAAAGAAAGAAAAAGAAAGAAAAGAAAGAAAGGAGAGAAGAACAAAAGAAAGAAAGAAAGAAAGAAAGAAAGAAAGAAAGAAAGAAAGAAAAGAAAGAGGAAAGAAGAAAGGAAGAATAGATGGATAGATCTAGGAGATAGATCTCCTTCTCTGGCCCCCAACCAGCATCTATTATATCTCCAGGGGGGCAGTTCTAGTCCCAAGGCCTCTCTTAATATAGAAATAGGATCTCATGAAGCCATTATAGTTTACTGAAATATAGGAAATACTGTAGGAGGGCATACATTTAAATTAGAATTTTAAAAAATTAAAATTAGAACTATAGAGGTGAGAATGGTGGCACACACTGGTAATCCCAGTTCTTGGGAGGCTGAGATAGGAGGATCATAGGTTCAAGGTCAGCTTCAGAAATTTAGTGAAGCTCTCAGCAACTTAGCAAGACTGTTTCAAAATAAAAAATAAAATAGGAGTGGGGGTCTAGCTCAGTGGTAGAATGCCTGTGGGTTCAATCCCCAGAACCATAATATATATATATATATATATATATATATATATATATATATATATATATATTCCCCCAAACAACTATTGATACATACAACTACATGGATAAATCTCAACATAATTTTGCTATTTGAATTGTTGTTTTTTTATTTTATAAGACTACATATTGTATGATTCTATTTATTTTATTTTGTTTATTTTTTATTTTTTGCAGATCTGAAGATGGAACCCAGGGGCATTCTACCCCCGAGCTACACCCCCTGCCCTATTTTTTATTCTTTATTTTGAAACAGGGTCTCACTAAGTTCCAGAGAGCCTTACTAAATAGCTGAGGCTGTCAGTGAACCGCGATCCTCCTGTCTCAGCCTCCTGAATGCTGGGATTACAAGAGTGCGCCACCACGCCCGGCTTGTATGATCCTATTTATATAAAATTCTAGAAAACACAAGCTAATATGTAATTGCAGAAAACAGGTAAGTGGTTGCCTGGGTTTGAAGTGGGGTTGGTGAAGGGGAGAGGGATTGCCAAGGGGATCTTAGGGGTGAACATGCTGATTGTGATGCCGGCTTCACCCGTGTGAGTAAATGTCAGAACTTAACAAGTTGTGCCTTTAAATATGGGTTGTTTATTGTATGACAGTTAAAGTCCCAGAAAACTTTAAAAAATAATACAAGTTTTAAGTTTATCCTTAGAGAAGTGGGTTTTATGTTTGTTTTTTGGTACTGATGATTAACCCAGGGGTATCCTACCTCCAAGCTAAAACCCCAGCCCTTTAATTAATTAATTAATTAATTAATGTACTGGGGATTGAACCCAGAATCCTCTCCAGAAGCACTCTCTGTGTGAGCGCGCTCTCTCATGTCCCAGCCTGATGCTCCCTGCACTTCCTCAAATACTGCCCGGCCCACCTGGGGCCGCCTTCATGCTGTTCACGCTGACCAAGGTCTCTGCCCACCTTTCTTCTGCTTTTCTACCTGCTCATTCTTTTTGTGTGTGTGTGCGGTGCTGGGATTTGAACCCAGGGGCATTTTGCCTCTGAGCTACATCCCTGGCCCCATTTTATTTATTTTGAAATACAGTCTCACTAAGTTGCAGAAGGCCTTGCTAAGTAGCTGAGGCTGGTCACGAACCTGTGATCCTCCCGTCTCAGCTTCTTGAGCAGTGGGATTACAGGGGTGCACAACAGCATCTGGTTTACGTGGTCATTCTTACTCATCTCTAGACATCTCTTCCAGATCCTTCCCTCCTCTCTCACACTAACCAGAGCAGGGTCTGCTGGTATACATCTTCAGAGCATTCTGTGTATCCCTTTAATAGCATTTATGACAATTACAAAATATTGGTGGAAGGAAGGGGGAGGGAGAGAGGGAGAGGAGAAAAGGCAGGGAGGGAGGAAGAAAGAGAGAAAGACCCATCTGGCTGCTTAAGGAGAGTGGAAAAGCACAATTAAAAATCTGCAGAGCGCCGGGCGTGGTGGCGCATGCTTATAATCCCCGCGCTTGGGAGGTGGAGACAGGAGGACAGGAGGATCGCGCTGGTTTGAAGCCAGCCACGCGCGCGCTGGTTTAAGAGACCCTGTTTCCAAATAAAAATATAAAATAGGTCTGGGAGTGTAGTCCGGAGATAGAAGGGCTTCCAGGAACCCCAGTACCCCCCCCCCCCCCCACACACACACACACACACACACACACACATCTGAAGAGCCAGCCAGGCGTGGTAGCGCACGCCTGTAATCCCAGCACTCCGGAGGCTGAGACAGGAGGATCACGGTTCGCGGACAGCCTCAGCTACTTAGTGAGGCCCTTTGCAACTCAGTGAGACCCTGTTTCGAAATAAAGAATAAAAATAGGGCTGGGGTGTAGCTCAGAGGTAGAATATCCCCAGGTTCCATCCCCAGTACTGGAAAAAAAAACAAAAACAAAAACAAACGAGGAGCCGGGCATGGTGTTGCACCCTTATAATCTCAGTCTTCAGGAGGCTAAAACAGGAGGATCAAAGGTTGGAGGCCAGTCGTAGCAATTTATTGAGACCCTCAGTAACTTAGTGAGTCTTTGTCTTGGTACTAGGGATTGAACTCAGAGGCATTCTACCTCCGAGCTACACCCTCAGCCTGACTTTTTATTCTTTATTTATTTATTTTCATTTATTTATTTTTTTGGTGGTACTGGAGTTCCTGGAAGCCCTTCTATCTCCAGGCTACACTCCCAGACCTATTTTATATTTTATTTGGAAACAGGGTCTCTTAAACCAGCTGAGGCTGGCTTTGAACCTGCATGATCCTCCTGTCTCCGCCTCCCAAGCGCAGGGATTACAAGTGTGCGCCATCATGCCCGGCTTATTCTTTATATTGAAACATGATCTCATTAAGCTGTGGAGGGTCTCATTAAGTAGCGGAGGCTGGCCACCAACCTGCGATCCTCCTGTTTCCGCCTCCTAAGAACTGGGATTACAAGCATGCGCCACCACATTTGCCTAGCAAGACCTTGTTTCAAAATAGAAACTAAAAAGGCAGCCAGGTATGGTGGGTGGCACAAGCCTATATTCCCATTACTTGGGAGGCTAAGGAAGGAGGATCACAGGTTTGAGGCCAGTCCTGGCAATTTAGCAAGACCCTTAGCAATTTAGCAAGATTCTGTTTCATGAATAAATAAATAAATAAACGTTGAGAGTGTGACTCAGACTCAGAGGTAGAATGCCCCTGGTACCCTCCCCCAATTCCTTTGGATGCTTGGCTCTGCTTGTTAAGAAAGATGTGTGGATTAAGTGAGAAAAGCATATAAAGCCTGCTCAGTTTATGACACATAATAGCGCTCAATAAATGGCAAATCTCTATTTTCCTTCTTCCTCTTCCCCCTGGAGAGCAATCTGTAAAGGTAGAAATTTAACTAAGAAAGCTGGACTGAAAAAAGCCTTTCTACCTAGTTCGACAGAGAGGCGACCATCTCTAAGCCCTCTAGGGGGTTTTAGGAGGCTCTGAGATCAAAACGCTGCCGGCTCTGAGATCAAAACGCTGCCTTAAACAAAGCCTGGGGGGCCAGGTGCAGTGGCACACACCTGTGATCCTAGTACTTAGGAGGCCAAGGCGGGAGGAGCGCAGCTTCAAGGCCGGCATGCAGTAATTTAGTGAGACCCTGTTTCAAAATAAAAAAGAAAGAAAGAAATAGGGCTGGGGATGTGGCTCAGTGGTGAATCCTCCTGCATTCAATACCCAGTACCACCAAGTAAAAGAAGCAAGCCTGTGGTCAGGGGTGACGGTCATGTGAGTAGAAGAATACAGAACATAGAATTCATGGACACTGACATGGTTGTATTGTTCAAATCTTCTCAAAAGATCTGGCCTTTCTGCATAATCCCTTCAGCACACTAGCAAGAATAGTCTTCTCACAAGCTTTGCCTGTAGATTGGTCCAAGGACCCCTGCGGATACCCAAAGCCACTGATGCTCAATCCCTTCCTTTAGGTGTCGCGTCCCTCGACCAGCGATTAAGACGCAACACGAAGCTCTTCTTGCAAGCCGTTTATTCAGGATACAAGTCGAAGAAAATGGCGGAATGGCGGAATGGTGAAGATCTGCCTTGCGCAGGGCATTATAAACATTAACTCTCCCAATCACTTCCTGCCACGTCTCACTCACTCATTGGCTCATGCTCGTCAGGCCACCACCACGTCATGCGTTACATAACTTTAGCCTCCAAATATGGAGTTGCTTCCTGCACAGCCATGTGTCAATCAAGCTCAGAGGCAGGAAGCCGGCGCCATCTTCTAATGGCGGCTCGCCACATTTAGGTATGCATAGTGTTTGCCTATAAGCTACCCACATCCTGCTATATACATTAAATCATTCCTAGATTACTTATAATACCTAGTACAATGTACATGCTATGTAAATAGTTGCTACACTATATTGTTTGGGGAATAATGACAAGAAAAAAGTCCATATAGTTTCAGTAATAACTTTTCCCTATAACAATCCCTTTTCCTTCCTTCCTTTCTTCCTCCCTTCTTCTTTCTCTCCTTCTTTCTCTCTCTTTCTTCCTCTCTTCTGAACCTAAGGGGATTGTACCTCCAAGCTGTACCCCCAGCCCTTTTTATTTTTTTATTTTGAAACAAGGTCTCACTATGTTGCTGAGGCTGGCCTTGAACATGTGATCCTCTTGTCTCAGCCTCTCAAGTACTGTGGTTACAGATGCGCACCGCCACGCCTGGCTTCTTGTAACATCTTCAATAGGATGACTATACTTCATTTCTTGGGGAGGAATTTGACCTAACTGGAAAGTAAGACTCTGCCAAAGGTTACTTAGTTCTTTATGTCTCATGAAACTAGAGTCCTACCCAGGTTATAACAATTCAAAAAGCCATCCTTTGGGAAAGGGCTGAGATGGAGTCCAACCACTCAGGTAGAAAGAGAGTTCGAAATGATGATAATTTAGATCTGTATGATTTGTCTGTCCAAAGGAACCTCTGGGCACATTTGCTATCCTGTAATTAAGACTGATAATAGCATCGTAAAACAGAGTATTATCTTCAGAGGAGAATGTCTGTCTGAGTAAGCATGCTATCCTAAAGGCAAACTGACAGAAGTCAATTAAACACACAGAAGACTGGTAGGGTAGCCATGAAAGAGCCCGCCTCCTTTCTGCACGATCCACCCACTAAGTGACCTTTGAGCAACAGAGTAGTCCAGTAAAGACGTTTAACTGGACAACTCACCACCTCTTCTGCCGGGGTGAGTTCCGGGCACTTGACTGCTTTTGCTGACAGGCGGCCTCTAGACCTTTCCATTGTTGCTTTAGTTTACATCATTTAAATATTGTGAAGCTCAAGTATGGGCTGGGGCTGCTTGTACAGTACGGTGCTTGACTTTTATCTACTGGGTCGATGCCCTTTTTAATTGGGTTGCTTTATTGTCAAAGAGCTCTTTAAACACTAAGTACCCATCAGTCACACTTGTCGACATTGGTCATTTTCCTCTGGAGTGTGTGAGAGGCAGTCTACAGAGAGCTTGGACGCACAGCCCTGAGACGAACAGGCTCTGCTGTTGAGTAGCCATGGTGGATGCCATGTACGCGCCCTGCTCAGATGCCCTTTGCTGGTCAGCCCGTCTCCCTGCTGCTGAGGCTGGCAGCGAGAGCTCACAGCGGCCCCTTTCTCTGGAGGGTTGGCCTTGAGGGAGGTGCCACACCGGGGGGAGTTACACTCCACTCTACCCTTTTGTACAAGGATATAAAAAGCCAGTACCCCTGCATAAATAGCAGATTGGATTCTCTCTTAAGCCTGTTGGCCTTTTTCTTTCTTTCTTTCTTTCTTTCTTTCTTTCTTTCTTTCTTTCTTTCTTCCTTTCTTCTCTCTCTCTCTCTCTCTCTCTCTCTCTCTCTCTCTCTCTTTCTTTCTTTTGGCAGTCCTTTATTCTTTACTTGTATTTTTTTTTTTGGGGGGGTAGTACTAAGGTTCCTGGAAGCCCTTCTACCTACAGGCTACACTTCCAGACCTATTTTTATACTTTTTTATTTGGAAACAGGGTCTCTTAAGCCAACGCGGCTGGCTTTGAACCTGCAAGATTCTCCTGTCTTCCTTTGCCTCCTAAGCATGGGGATTACAAGCATGCGCCACCACGCCCAGCTTGTATTTTTAAATATTTCTTTATATATATATACCAAGCACACTTATTTTATAATTTAGCTCTGACAATTCAAAATCTTTATGGGTCTCATTCTGCTGCCTGTTTTCCCCCTACCTGCTAAGTCCTGTACAAGATGGCTCATTGCTTTGCATGAATTGCGACTGGATTGAGAGTCCACATATTTTGAAACAATTTTTGTCCAAATTTTTAGGTCTGATCAAGTTTGAGCTTTTCTACTAAAGGTGATTTGGTTTATCTCTGCCAGTTGGGTACATCAACTCAAAATCAGGTTAAAATAGCCGAGCGTGGTGGCGCACGCTTGTAATCCCCGCGCTTGGGAGGCGGAGACAGGAGGATTGCGTAGGTTCGAAGCCAGCCTCTCTGGCTTGAGAAACCCTGTTTTCAAATAAAAATAGGTCTGGGAGTGTAGCCTGGAGGTAGAAGAGTTTCCAGGAACCCCAGTACCACCACCAAAAAAAAATTAGGTTAAAATAATTTGCTGCGCCAGATTTTCAGACAATGTTTATAGATCAGAATATATAGCCTTTGGAAAGAAAGAAAGAAAAGAAAGAAAGAAGGAAAGAAAGAAAGAAAGAAAGAAAGAAGGAAAGAAAGAAAGAAAGAAAGAAAGCTAGCTCAGAGCACATATTTCTCCCTCCATTCTACATTAAAGCTGATTAAAGTCAGTTTTTGTTTTGTTTTGTTGGTACTGCGGATGGAACCCAGGGGCATTGTACCGCCGAGCTATACCCTAGCCCTATTTTTAAGTCTTTTAATTTAATTTAACTTAATTTATTTATTATTTGTGGTACTGAGGATGGAACCCAGGGGCCTTCTACCTCTGGGCTACACTCCCAGACCTATTTTATATTTTATTTGGAAACAGGATCTCTTAAACCAGGGCTTTGAACCTGCGAGATCCTCCTGTCTCAGCCTCCCAAATGCTGGGATTACAAGTGTGCACCACCACGTCCAGCTTAAAGTCAGTTTGCCACTCTGATTGGGGTTAGATGATAGTTTTGATTTGCATCTCCCTGATGGCTAATGATGTAGAACATTTTTTCATGTGTCTATTGGCCATTTGTATCTTTTCTTTTGTGAAGTGTCTCTTCAATTCAGTTGCCCATTTCTTGATTGAGTTATTTGTTTTGCTAGTATAGAGTCTTTTGAGATCCTTGTATATTCTGGATATTATCCCTCTATCTGAGTGGTGACTGGTAAAGAACTTCTCCATTCTATAGACTTTCTCTTTAGGTTTTTGATGATTTCCTTTGATGAGCAGAAGCTTTTTAGTGTGATGTCATCCCACTTGTTAATCCTCGTTTTAATTTCCTGCACTTTATGTTAAGTGAGATCAGCCACGCACAGAAAGAGAAGGGACATATGTTTTCTCTAATATGCTCAAGCCAGGGAGCATTAGGGATACCAGAGGGACTCCAAATAATGGAGGGGAAACCTAGAAAGTAAGGGTAGGAGAGGAAGAAGGCTGAGGTTGATCAAAGAAGGCGCTACATTCCAATATGTGTGTAAGTGTGAATGTAGCAGTTCAACCTGGACACTCATTGTTGGAAGGGGGGAAGGTGAAGTGGGGGGTGGGCACCAAGCACTGTGTGACTATACGCCATTTTCTGCCGGGGTCCAGCCCTAGCAGAGTCGAGGTTCGTGTGTTGGTGAGGGGAAGCCGAGGTTGAAAATGAAAGAAGAATGACCACACAAATTAGATTCAACCTTCTTCATTTTATTTAGGATTTGTTATAATTTTTATATTTTATTTTTTGGCAGAGAAGCAAGGGCATAGCCATGCAAGCAAGATTGCCAAGGACGGAAAAAGTTATTTTTTTTTTATAGCGTTTAGGGCAAGGGTGCCAGACACTTAAATAATCACAGTGTGCTTTGTCTCGCCTCACAAGGCTGACTCAAACCTAATCTTACACAGTGGCTCTAACTAAGGTCAGTTTGAACTTAATGTTTGGCCCAATAACTTTATCCTTGGGAAAAAATCTTTGCTATCTGAGTCTCTCACAAGCCGCTGCCCATCAGTTTTAGTTATAATGTTTATACATAAAATTTTAATTATACATATTAATCCAAATAATCCTAAAATAATTTTTTATAAAAAGGAATGCTAGACATTCTTCATGGGGGATCTATGCCGTTGCGGATCCCCTGATGAAGCTTTTTTAAGATCTGCAAGAGATGCGGTAGCAATTTTCAATACAATCCACTTAAAAAGAAAAGAAAAGAAAAAAGAAAAAAGAAAAGAAAAAAGAAAAGAAAAGAAGGCCAAAATAAAGTCAGGTTTTTTTGTTTGTTTGTTTTTGTTTTTTTGTAGTCTTCTAGGAAGAGCTGGGAAGGTCTTTTGGGGATCCTGGCTTTATCCCTTATTAAACTCCTCAACTTGGCAGGAAAGACCTGGCCTTTGTCTCGTTTTATGTTCTTTGAGAATGTAACGACTAAAACTGAAGTTTATCTGGTTTAGTCAAGATGAAGCTTTTGAAGCTTGTTTCAATTCTCTGCCTGTTTCATTAGTTTGTCTGAGTAATCCTTACTTTCCTTTTTTTTTTCTTTTCTTTTTCTTTTCTTTTTTTTTTTAGGTATGGGAATGGCCAGGGGCATTCTACCTCCGAGCTACACCCCCAGCCCTATTTTTTATTCTTTATCCTGAAACAGGGTCTCACTGAGTTGCAAAAGGCCTCACTAAGTAGCTGAGGCTGTCCTTGAACCACGATCTTCCTGTCTCAGCCTCCCAAATGCTGGGATTGCAAGCGTGTGCCACTGTGCCCGACTAATAACCCTTACTTTCTTGTTAGCTCATTGACAAATTTTCTATATGGTGTGTGTGTGTGTGTGTGTGTGTGTGTGTGTGTGTGTGTGTGTTACTAGGGATTGAACTCAGGGGAATTCTACCTATAAACTATACCCCCCATACCCTCCAGTTGTTTTTTTTTCCCCTGGGGTGTGTGTGTGTGTGTGTGTGTGTGTGTGTGTGTGTATGTTACTGAGAATTAAACCCATGGTCATTCTATCTCCAAGCTATACTCCAAGCCCTATTTTTATTTTTTGGTTTTGAAACAGGCTATTGCTATGTTTCTGGGGCTGTTCTCCAACCTGTGATCTTCCTGTTTCAGCCTCCCAAGTACTGGGATCACAGGTGTGTACCACCATATCTGGCTCCAGTTCTTTCTTATTTTTAGTTTTGAAACCAGGTCTTGCTACCTTGCTGAGACTGGTCTGAAACCTGTGATCTTCCTGTCTCAGCTTCCCAAGTACGTGGTGATGCACACACACACACACACACACACACACACACACACACGTATATATTTGTGTGGGAGGTGGTAGTGGGGATTGAACACAGAGGGCATTATACTTCTGAGCTATACCCCCAGCTCTATTTTATTTTTTTACCTTGAAACAGGCTCTCATTAAGTTATACAGGACCTTTCTAAATTGCTGAAACTGGCCTTGAACCTCTGATCTTCCTGTCTCTACCTCCCAAGCACTGGGATTACAAGTGTACACCACCATCCTTGGCTTTCAGCCTGAACCTTTGTGTATGTGTATGCGTGGGACCGGGGATTGAACTCAGGGCATTCTGCCTCAGAGCTATACCCCCAGCTCTTTATATTTTTATTTTGAAACAGGGTTTCCTTCTGTTGCTAACAGCCTCACTGTTGCTGAGGTTGACTTTAAACCTGTGATCCTCCTGTTTCAGCCTCTCCAGTACGAGGATTACAGGTGTGTCTCACTGTGCGTGGCTCTAGAGTGCTTTGGTAAAGATGTTAATCAGATGTAAGTATTCCCAAGTCTAAAACCTTTCACTGGCTTCCTTTAGTATTTAGAAAATAAAGTCTAAACTCATTGCTCTGGCTTCCAGAGTCTGCATGGTCTCTTACGTGTTCTTGTCTCCACAGTGGCCTTCCAGTTTCTCAAATGCACAAAGCTTGTCCCGGCAGGATTTGCATTAGCTGTTTCTTTTGTTTGCTGTTCTCTGTCCTCAAGGTTGCTGCAGGGTGGCTCCTTCTGGTAATTCAACTGTCAGCTTGCGCTTCCTGATCCTAAATCTAAAATAGTCTTTCATTCATTCAATCTCACTCCATCCTTCTTTGCCTCTCTGCTCTGGTATTTTCCTTGTAGTTTATTTTACTGAGCTCCATGAGAGCAGGGACTGTGTTCTATTTTGTTCACAACTGTATTTTCAGTGCCTATAACAGAACCCGACCCACAGCAGAAACTCCATACATGCTTGCTCAATAGTGTCATGAACACGCTGAAAGCTGAGGGATGAAAAGAAGCCAGCTATTTTAAAAGTTTGGGGGAAAGCCTAGGCAGAGGGAACTGCCAGGGAGGAGGTCCTGAAGTTTGGTCTATTCTGGGCCTGGCAGAATGTCCTTTGAACTTGGAATTGAACCAGGAGGACAGGGAAATAGAGGAGAATGAAGAGGTGGGCAGGGGCAAGATAGCTTTGGTTTCTATGGTAAAGAGTTCGGATTTAACTTAAATTCAAATAAGAAGTCACTCAAGATTTCCGAGTAGGAGAGCAGCCATCTGATTTATGCTGTTTGAAAGATAATTCAACCTGAGTGACTAGAAATATGGAAATACCTAATGCCAGAGACAGGAAGTCACATCTATAAGAAAAGACTTGAGGGGTTGGGGAGATACTGATTTATTTTGGACATACAGAATTAGACTTATTGTACTTCTGATGAGGTTTTCCTAGTATCAGTACCAGAAAGAATTTATGAGTATAGAAGGAATTATAATACCTACCTCTGAGATACTGCAGCCAGCTAATTCAGTTGTTTATAAGAACCTGCTATTAAAGGTAGCTGGTGATCATAACGATAATGGGTAGCATGTATTGAGCAGTTTCTGTGTCAGGTCTTAAGTTAATCACTTCACAAACTTTACCTCTCTGAGGCATCATAACAACCCTTCACGTATTATCTGTGTTTTATAGGTGAGGAAACTAAGGTTAAGGAGCATACCTACCTTGTTGAAGGTCAATCGGCCAGAGGCCGATTCACACTCAGGTCTAGCCTGATGCCAAACTGTCCTTGAAACACTTTGTCATGCCGCATACATAATGAGAAATGTTTCTTGGATGACTGGTTATGTCCATCCTGCACAGAGATACTAAAACGCGGCTTTCTTTCAGATATCCCTAACGCTGTAAAACATTTAAATTTCATTTCAGTGCAGAAATCCATTCGAGAAATAATCTAAGTAAATTCATCAGTTTCTCTACACCAGGGAGACTGTATGTGGCCTTGGTATTTTGCAGAGAACAAACTGAGAGCTAACTTTTGGTCAACTCGATGTACAGAAGTGAATAGAAACAAAACTCGTTCTTCTCTTTGGATTTGGAATGTAGCTGCTGAAAATGACTACATCTGCCACCCAGTTTTCCTGGGAACCAGCGATCCAGTAGAAAGAAACTTGCTTTCCCAACAGCTGGAAACGCCAGAATTATAAAGGCGTCAAGAACTGAGGATGCCTTGTTCAGACTTTCACACGGGTCTTTCTGTTCCTTTCACAGAGGTCTCTTTTTCTTCAACATCCCGCATCTGCGGCTTGGAAGACTCTTTCTCTAGGACGCGACCGAGCCTTATAGGGAAGGATGGGGCTTCCCAACCTGTAAAGGGGTCTAGAAGAGACCTATTGTATCTGAAACACAATCCTATCTGAAATCCGGATAGTATTTATTGCTCCGCCTTTCAGAGTCTGCAGCAGAAGTAACAGGACAACAAACTTCAGTTTGACAGTGGAGGACAGCTTTGGGAGCAGAAGGGAACAAAGCCGGGGTGGTGGTGGTGGGGGGGGAGCTCAGCCACGCAGGAGGCGCTGGACCGCGGGGCTGCAGCTAGAGAGGGAGGGAGGCGGGGAGGGAGCGCCCTCCGCCCGCGCCGTCGCCCCGCCCCGCGCCGTCGCCATTGGCTGGTCCGAAAGACGCGGGGCGTGGCCTGTTTGAATGGGCGCGCCGGCGGCTGGGGCGCAGGCGCAGAGGGGCGCTGCGCGGAGCACGGGCGGCCGGGCGGCGCGCTGGACCCCGGGGTGGCGGCGCGGCGCGGCGGCGGGGGCTCCGGCGCTCTGGCCCACGTGACCTGCCGGGGGCGGACGCCGGGGGCGCGCACCGGCCTCCCGCGGTGCCCCTGCCCGGCCGGGGGAGGGACCCGGAGCCGGGCCGCGGCTCGGCGGAGTCCTCGGCGCAGCCCCGACCCGCCGGCCCGCGGGAGGTGAGTGCGCGGCGCCCCTTTGTCCCGGCGGCGGCGGGAACAGCCCGGGCGCCGGGAGGGAGCGCGGGCGTTTGCTTGTTAGAAACCTTTTAGGTGAGGGTAAGGCTGAAGCGCTTCGTCCCCTGGGTTTTAAAAACTGAAAAGTAGAAGGGGAGGCGGGGCCTCGGCGTATTCCGAGCGGAGCGGGGGTCCCGAGCCCCCGGGGCGCCGGCCCGGCGAGCGGCTCCCGCGCTCGCGATCGTCAGACTCGCCCACTGCTGGGCGCCAACCTGTTGACTTTCTATAGGTAGGCTGCAGTTGGTAGTAGCTGCAATAAAAGTTTTTAAAGTAAACGTAAAGTATTAAGAAAACCTTTTTCCTGAAACCCACAGATGATCTTCTTATAAAAAGTGGAAAGCCTATCATTTCCTTGTGTTTTAAGGGCCATGTAATCCACTCGATCATTTTGACTGGTATCATTTAAGCCCTGTTAAGGAAAACGAGTAAGGATGGAAATTTTCTTTCCCTTGATGCATAATTTAGCCGGACTGTAGGACTCCGAGAAGGAGGTTCTTGGCTTTCCTCTGAGGGTTTTGCACCGAGCGCTTGGTGGTGCGTGTCGGGTCGACGTGACAGCCCAGCTCATCCTCAAGCTGCCGCCTTGGAGGAGTGCGCCGAAGATCGCCGGCCTGATAGTAGCCCGTGCCATTGCTTTTGATAAATATCAGTACTGCGTGGGTTCTCACTCTTCAGAAGCAGCTCTGGTTGGTTGTGTAGAAGTAGAAAAGGGAAGATCATGTAGATTGATCCCGCCGTTGGTAACGAGGGTGGAGGTTACGGTAAGGGACCATCTCAGACCTTCTCTTCTTTACACCTTACCATAGATTCGTTTCCCCAAGCATTTCTTGGGCTGTTATTTATAATTTAAGGAGTAGACTGGTTATGAAGTTGAGTGATACTGTTGTAGAGATATTTTCCCCCAAACTTTCTTTGACTCAGCCAGTTTAGTTGCATTTTTTTTCCTTTAAATAAAGGAATCAGACAGCACTGTTACACATATATTTTAATATAAACCTGAGACTTGGTAGGAAGCTAATTACAACAGAGATACAATACAGTAACTTTCAAAATGGCCTTTTTGTGTATGAGGTGGGACTGAACCCAGGGACATTCTACTTCAAATACACCCTAACCTTTTTTTTTTTTTTTTTTTTTTTTGGTGGTACTGGGGTTCCTGGAAGCCCTTCTACCTCCGGGCTACACTCCCAGACCTATTTTTACATTTTTATTTGGAAACAGGGTCTCCTAAGCCAGCGCGCGCGCGGCTGGCTTCGAACCTGCGCGATCCTCCTGTCTCTGCCTCCCAAGCGCGGGGATTACAAGCGTGCGCCACCACGCCCGGCACACCCTAGCCTTTTAAAAAAAAGTTTTATTTTATTGTTTGGGTTTTGGTACTTGGGATTGAACCCAGGGGCATTCTACCTCCCAGCCTTTTATATTTTAAGAGGGTGTCACTGGGTTCTGAGGCTGACCTCAAACCTGTGATCCCCCGGTCTCAGCTTCCCTATTACTGGAATTACAGGCATGCCCAGTTTCAAAATGGCCTTTTCTTAAGCTAACATAGTTTCTAAGATGCACCTGAAAATAAAATTTTGTTAATTATCTGGTATTCTAAAATTGAAAACCTGACATAGATTTAGACTATTCTAAATCTACTCTAATGGGTTCTATTTTATAACAGTAGTAGCTATTATCATTATTGCTACTATATTTACTTTTCTGTCATGTACCAGAGCCAGGCACTTCATTAGGTGCAATATAAATTGTACCTGTAATCATCACAGCACATTATGCCCACACCAACTCTGAAAATTTAACTTAAAATAATGTAACTAATGAATCACTGCGCCTCCATTCAAACCAAGACCTGATCTCAAAGCACTTGCTGTAAGGCTTCTGTCTAAAAAACCGCATGTTGCTGGATCCCATTTGGAGGACAAACTTTGACTTCAAGATGCCTGTCGGTGCTGTGTTTTCTTGTGAGCTATGCAAAATAGTTCCATCCTTCTTTTAGAACTATTGTTTTTCTTTCATTGCTGTCTAAATTCTGTAACATCTTCAATAACCTTTTTGTGTGTGTGTATGGTGCGAGGGATTGAAACTCTGATATACCCCCAGCCTGATTTTTTTAAATTCTTTTTTTTTTTTTTTTTTTTTGATGGTGGTACTGGGGTTTCTGGAAACCCTTCTACCTCCAGGCTACACTCCAAGACCTATTTTATATTTTTATTTGGAAACAGGGTCTCTTAAGCCAGCACAGCTGGCTTTGAACCTGCACTGTCCTCCTTCCTGTCTCTACCTCCCAAGTGCGGGGATTACAAGCGTGTGCCACCACGCCTGGCTTAATCCTTTCTTTTGAAACAGGGTCTCACTAAGTTGCAGAGGGCCTCACTAAAAATCTGAGGCTGGCTGCGAACCCAGATCCTCCGCCTCAGTCTCCCAAGTACTGGGATTACAAATGTGAGTCACTATGCCCAGCTTTCAGTAACCTTTTAATCAATGTATAAAAACATTTATAAATCAAGAATAAGATGAAATAAGACTCTTCTGAGTTATTTGCATGAATATGAATATGCACTTTACAGTGGAACCAGAAATGTATTAAAGTCTGATATTTTCATAGTGTAGGATTCTTTGCTACTTTATGGTCTTATATTCTTCCCAGCTATGAAACCAAGAAAGTTTGTTGAGCCAGGCATGGTAGTGTACACTTGTAATCCCAGTACTTGGGATGCTGAGACAGGAGGGTTGCAGGTTCGAAGACAGCCTCAGCAAGTAGTGAGACTCTCATCAACCTAGTGACACCATTTCAAAATAAAAACACTAGGCTAGGGATGTAGCTCAGGGGTAGGATACCCTGGGTTTAATCCCCAGTACCAAAAAAAAAGTTTGTTGGACATCTGTTAGGTACAGAGCAAGGAGCTTGGTATTGTAAGAGAAGTCTTCCTTATCAAGAAGTTATCTTCAGAGTTTTTGCAGTAGCTTTCCCCCTGGTCTGTATGGTGCTGCTGATTTATTTTCCTAATGCAGATCCAACTTTGCTTTAAAAAAATGTTTTGTTCTTTGTTGAAAATAAAAACCTACAATAATGCCCATTGTATAAATACAACGCCAAATACGTGCTTCAGCCACGTGTTCAGGGTCTTACAGTTTGTCCTACATTTTCAGACTCCACTCTCACACCTCTTAACCCAGTATGCTTATCCTGGAACAGTCTATACATTCCTTCCTCCTTGCTTTTGCTGGAGCTATTTTCTTTGACTGGAATGCTTTCCTTCTGTTTGCTTAATAAGATCTGCCATCTTTCAAGGTGCAGTCTGGATTTCCTTGCTTCCAAAAATCTCTCCATGATCCTTTTTAATAAGAATTGACCTTCCTATATCATTTCATAACATTAAAACAAATAGAGGCTTTTCTTTTCCTATAGAATGGTGATAACTTTTCAGAAGATAGAGTCATGTTTGCTAGATTTTCTTATGGCAAATTTTAAACTCAAACTCTCCAGGAACCCATTTTTTTATGTTTTTCATCCTTTTGCATTTGGGATTTATTTCTGCTTTAAAATATGTTTTAAACTAGCCAGGCGTGGTGGCACATGCTTGTAATCCCAGTTCTTGGGAGGCTGAGATAGGAGGATCGTAGGTTCTTGGCCAGCCTCAGCTACTTAGGCCCTCTGCAACTTAATGAGACCCTGTTTCAAAATAAAGAATAAAAATGGGGCTGGGGGGTCTAGCTTGGAGGTAGAATGCCCCAGAATTCAATCCCCCAGTACCATATACACAAAAAAAGTTTGAAGCCAATTTTCCCTTGTTAAAGCTCTTTTGTTACAAGAACTGATTTATTGTCATTTATTAGCTGAAAAATGATGCTCGATAGAAAGAACCACTTTTCTGTTTTACTATTGAGGTTTTAAATGATCTTAGATATGTATTGAGTGATTGAAGCTGATGGTTGACCAACATTGGTACAGTAGTCCCCTCTTATCCATGGGAGATACTTCCAAGGTTCTGTTTATCTTGAGGTTTCAAGTATCATGTATGTATATGTATGTGTGTATAAAATTAGTATATTTTTATATAGACATAGATGGTAAACTTTAAAAAGTAGACACAAAAATTAATAATAAAATAGAACATTTATAACAATATACTGTAATAAACTTGCCAGCATATCTAGTGCTTTGGAGCCATCATTAAGAGAATAAGGAGCCGGGCGTGGTGGCGCATGCTTGTAATCTTTGCGCTTGGGAGGTGGAGACAGGAGGATCGCGCAGGTTTGAAGCCAGGTGTGCTGGCTTAAGAGACCCTGTTTCCAAAAATAAAAAAAGTATAAAATAGGTCTGGGAGTGTAGCCCGGAGGTAGAAGGGCTTCCAGGAACCCCAGTACCACCAAAAAAGAGAGAGAGAGAGAGAGAGAGAGAGAGAGAGAGAGAGAGAGGGAGGGAGGGAGGGAGGGAAAGAGAGAGAGAGAGAGAGAGAGAGAGAGAGAGAGAGAGAGAGAGAGAGAGAGAGAGAATGAATGAATAAGGGTTACTGGGACACAAAGGGTATGGTACAGCAATAGTCAGTTTGATTATCATGATAGCTAATTACAGAGTGGCTGACCTGCAGGTAGTGTATACAGCATGGATACACTAGACAAAGGGATGATTAATTTCCTCGGTGGAACTGTGAGAGAGTTTATCTTACTCAGAATGGTGTGCAATTTAACCTTTTTAAAATTTTTTAATTTTGTAGTACTGAAGATTGAACCCAGGGGTGATACTGAGCCATACCCCCAGCCTTATTTGTGCATGTGTGTGTGTGTGTGTGTGTGTTTTATTTTTTATTTTTGGTGGTCCTGGGGTTCCTGGAAACCCATCTACCTCCGGCCTACACTCCCAGACATATATATATATATATATATATATATATATATATATATATTTTTTTTTTTTTTTTTTTTTTTTTTTTTTTTAACGGGGTCTTTTAAGCCAGCAAGGCTGGCTTCAAACCTGCGCGATCAGGAGCTCCTGTCTCTGTCTCCCAAGCGCGGGGATTACAAGTGTGTGCCACCACGCCTGGCTTATTTGTGTTTTTTTTTTGAAACAGGGTTCTTACTAAGTTAATGAGAGTCTCACTACTTTCTGAGGCTGTCCTTGAACCTGCAATCCACCTGCCTCAGCCTCCCAAGTACTGGGATTACAGGTGTGCACCACCACACCTGGCTAAACCTTATGAATGTTTAATTTCTAGAGTTCTCCATGGAAATTTTTTGTACAGTAGTTGATTGTTGATAACTGAAACTGTGGAATTATGTATAGTAGAGGACTAGTATAGTAATAAGTGGCAGTGAGTCATGTTCTCTCATGGCTTGGTAACCACTTTTTCTCAAATTTGTACTCATTATTTCTCTTTTTTTAATCTTAGTATTTAGGAGGCTGTTTGTTTATTTTTGCAGTACTTTGGATGGAATCCAGGAGCATTCTGCCATCAAACTATACCCCAGCCCTATTTTTTTTATTCTTTATTTTGAAACAGGGTCTCACTGAGTTGCAGAATGCCTCATTAAGTAGCTGAACCTGAATCCTTCTGTCTCAGCCTCCCAAATGCTGGGATTACAGGCGTGCGCTACCACGCCTAGCAGCTGTTTATTTTAATTTTTTTTCTTTGAACCATTAACTATATCATGTTTGTCAAGTAATTTGAATAGACCATAAAATAAAATTTAAATACATATTCATTTATTAACAAAAAGATTACACATAGGAAGGGGAATGACATAAATATGTGTATATTTAGGTCGTTCTTTTTTATTTTTATTTATTTTTTACAATACTGGGGATTGAACCCAGGGACATTCTACCTCTAATCTCTGTCTTGAAACAGGATCTCACGCGGTTGCTGAGAGTATCACTTCTTGCTGATGGTGGTCTTGAACCCATGATCCTCCTGACAGCCTCACAAGTACTTAGATTACAGACAGAATTTGTCTTGGTCATTCTTTTTTGGTTGAAGTTGGGTTTAGTTTGAATCCTTAATATTTTGGGGTTGCAGACACTTCTTTTTGTAATCTCTTGGTTTTATAACCTGAATAGTCATTTGGAAAGTACTGAACATATAATTGGGTTGTTTAAATTTTAGAATATGTTTTTAAAAAGAGCTGTCATATCTTCTATAACTTTGTGTTTGTCTTTTGGCAGTACTGGGATTGAACCCAGGGGTATTTGAGTGCCAAGCTATGCCCCCAGCCCTATTTTTTAATTTTTATTATTTTTATTTTTTTGGTGGTACTTGGATTCCTGGAAGCCCTTCTACCTCAGGGCTACACTCCCAGACCTATTTTATTTTTGGAAACAGGGTCTCTTACGCCAGCATGGCTGGCTTCAAACCTGCGCGATCCTCCTGTCTCCGCCTCCCAAGCGCAGGGATTACAAGCGTGCGCCACCACGCCCAGCTATTCTTTATTTTTGAAACAGAGTCTAAGTAGCTGAGGGGCTCACTCAGTAGCTGAGGCTGGGAGCTAACCTGTGATCCTTGTACCTCAGCCTCCCAAGTACCGGGATTGCAATGCCTGGCTTTAATTGTAAATCATAATGAAGGTTGGAAGTTAAAACTTGGTGATTTCAGCCAGGTGTGATACACCATGCCTGTAATTCCAGTATTTGAGAGGCTGAGACAGGATGATTCCAAGTTCAATAAATAAAACATGAGGAAGACCCATGTTTTATTTATTTATTTTTTTGTGTGTGTGATACTAGGGATTGAATCCAGGGACATTCTACCTCCAAGCTACAGCCAGCCCTATTTTATTTTTTATTTAGAAACAGTATCTTAGTAAGTTGTTGAGGGCCTCACTAAATGCTGAGATTGGCTTTAACCTGAGATCCTTCTGTCTTAGCTTCCCAAGTCCTGGGATTATAAGAGTGCACCACCACATCCAGCTGAGACCATCTTCTAAAATAAAAAGGGTTGGAAAAGCTGGGCATGGTGGCACACAACTTGTAATCTCAGTACTTGGGAGGCTGAGACTGGAGGGTTGCAGATTTCATGGCCAGCCTCATCTACTTAGCAGGGCCTTCTGCAACTTAGACCCTATTTCAAAATAAAGAAAAAATGGGGCTGGGGGTACAGTTTAGAGGTAGAATGTCCTTGAGTTCCATTCCCAGTACCACAAAAACAAAAACACAGGGATGAGGTTGTAGCTCTCAGGGGTAGAAGACCCTGGGTTCAATCCCACATACCCAAACCAAACCAAACCAAACCAAAAAAAGCAAGCATACAAACAAATACTTGACGACTTCTCATTATTCTTTTATATCTAAAATGTCTGGTTCCTGGGCCTCTGATTCAGTTTTCTTATCCCAGTGAACAAATTTGCAATGCAATATTACAAATTTAACTATCTGCAAATTTAGTGTTAAAATACTACACTAGTTTATATACACACTAAATTACTTATGTAGTATGTTTATGTATATTTATATATATTACATTGTATAGATAATATATTTATATATACTTTGCTAGTGTGCATATATAAATATATGAACGTATATATTTATATATATATGAAGTGGGTTTGTTAATTTCATGTAATGTAGAGCATGAGTGAACATAGTTACTAAATTGTTTACTAAATCTAAACAAGAGTTCTTTTTTTTTTTTTTTTTTTTTGGTGGTACTGGGGATGGAACTCAGGGCATTTTACTTTCAGGCTACACCCCCAGCCCTATTTTTTATTCTTTACTTTGAAGCCGGCTCTCACTGAGTTGCAGAGGGCCTCACTAAGTAGCCGAGGCTGTCCTCGAACCGCGATCCTCCGGGCTCAGCCTCCCGAATGCTGGGATTACAAGTGTGCGTCACCACGCCTGGTTGAGAGTTCTTAAAATACTGAATCATGATTCAAGAATTGCTTTTTTGTTCAGGGAATATTTTAAGATACAAAATGCTACTGGCTTGGGGGTTTATGTTGCTCAGTGGTGGAGTGCAGGTGTGAGGCTCTGCTATTGGACCCCCGCTACAGTGGGGTATAAAATACTACTTAGTTGTTACAGAGATTATAATACGCTAGTAACTTTTTTGATACTTTTTCTGTAAATAGTAAAACCATATTAAAAATCATCCTTATTAAAATGATGAATAGCATTCTTTGCCTCCTTGCTTACTTACATTGTTTTAGGGCTGAGGATGTAGCTCAGCATGTGCGTGTCCTGCATTGGATCTCTAGCACTGTAAATAAACAACAACAAAATACAGCTGGCATAATTATTATTATTCTTTATTTACTTTTGGTGGTACTGGGGATGGAACCCTTCTGCCCCCCAGCTACACTCCCAGACCTATCTTATATTTTATTTGGAAACAGGGTCTCTTAAGCCAGCAAAGCTGGCTTCAAACCTGCACGGTCCTCCTGTCTCTGCCTCCCAAGTGCAGGGATTACAGGCGTGGGCCACCAAGCCGGGCTCTGGCATAATTATTTTAAAAGTAGTTGTCTATGCAGTTTTCACCAAGTAAGGTTTTGTAACTTCTATATACAATTGTTAACTTGTTAAACATGTAAATGGCAACATGTAAATGGCAAAATGTTTATATTTAATAAGTATAAATTTAACATTTTTATTTTTTTGGTACTAGGGATTGAACCCAGGGACATTCTACTTATTTTTAGTTTGAAACACTGTGTCACTAGGATAATGAGTCTAGGTACTTGCTAAGGCTGGCCTCAAACCTGCAATCCTCCTGTCTCAGCCTCCCAAGTACTGGTATTTCAGGTCTGCGATCCTCCAGTCTCTGCTTCCCAAGTGTGGGGGATTACAGGCGTGGGCCACCAAGCTGGGTTCTGGCATAATTATTTTAAAAGTAGTTGTCTCTGCAGATACCAGCTTGACATTGACCTCCTTTCATTATTACCAGTTGTCTATGCACACCCAGCTTAATAGTTTTAATGATTAGTAAAATTTGAAATTGCATTCTGATCTCATTGATGAGAAAATCATTTAAATATAATTTACTTTTTTTTGTTGTTGTTGTTTGTAATTTCCTTTTAAGGTAAAGAAATCCTAACACGTTTCCTTCTGCCCCGCTTTATGAGTAACAGGTTAAACCTCATAGTGGATTTAGGAAGGCACTCTGGTTTCTGGTTTAGCTATTGCGTAATCTAGGTGCACTTTGGAGCTACTATCCTGTATTTCTCTACTAATTCCTTTTAGCAATGTCTTTTTATTAAGGAAAAACAGTGGAATTCTGAACAAAAGGAAGAGAAATTTGTTGGGTTAATAGCTGCCACCTATATTTTCATCCTTTCTTAATAAAAAACATTACTAAAAGGAATTAGCATGGATGTTCAGAACAGTAGCTCCAGAGTACATCTAGATTACACAGCAGCTAAACCAGAAACCAGACTGCTTTCCCAAATCCACCATGAGGTTAGCCTGTTACTCCCAAAATGGGGCAGAAAGGTATTAGAATTCATTCAGTTTAAAATTAAATTGCATTCAGGGGCCGATGATGTAGCTTAGTGGTAAAGTGCTTGCCTGATATAAGTGGGGCACTGGGCTCAAGTCCCCGCACTGCAAAAAAAAAAAAAAAAAAAATTATACACACACACACACACACACACTTATAAGTTTTCTCATAATGTTAAAGCAAAACCTTATGTATTACATAATATTCTATTATTTAGTCCTGTGTAGACATTTGTGGCAAAGTTGTAAAGACAAGCAAATGTGAATGGTGAACAGAATCCATTTTAGAGATTACCGTAGAGAGGGAAGGAAAGCGATATTAAATTGGGGTCTCCGGGAGACTTTAAAGGCAGTGCTCAGCCGGGCGTGGTGCGCACGCTTGTAATCCCCACGCTTGGGAGGCAGAGACAGGAGGATCGTGCAGGTTCGAAGTCAGCCGCGCGCCCTGGCTTAGGAGACCCTGTTTCCAAATAAAAATATAAATAGGTCTGGGAGTGTAGCCCGGAGGTTCAAGGGCTTCCAGGAACCCCAGTACCACCAAAAATCAATCAATCAATCAATAAATAAAGGCAGTGCTCATGCTCTTTGTCTAGTAGCGTTAAATAAATGCTTACTGGTTCATTCTTTCAGCATACATGTATTTCCTAAGTTTCTTTTGTACTTATTTAGTAGTAATGAAATAATTATAAAGTGTTTAAATTACATTGAGAGCAAGTGAATAGTCATACAACTTAATTATCACTATATCTTTGAAGAAATTACAGAGTTTAGAATTGACTTATTTAATGACTAGACTCTCATTTGATTTGTTAGTAGCAGTTTTCAAAAGCATGAAGTATCATGATTTTGTTTTTAGTTACTCATATGAAACATTGTTTTCCTATGATTGTTTATGATGGGAAATCTGACCTAATACTAGTATATTTTAAACCAATTTTAAGAGCTGAAGTGCAGTTCTCAAAACACATCTCTCATATTCATGGTCTTGCTTAGAACTTCCCTGGTGACAGTCGAGCCCTCTGCTGTTTACTGCAGTGATTGACGTGGCTGCATCTGTGGAGTGAGCTGGGATTATGTGCAGCCCAGGGTTACTGGAGGTTATTCTTTGCAAGTAGGACGTCAAGCAAAGCATCTTGTATTCTTTTGCAGAAATGTTGCTGAAGTGCTGCTGAAAGGGCCAGAGATGCAAGGATTTGGGACACATTTTGAACCTTTAAGCTGTCCTGACATTGACCTCCTTTCATTATTAATAAAGAAGAAGCAGGAGCTTAGGATGTATTAACACCAACTCATTAATATACTAACCGGACAGTATCCTGCAAACAATTCTACACTGTAAAGAACTGGATTGACACAAAATAAAGTACTCTTATATTTTACTCAGCTTGTAATATGACTCCATGGAGGAAAATTTGATAAGCATGAGGGAAGACCATTCTTTTCATGTTCGTTACAGGTAAGAGCATTCGTTTCCTAGTGATGACTTTTAATACTTATCAGCTGTGGTTCGTCTCTTCTGTAGACAGTGTTTTCTTTTTGGTGTGGTGGTTGTCTTTCCTTTGTGTGGGAAAACAGTAGTAGAGATCCCATTGTGTACTGTGGTTTGTTTACTAATGTTCTCTGCAAGAATTATGAGTAGTTACCTTATATAACTTTTTATATGATGTAAATATTAAAACTATATTTCAAAATCGTTGATAGCTTTTCTGTGTGGTCAGGACTTGTGTTATAATTTTCAAATGTTAATCTTTCATAAATGATTTTTTTTAAAGAAATGGGTATTAAATAAAGTTGGAAAGGGTGGGTGCCTTCTGAATATGACAAATCAACAGCCAGTTTAATATTTAGTGATATTAATGATATTTCTGATACAATAGTAGCAAAGCAGGCATATCTACACAATTATTATTACTTAACATGTATACTGGAAGTCATGGTCATTGCATTATACCATAAAATTAAAATAGTAAGATGATTAGATAATGGTAGGTTCTTTATTAAAACTGTCAGAAAGTTAAAGAAAGCGATAACAGAAATTTATAGCAATGAGTATAATTAAAATCTCTGAGTGAAAGTGTTTGCTACCAAGTCTTAGATGCCTTATTATATGTTTAGAAAGTAACGAGACTTACTATCCCATGAAGTAGACGATTCATTTATATAGGAAAGGTAAGGACATTTCTGCTAAAAATAGAAAAGTTTCAGCCAGGTGTGGTGGCACACGCTGGTAATCTCAGTACTCGGGAGGCTGAGTCAGGAGGATCGCAGGTTTGAAGCCAGCCTCGACAACTTAGCGAGGCTCTCCACAACTTAGACCCTGTTTCCAAATAAGAAATAAAAACAGGCTGGGGGTTTAGCTCAGATGTAGAATGCCTCTGGGTTCAATCCCCAGTGCCCCCCCCCCCCCCCCCGCGAAACGTTTCAAATAAAGGAGAATTGCAAAACATTTAACATAAGATGAATTCTTAGTATGGGTTGCCCTTGCCCTGTTGTTGAGGCTGTGTTTCCAAAAACCTGGGAGTTATATATTTTCTTCCATTCTCATTCTGTTTATCCAGCTTGAAGTATTGACAGTTTGGCCTCCTCTCTAATCCTCAGATCCATCTATTCATCTGTATCCTTCCTAGTTAAGACTGTATAGTTAGGGCCCCAGTACCTTCCCTCTAGATTCCCCCCATTCTCCGTTCCTACCTTCTTGGAATTCATCTTTTTAATTTCCCACTAGAGGGATCAGTCTAAAAGAGCTAATCGTGGCCGGGCGTGGTGGCGCACGCTTGTAATCCCTGCGCTTGGGAGGCGGAGACAGGAGGATCGCGCTGGTTCGAAGCCAGCCCCGCTGGCTTAGGAGACCCTGTTTCCAAATTAAAGAAAAAAAAAAAGTATAAAATAGGTCTGGGAGTGTAGCTCGGAGGTAGAAGGGTTTCCAGGAATGCCAGTACCACCAAAATAAATAAATAATAAATAAGTAAATAAATGAGCTAACCATGCATCCTCTCTGCTTAATACCTGAGGTGGCGCCTAGTTATCTGTAGCAGAGTCAAGTTTAACAGCGTGTGCAAGATCTGCCATTATTTGCCTTCTGCCTGCCCCAGAGGCCTTACTTCCTGCTGTTCCACACCTTGCACTTTGAGCTCTATTTCTCTCTACACGTGACGTTGTTTCATGTCTCAGTGCTTTTACTGATGCTATGCCCTATGACCTGAATTTTATTCCCATTTCCTTTGTTTACCTAATTATAATCAATATCCAAGATTCAGCTCAAAGTTTATCTCCTAGAAACCATATCCAAACTGTTTCATAATTTGGCTGTGTGCCCTACTTGTGGTCACATTATGACCTACGCATGTCTCTTAGCACCAATTATATTAAAATACAATGCATCTGTTTTGATGACTTTTTTTCCTTCTCACTTTTCTTTTTTGTTTTTATAGTACTAGGGATGGAACCCAGGGGCATTCTACCTCCAAGCTACACCCCCCAGCCCTATTTTTTATTCTTTATCTTAAAACAGGGTCTCACTGAGTGGCAAAGGGCCTCACTGAGTAGTAGCTGAGGCTGTCCACGAACCACTATCTCCTGTCTGAGTCTCCCAAATACTGGGATTACAAGCGTGCGCCACCACATCTAGCTCACTTTTCTTCATTATCCCCTTAGGGCAGCCTTGATATTTGAGGTGTTATATGGAGCTATGTCCATTGAACTTCATTGGACATAACCAAACTAGCAAGATATCTGTTTTGCTGACATTTTGAAGAATGGCCTGTTCCCTGATACTGTAAAGAGCAGTAAATAAGGCAGAATGGATTATACTCCTGCCCCTGGGAAGATCTTAGATTTGCCCTTTGTCATGATACAGCACAGGCCAAACTTGGATGCATATTGTTATAGGCCTTCACCAAAGCAAAATGAAAATTCTCTGTTCTGTAAGTTTGTACCAAACAAATCCCAGACTTTGTCAGTGCTCTGGGATCCAGCACCCCATATGCTGATTGGATTATTGTATAATTGCCAGAAATGGCTCACACATTTCTGTTACAAGTGTGCACGCCATGCCCAGCTGCATGTAATGTTTTACCCATCTGGTTCTTTGATTGTATAGTCCTCATGTGTCCTTGGAAGGGGTTCCATGGCACAGTGAGGCTGTAATTTTGAAATGGAATATTTCTTACAATGCACCAATTTTAAAAAATGGAAACATTTCCTTGAATACTAAGAAACCAACTAAGGCATATCAAAATGATTTATGATTTTTTTTTTTTTTTTGTGGTACTGGGGTTCCTGGAAACCCTTTTACCTCCGGGCTACACTCCCAGACCTATATATTTATATATATATATATATATATATATATATATATATATATTTTTTTTTTTTTTTTTTTTTTTTTTTTTTTTTTGGAAACAGGGTCTCTTAAGCCAGCAAGGCTGGCTTCGAACCAGCGCGATCTTCCTGTCTCTGCCTCCCAAACGCGGGGATTACAAGCATGCGCCACCAGGCCCGACTAATTTATGAAATATTTTGCATCTATTTGGGAAGTTAGCCGTGTATAGCAAAATGGAGTTATTTTATTTTTGCAGTACTAGGGCATGAACCCAGGGGCGTTCTACGTCCAAGCTACACGCCCAATCTATTTTTTTATTCTTTATTCTGAAATAGGGTCTCACTAAGTTGTAGAGAACCTCACTAAGGAGCTGTGTGGCTGGCCACAAACCTGCGATCCTCCTGTCTCAGCCTTCAAAGTATGGGATTACAAGCGTGCGCCTCCATGCCCGGCTGGAGTTTGTTTTTAAACTTTTAAAAATAATTATTTTAAGGAAATACTAATTTTTTAGTATGATGATAAATTCTGGAAAAAAAACTTGTATGTTATATTTACAAATGAAATCATGCTTTATGGAATGTGTTTCAAGATTATCTGGGCCGGGCGTGGTGGCGCACACTTGTAATCCCAGCATTCGGGAGGCTCAGACTGGAGGATTGCGGTTCATAGATGACCTCAGCTACTTAGTGAGGCCCTGAGACCCTGTTTCAAAATAAAGAATAAAAAATAGGGCAGGGGGTGTAGCTCAGAGGTCAAATGCCTCTGGATTCCATCCCTAGACCCATACACACACACACACAAAGATAATCCTGTTGGAGATGTGAAGATGAGACATTGAAAATATGTACTGGCAATCGCTGAAGTCTGAAGATGGCTACCTTGAGATCATTGTGCTAGTCTCTGTGTGTTTGTATTTCTTTGGGTATGTCCTTGTTCATGTCTTACTATGGATAATAAACATTTCAGTATTTTAATATTGTGAAAGTGGCACTGTTGTATACAAGCAGTAGAGAAGTAAAATTTGGTATTGAACTCTTTAACTTTACTAGGTAAGTGTAGTTAATAGTATTCTTTTCTGAAGAATAGTTTGAGGTATCTTGGAGTGGTAGAAAGAGCGCTGAATTTGGCGACAAAGATAGCATTTCCTTCCTCAGCTTTGCTGTTGTCTGACCACTGTAAGTTACTTAATATGCCTGAGCATCAATTTCCCCCTCTGCAATAATACCTACTCAGGAGAATTGGGGTTTTTTTTTGTTTGTTTTTTTGTGGTACTGGGGATAGAACCCAGGGGCATTCTATCTCCGAGCTACACCCCCAGCCCTATTTTTTATTCTTTATTTTGAAAACGGGTCTCACTGAGTTGCAAAGGGCCTCACTAAATAGCTGAGGCTTTCCGCTAACTACAATCCTCTGGTCTCAGCTTCCCGAATGCTGGGATTACAAGCGTGCGCCACCGCACCCAGCTCAGGAGAATTGTTTTAAGAATTAAAGTTGATATATGTTAAAATTACTTTCTTGCCAGGCCTGGTAGCGCACGCTTGTAATCCCCGCGCTTGGGAGGCGGAGACAGGAGGATCCTGCAGGTTCGAAGTCAGCCGTGCTGGTTTAAGAGACCCTGTTTCCAAATAAAAAAAATATATAAAATAGGTCTGGGAGTGTAACCCTGAGTTAGAAGGGTTTCCAGAAACCCCAGCACCACCAAAAATAAATAAATAAATAAATAAATAAATAAATAAATAAATAAATAAAATAATGTAAATCCTGCTGAAGCGACATACATGCAGCATAGCAGTTGGTGTCCCCGCTGCTTCCTCCCTGCCTCCTCCTTCCCAATACAGTGTACTGAGATTGACGTTGGTATTTTCACATATGTACACATAGCTAATAGTAATTCTTTCAATGAACCTCACTCTTCTCTGTAGCCTTCCTTTACCACCGGTGCGGTGGCACACACCTGTAATCCCAGTACTTGGGAGGCTGAGACAGGAGGAGTACAGGTTTGAGGCCAGTCTTAGCTACTTCCCCAGCAACTTAGTGAGACCTTGTTTCAAAATAAAGAAACAAAAGATAGGGATGGGGTGTAGCTCAGAGGTACTTGTGCACTTCCCCAGTACTAAGATAAAATAAAGCCGGGTGTGGTGGCACACACTTGTAATCCCAGTGTTCGAGAGTCTGAGACCGGAGAATCATGGTTTGTGGACAGCCTCAGCTACTACTTAGGCCCTCCGCAACTTAGTGAGATCCTGTTTCAAAATTTAAAAAATAGGGCAGGGGGTGTAGCTCGGAGGTCATATGCCCCTGGGTCCCATCCCCAGACCTAATAATAATAATAATAATAATTAATAATAATAATAATAATACAAATCTAGTGTGGATGAAAAGGTAAAATTTTTTTGGTACTGAGGATTGAACCTAGAGGTATTTTACCTCCAAGCTATACCCCAGCCCTTTTTTATTTTTATTTATTTATTTATTTTCTTGTGGTACTGGGGATGTACCTCTGAGCTACACCCCCAGCCATATTTCTTATTATTTACTTTGAAACAGGGTCTCACTGAGTTTCAAGTAGCTGAGGCTGGTGGTGAACTGTGATCCCCCTTGTCTCAGTCTTCCAAATGCTGGGATTATAAACATACACCACCACGAGTGGCTCTTTTTTTTTTTTTTTTTTTTGGTGGTACTGGGGTTCCTGGAAGCCCTTCTACCTCCGGGATACATTCCCACGGGCTACACTCCCAGACCTATTTTATATTTTTTATTTGGAAACAGGGTCTCTTAAGCCAGCGCGGCTGGCTCCGAACCAGCGCGATCCTCCTGTCTCTGCCTCCCAAGTGCGGGGATTACAAGCGTGCGCCACCACGCCCGGCGTTTATTTTTTGTTTTGAAACAGGGTCTTGCTAGGTTGCTGAGAGTCTTGTTACATTGCTGAGGCTGTTCTTGAAACTGTGATCTTCCTGTCACAGCTTTCCAAGTACTGGAATTACAAGGGTGTAACACAATGCCTAACTAAAATATTTTGAAGAAATTAAAATAACATGAATTTAGCCGGTTGTGGTCATGCACTCTTGTAATCTCAGCATTTGGGAGGCTGAGACAGGAGGATCGCGGTTCACAGACAGCCTCAGCTACTTAGTGAGGTCCTTTACATCTCAGTAAGACCCTGTTTCAAAATAAAGAACAAAAAAATACAGCTGGGGATGTCACTTGGAGGTAGAATGCCCCTAGGTTCCATCCCTAGTCCTGCAAAATAAATAAATAACATCACTTTGTGCAGAAACTCAGAATTATCCCTAGAAAGTTCAATCCATAATAGCAAAAATGAAAACATTTCAATCAAAGGTAGTCATGTTTATAGCTATTAGAAATATAGTTCCTTTAGCCAGGAGTGATACACATGCTTGTAGTCCCAGTACTTGGCAGGCTGAGAAAGTAGGATCTCAGGTTTGAGGCCAGCCTGGGCAACTTCGCTAGGCCCTCTACAACTTAGTGAAACCTTGTTTCAAAAAATAAAAATAAAATAGAGCTAGGGGTATAGCTCAGAGGTACAATGCTCCTGGGTTTAATCCCTAGTACCACTAACAAATAAAATACAGTTTCTTTAATGATATAATTAGATAGGTTATTAGGACAAATAGAAGAAGCTTTGCATGTGGTATATACTTTAATGGAGAGCTCTTTTCCTGTTTTGTACCCACCCCTTCTCCCCAACCAGCACATACACACAGGATCAGACCCAGTGTGTACATGCTAGGTGAGCACTCTGCTGAGCTACACCCCACCCTCTGGTATGTTCAGGGTATGTTCTTTGTTTTCAACCCAACTGGTAAACGAATGAAGTAACTTTAGTCTCTTACAGAGAGAGAGAGGATATGAAATTACTTTCTCAGTTACTATTTAATGATCTTCTAAAAAATTGATAAGCTAACCTGCCCTATTTTGCAATTACATATGTTTGATTGAGATGTTAGAGATTTTGCCAGAATATTGGCTTCTTTTCTAATAAAATATCTCAGCCATAGTATATCTCATAATTAACAATAACCTAAAGAGCTTTGGACTTTGTTTCCAGCATTAATTACTAAAATGACATTTCAAGGGTAGTTTCTCCTATGGACTTGGAATATTGCATGGAGCCCTCAGAGTTCCAGTTTGCTATGACTGTTTCTAATGGTAATTATGTAAAATGAGTTTTTGAGGAGGGAGGTTGATGGCACAGGAGCATTCTACCTCTTAGCTGTACTTCCAGCCTTTTTTTTCTTTTCTTTTTTCTCCTTTTCTCTTTCTCTCTCTCTCTCTCTCTCTCTCTCTCTCTCTCTCTCTCTCTCTCTCTCTTTTTCTTTTTGTGGTACTGGGGATAGGACTAGGGGCATTCTAACTCCGAGCTACACCACACCACCAGCCCTATTTTTTAGTCTTTATTTTGAAACAGTGTCTCACTGAGTTGCAAGGGACCTCACTCAGTAGCTGAGGCTGTCCACGAGCTGTGATTCTCCTGTCTCAGACTCCTAAACTGGGATTACAAGAGTGGACCACTACGCCTGGCTCCTCCAGCCCTTTTTTATTTGTTTTGTTTTCAAGGTTTCGTTAGGCTGCTGAGAGTCTTGTTACATTGCTAAGGCTATCCTTGAAACTGTGATCCTGTCTCACTCAGCCTCCCAAATACTGAGCCTACAGTGTCCTGGCTATAAAATGCCTTTTTTTTTTTTTTTTTTTTTTGGTGGTACTAGGGTTCCTGGAAACCCTTCTACCTCCAGGCTACACTCCCAGACCTATTTTTTTTTAAATATATTTTTATTTGGAAACAGGGTCTCTTGAGCCAGCAAGGCTGGCTTCGAACCTGTGCGATCCTCCTGTCTCCCCGCTCCCACGTGCGGGGATTACAAGCGTGCGCTACCACGCCCGGCCTAAAATGCCTCTTTAAAGGCATGTAACTCTGTGATATCATTCAGCCTATAGTCATATTTTGTTGACTGTTAACATCATTTGTATTGATGGTTCTAGTGTTATGTTAAGTCCAGAAGTTCAGTTATTTATAAACATCTTACATACAAATACCCACTTCTGCCTCATCCCTAACTTCCTGGCCAGCTACCCAGTCACCCTGGACTGCCTACTGCTGCTGTAGGTATTTCACACCTCTCCCTCAGAGAAACCATAGACCATGCATAGTGGCATGTAATATTTTAAACCAATACTTTATCAATAGACATTTGTTAGAAATTTTTTGCTGACTATCTTTTTATATATATCCTTTGAATTTGTGTATGTATACCCTTAAGGTCAAGTCTTAGCAGTGAAAGTGATTGGTGTATATTTTTTCACATAATTAGTATGCTGAGATTAAAATTTTTAGTAGGAAATGTATGTTATATGTGTGTCTTTTCTAATTTTTCTTAAAATTCCTAGAATTTCACTACGTTTAGTATTTGGACAAATTAAGTCTATTTCGGAATTCTTACCTAATAAAAGAATCCTGTAATAGAATCACTGTTTTATATATAAGTTTTTTAACCCATTTTTCTTTACACACAGAATATGCCAATAACTTAATGGCATCGTGTGTGTGTGTGTGTGTGTGTTTTGCTGGAAATGTGGTGCTGGGAATTGAACTTAGGAGCATTCTACCTCTGAGTCATACCTCCAGCCCTATTTTATTTTTTATTTGGAAATTGTCTCAGCAAGTTGCTGACAGCCTCACTAAATTGCTGAGGCTAGCTTTAAACCTGTGGCTGTCCTGTCTTAGCCTCCCAAGTACTGGAATTTGGCACCTCATAACATCTTAAAACGGAATATTCTTTCAAGAAGTTTCTCATTTTCAGAAATGTAGTTCTAAAGAGCAGTTTTCACTTGTGAAAGAAAAATAATAAGCTTTATTTATCTACCTCCAAGCTATACCTCCAGACCTATTTTATATTTTATTTGGAAACAGGGTCTCACTAAGTTGCCAAAAGCCTCACTAAGCTGCTGAGGCTGGCTTCAAACCTGCGGTCCTCTGGTCTCAGCCTCCCAAGTACTGGTATTACAAGCATGTAACACCACGCCTGGTTTAAATATAGTGATTCAAGGCTTCTCTGGTGGTAGCTCATGCTTGTAAGCCCAGTACTTAGGAGGCTGAGACGGGGATTGCAGGTTTGAGGAGTCTCAGGAAGAAGAGAGTCTCCTCAACCTACTGAGGCCCTATTTCAAAATAAAAGAATAGGGCTGGGGGTGTGGCTTGGAGTTAGAAAGCTCCTGGGCTCAAATCCCCAGTAACACGATGGATGGATGGATGGAAGGAAGGAAGGAAGGAAGGGAGGGAGGGAGGAAGGAGTGTGTATGTTCTTTGTGTCTAAGACAGAAAAAGGTGGGAGAGAGAATGGGTGGATGGATAGAGCAAAATATTAACTATATAGATTTTACCTTCCCAGGCATTTCTTACTCTCCCCAAACTCTCAGGAAGGTCATAGTTCTGGCTGAGCTCAGTAGTTAAGAAAATACTGGTTTAGGTTCTGTCACTACTAGTTTGCTCTGGATGGACCTATTAAAATGAGCTCCTAGCCAGGCATGGTGGTGCAGGCTTGTAATCCTGGTACTCGGGAGACTATAACAGGAGGATCCCCGGTTCACAGCCAGCCTCAGCTACTTAGTGAGGCCGGCCCTCTGCAATTTAGTGAGATCCTGTTCAAAATAAAGAATAAAAAAAATAAGGTTGAGGGTATAAATAAGAGGTAGAATGCCCCTGGATTCAATCCCCATTACTGTCAAAAACAAAACTCCCAAGAGCTGGGCGTGGTGGCGTATGCTTGTAATCCCAGTACTTGGGAGGCTGAAACAGGAAGATCACAGGCTCAAAGGCATCTTTAGCGACTTAGAATGCAACTTAAAGAGACCCTGTTTCTTAATAAAATAGGGTGAGGAGTGTAGCTCAGATGTAGAATGCCCCTAGGTTCAATCCCCGGTATTACACACACACACACACACACACACACACACACACACACACACACACACACTTCCATATAGCAGATCCCTAAGGCCCAGAAACTTGAATAAGCAAATTAGCTCTTGGCTGGACATGGTAGTACATGCCTTAATCTCAGTATTTGAGAGGCTGAGACAGGAGGACCACGGGCTCAAGGACAGCTTCAGTAATTTAACAAGACTTTCAGCAATTTAGACCCTGTTTAAAAAGGCAAAAAATAAAATAGGCCTGTAGATGTAGCTTGGAGGTAGAATGACTCTAGGTTCAATCCCCACTACCACACAAAAAACTTATCCTTTGGTATAAATAACTATTCTTATCAATAACATATATACTTCAATTAGAGAGAGAACTAAGGTTGCTTGTTTGAGCAAGAGTAGCTACATTGTCCACATTTAAATTATGTTCCTGGTGGTTAAAAACACTGATGTAGTTGTAACGTTGAGTTGTAAATGTCTGCCCTGTGTAATTTTGTAGAATGGAAGCTTCTTGCCTAGAGCTGGCCTTGGAAGGGGAGCGTCTGTGTAAATCGGGAGATTGTCGTGCTGGTGTGTCGTTTTTCGAAGCTGCCGTTCAGGTTGGAACTGAAGACCTAAAAACACTCAGTGCTATTTACAGCCAGCTGGGCAATGCTTATTTCTATTTGCATGATTATGCCAAAGCATTAGAATACCACCATCATGATTTAACTCTTGCAAGGTAATTAATTTAAGCTTTTTAATATTTAATAAGTAAATAATTTATTACTTTAAAAATGTTTCCATTTAACTAAAAAAACTAACAGTGTATTCAGTGAGTTCTGTCTTAATAGCATCACTTTTGAAAACTAATCTCTAGACTAAACAGAGTTCAGTTAAATAAGTGAACAATGTGAAATGACCCTAGAGTTTAATTAAATGAATGAAAACTAAATACAGAAGTGCTAAGTTTCTGATTTTTATTTAAAGTAGGTTTCAAGGCTAACAGGCCATCCTTAAGCATGCCAGTTATTCTCTAGGAAAACTGAAGCCTGCCTGCTTCATGTTTTAATGTCATTTATGTTCTTAACACCATTTGCTTTTTTTTCTTACCCCCCCTCCAGGACCATTGGAGACCAGCTGGGGGAAGCCAAAGCTAGTGGTAACCTGGGAAACACCTTGAAAGTTCTTGGGAATTTTGATGAAGCTATCATTTGTTGTCAGCGACACCTAGATATTTCCAGAGAGCTTAATGACAAGGTAATAAGAAAACATTAGTTGGCAGGCCAGATGCCAAATGGTTTCTCTGAAATTGCTCTCTTGATACTGTTTATTCTGTAGTTTGTCTAAAAAAGTATTCCTAGACAAATAGTAAAACAGAAGACAAAAATTTTGAGAGAAATAGTGAGAGGTCTTTCTTTTGTAAGGAATCATATGTTTGATTTTGTGTGGATGGATGTTCAGTGCAAATTTCTGTACCTGACAATAATATCAAGACTATTACAAATACATGTGGCAAGCATTATAAATACCTGGCATCTGATTTCAAGATGTAGACTTTCCTGGTATCTTTATCCAGGTGGGAGAAGCAAGAGCACTTTACAATCTTGGAAATGTGTATCATGCCAAAGGAAAAAGTTTTGGCTGCCCTGGTCCCCAGGATGTAGGAGAATTTCCAGAAGAAGTGAGAAGTGCTCTGCAGGCAGCTGTGGATTTTTACGAGTGAGTAGGTTGTACTATATATTCTCCACCCAGGATTGTTTTTTTTTTTTTTGGTTTGTTTGTTTGTTTTTTGTATATGTTTTTGCTTTGTTTTGTTTGGTACTAGGGATTGAACCCAGGGGGATTCTACATAGGAGTTAAACCCTTACCCCTATTTCTTTCTTTTTTTCCTTTTTCTTTTTTTTTTTTTTTTGGTGGTACTGGGGATGGAACCCTTCTACCTCCAGGCTACACTCCCAGACCTAATTTATATTTTATTTGGAAACAGGGCTTTGAACCTGCGTGATCTGCCTGTCTTCACCTCCCAAGCATGGGGATTACAATCATGTGCCACCATGCCCAGCTCTTTTTTGTGTGTGTGGGTCTGGGGATGGAACCCAGGGGCATTTGACCTCCAAGCTACACCCCTGCCCTATTTTTATTATTTTGAAACCGGGTCTCACTGAGTTTTAGAGGGCCTCACTAAGTAGCTGAGGCTGTCCGCGAACCGGGATGGTCTCAGCCTCCCGAACGCTGGGATTACAAGCATGCGCCACCACGCCTGGCTTCATTTTTTATTTTGAAACAGGGTCTTGCTAAGTTATTGCCCACTAGCCTGGAACCTGCAATCTTTCTATCTCAGACTTAATAAATTCTTCAGTTTGGCAAAAGTTTTAAAATTATGGACTAACAAAGCTGTGTACAGTGTTTTATGCCTATAACTCCAGTACTGGGGAGGCCGAGACAGGAGGATCGTAGGCTCGAGGCCAGTTTGAACCTAGGGGCATTCTACCTCCGAGCTATATCCCCAGTCCTATTTTTTATTCTTTATTTTGAAACAGGGTCTCACTAAGTTGTGGAGGACCTCACTAAGTAGCTGAGGCTGGCCATGAATCTGTGATCCTCCTGTCTCAGCCGCCAAAGTACTGGGATTACAAGCTTATGCCACAATGCCTGTTTTAAAACAATGACTGGCGTACTTCAGTCCCCAGTAACACACACACACACACACACACACACACACACACACACACACACACACACAGAGTAAACCATCAAACCAGTTGCTTACGTTGTGTAGGTTTAACAGTGTATTGGCAGTACTCTGCAGTCTTCATTTAAACTGCAGACCAGTGCCCCTTTGTGGCAAAAAAAAGAAATATCAATGGTTAGTCTAAATTATTTGGAGTAAATTTAGTCCTTTGCCAATAAAATTTCATAGAATTTCTCAGCTATAGGATTTCTAAGATTATCTGTCTTTGATTCTGGGAAGAAAGCTACCTGAATCATCCTCTATCATAGATGTATTAAAAATGTTACACATTATGGCTATAAGCTTACTTGAATTTTCTTCTGATAAAAATAATCAGGAGACAGAAGGATCTGGGTTCGCGGCCAGCCTCAGCTACTTAGTGAAGCCCTTTGCAACTCACTGAGACCCTGTTTCAAAATAAAGAATAAAAAATAGGGTTGGGGGTGTAGCTTAGAGGTGGGATGCCCTGGGTTCCATCTCCAGTACCGCAAAAAAATAAATAAGTATTAATTAGATGTGTATGTCCATCATTGAGGACTTTTCCCAGATTTACTTTTCACACTTTATGTTTTCACCCAGGGAAAACCTGTCATTGGTGACTGCTTTGGGTGACCGAGCTGCCCAAGGACGAGCCTTTGGGAATCTTGGGAATACACACTACCTCCTGGGCAACTTCAGGGATGCAGTCATATCTCATGAGCAGGTAGAGACGGAGGGCTCTGGAGTCCGGCCATTGCACTCACCAAATTTTAAACAGTGATTATTCTGCAGTCTTATTATGGCTACATCTAATTAAAATTTTTGTTTGAATTTCAGCGTCTCCTCATTGCAAAAGAATTTGGAGATAAAGCAGCAGAAAGAAGAGCATATAGCAACCTTGGGAATGCATATATATTTCTTGGTGAATTTGAAACTGCTTCTGAGTACTACAAGTTAGTCTAATACTTTTATAAATAAATGTCAGATGTGGCTTTAGGCACTTTCCCTAAAATCACAGGCTGTGGGTTTGATACTTGGTTTTGGTTGCGTGCTAGCAGCAGGGCCCTCAGCTTCTAAGCCTCAGCCTCCCCATGTGTAACAGGAAATGTCCGTCCCTTGATTTGGGGATTGTTGTGAGGATCAAATGGAGGAATATACTAAACACATAGCGTAGTATCTGCACAAAGCACTCAATGAATGTTACTGTACCTAAGATTTAATAGTATTATGGTCCCTTTTAATTAGCTTTTTACCTTTAAAACTAATTTTTTGTTTGGTTGTGTGTGTGTGTGTGTATGTGTGTGTGTGTGTGTGTGTGTGTGTGTGAAACTAGAGATTGAACCCAGGGGCATTCTACATCTGAGCTACACCCACAGCCCTAATTTTTATTCTTAATTTTGAAACAGGGTCTCACTTAGTAGCTGAGGCTGTCCACAAACCTGCGATTCTCCTGTTTCAGCCTCCAAAGTACTGGGATTACAAATGTTTGCCCCCATGCCCGGCTTTAATGTTTTGTTTTTTTTTTAATGAATTCTAAACCTTCAAAATCTTAAACCTGTTTAGTATGTGTAGTGTATATATGTTTTATTTCACCTAGCTATTTTGGGAAAGGCCAAAAGAAAGCCTGATAACAAAAATACACCCTGGTGTCCGGAGATCACTAAGTTTTCCTGTACGATCCCACCCTCTTAGTAGTAGCTCCCATTCATCTGCCTAAGGAGTTGGCGATCACTGCTTCTTTGGCAAAGTCTTTCTAATCCATCAGTAAGATTAAAACATAGAGGACAGCAAGTGTAAACTGCTTCAAGTGCCTTGGTCTCTTTCAATATCATTTGAATTTCCCCTTTTGGGATGTGAAAGCCCCTTCAGACCTCAGGTGAATTCACTTAGATTGAACCAAAGACAAAGATTGATTTATTTGTGTCTTCAAAGAATCCAATGTGAGGAAACTGATTTTCAGAGAGGTTGAGTGTCTTGCCCCAGATCACACAGCTGGCAAAGGTGGGGTTTAAACCCAGGCAGTCTAGCTCCAGGTACTAGGCTCTTAACTGTTATATTAGCTACTTGTTGACAAGACCAAATGTGTTAGGTAGAATTTAGGTAGTGTTTAAATTAAGTATGTGATATATTTCATGAATCAGTGACTAATGACCTACATATAAGAAATTTACATAATTATTTCAAGTTTTGTCAAAATGAAGGGCAGTAGTATAGATGAAAACAGGTGTTATGTGAACAAAGTTTAAGTTGTCACCCATACAGAGGAGGACTTCTAAAGCGTTAGAACTATGGCCAGGCATTGTAGCACTTGGCTATAATTCTATTACTTGGGAGGTTGAAGACAGAAGGATCACAGGTTTGAGGACAGCCTCAGCAAGTTAGCAAGACTCGCAGCAACCTAGCGAGACTCTGTTTCAAAAATAAAAAATAAAAAAGGTTGGAGTATAGCTTGAATCCTCAGCACCCTGCCCCCCCACATTACTGTGAAAATTTGAATCTTCTTTTTTTTTGCATTTCAAAAACATCTTTGAGCATAAGTGTGGTGGCACACACTTATAATCCCAGCATTTGGGAGGCTGAGACAGGAGGATCATGGTTCGCAGCCACCCTCAGCTACTTAGTGAGGTTCTTTGCAACTCAGTGAGACCTTGTTTCAAAATAAAGACTAAAATCTGGGCATGGTGGCACACACTTATAATCTCAGCATTTGAGAGGCTAAGACCAGAGGATTGCAGTTGCGGACAGCCTCAGCTACATAGGCTCTCCACAACTTAGTGAGACCCTGTTTCAAAATAAAGAATAAAAAATAGGGCAGGGGATACAGTTCGGAGGTAGAATGCCTCTGGCTTCTACCCCCAGTACCACACACAAAATAAAGACTAAAAAATAGGGTTGGGGGTGTAGCTCAGAGGTAGAATGTCCCTGGGTTCTACCCCCAGTACCAAAAAAAAAAAATAATAATAATAATCTTATTTTAAAGTAAATGAAGTGTGCGGGCGTGGTGGCGCACACTTGTAATTCCCGCGCTTGGGAGGTAGAGACGGGAGGATCGCGCAGGTTCGAAGCCAGCCATGCTGGCTTAAGAGACCCTGTTTCCAAATTAAAAAAATATAAACTAAGTCTGGGAGTGTAGCCCTAAGGTAGAAGGGTTTCCAGGAACCCCAGTACCACCAAAAAATAAAAAAAATAAAGTAATTGAAAAGTGTGATATATTTGGCTCTAAAGCACAATTACTTGAAAGGCAACATACAGTAGCAGAGAGGAAAATGGCAGTTTTATTATTATAATTAAAACTAAAAATGGTCATTATGTGAAAATTGATTTCTTCTTGTAGGAAGACACTGCTGTTGGCTCGACAGCTTAAAGACAGAGCGGTGGAAGCGCAGTCCTGCTACAGTCTTGGGAACACGTATACGTTACTTCAGGACTATGAGAAAGCCATTGACTACCATCTGAAGCACTTAGCAATTGCTCAGGAGCTAAAGGACAGGTAACCAAGCACCTTTTTACTGTAGTGAAGGCACAATACACATGTGCTGTGGGATCCCTGAAGTCTTTCCTTGATCCTTTTACATTTGTTTCCTTTTTAATACCTTCTAAAGGATTTTCCTATTCAATTATATCCTTTGTATGTCACTGTTTGAAGGGCCAGTCTGGTTCCATATGCCTTTGAGCCAAAACCAGTGATCTGCCTCCCCCTCTGGTTCATGTGGGAACTGGGGTGAGCTTAAAGACAGTGTCCACGTGGAGGGCAGCTCCTCAACAGTGGCCAGCCTGTGCCAGGCAAGAGCGAGGCCCATCTCTCTAGATCCTCCCATTCTTTTCAAGAGAAGCTGGAAGTCCTAGTTGTATATGAAATCTCCCTGAGTTTTCAATATTGGTGACTCAGTGTCTTGTTTTACCACATTAAAAAAAAGTATCTATTCTGGATTTTGGTCTATGAAAATGAGCTTTTCAGTACAGTTGTTCAAAATGAAGTATGCTAGCCAGGAGTGGAGATGCACACCTGTAATCCCAGTACTTCAGAGGCTGAAACAGGTTTGAGGCTAGCCTCAGCATCTTAGCAAGACCCTGTTACAGACAAAATAAAATAAAATAGGACTAGGGCCTGGAGTGGTGGCACACACTTGTGATCCCAGCATTAGGGAGGCTGAGACCAGAGGATCGTGGTTCACGGACAGTCTCAGCTACTTAGCGAGGCCCTCTGCAACTCAGTGAGACCCTGTTTCAAAATTTAAAAAAAGACTAAAAAATAAGGCTGAGGTTGTAGCTTGGAGGGAAAATGCCCCCGGGATCCATCCCCAGTACTGCAAAAAAAAAAAAAAAAGGACTAGGGATATAGCTCAGAGGTAGAATTCCCCTGGATTCAATCCCCAGCATAGAAAGAAGGGAAAGAGGGGTGGGCTAGTTGAATTAGGACCTGTCCCTTATAATAATATTTTCCATGTCTTAGCGGGTTTTTTGTTTTTTTGTTTTTTGCTTTTTTTTTTGCAGTATTGGGAATGGAACCCAGGGGCATTCTACCTCCGAACTACACCCCCAGCCCTATTTTTCAGTCTTTTTATTTATTTATTTTTTGAAACGGTCTCACTGAGTTGCGAAGGGACTTGCTAAGTAGCCGAGGCTGTCCATAAACCTCCTCCGGTCTCCACCTCCCAAATGCTGGGATCACAAGCATGCGCCACAATGCCCAGTTCCATGTTTTAGTGTTTGGTCTGAGTTTAATAGTGTGTGTGTGTGTGTGTGTGTGTGTGTGTGTGTGTGTGTGTGTTTTCTGTGGTACTGGAAATTTAACTCAGTGGCATTCTACCTCTAAGCTACACTCCCAGCCCTTTTTATTTTTGTTTTAAAACAGGGTCTTGCTAGGTTACTGAGTCTTTGTTGCTTCATTGCTGAGGTTAGCCTTGAACCTGTGATCCCCCTGTCTCAGCCTCCAAAATACTAATATTACAGGTATGCTCCACCACACCCAGCTTATCTGGATATTCTAATATCTCTCTAATATCATGATAGTAAATTATTTATGTGAAAGACCAAGTAAATCTAAAACATTGTGCATACTTATAATTATTAGTAGATCACTTTTATCCTGTACACAGACCTGTTTTCAGGTAACTGCATGTTAGCTCTGAATTGTATTTTAGGATTGGTGAAGGAAGAGCGTGTTGGAGCTTAGGAAATGCATACACAGCTCTAGGAAACCATGACCAAGCAATGCATTTTGCTGAAAAGCACTTGGAAATTTCAAGAGAGGTATGGAAAAAGAAAAATGTTGCTGTCTGCACTAATGTAATTTACAAATCAGTGGCAGGGGAGGGGCCCCAATTATTTCTCCAGATGGCTCCCATGGCTGATGACAGGTTTGAGTGTACATTGTTCTCTTGGCATCCACAAAGCGTTTTGGGATAGAGCAGAGGTCTGTGTGTGTCGGCCTTGATACAGGAAGACAGGAAGGTAAGGTTAGGCGTGGGAGAGCTGGGGGGTGTTACTCACTATGCCACCTCCCCCGCCATCTTTGCTTAGAGAAGCATCGTGGTATTTATGGAGAGTGAAGTCCTACACCTTCCCTTTCACACCTCTGCCCTTGTGGTCGTCTGAGCCTGGAAACCTTTCCTGACCTCATGTCTGTCACCCGTAAATGGGAATGAGAATACAGCTTGCAGATTGTTAAGGCTCCTAGAGACAGCGTCCATAAGTGCCTAGCGTGTCTACTGCTGGCTTTTTCATGTGATGCCAAGTTAATAGGGCACAAGCCTACATTATTTAATATAGTCCTGAGAATAAGAGTAATCTAATATTTAGGGAACGAAAGAATAGAATATATTTAGATACCCTATTTTGAAACTTTTGAAATTTGTTGATTTTTCTATATTCTTTTTTTAAAAAAACTACTAACAAGATAACCCATTTCATTCATGCATAATCTCATAATTCTAATGTAACTATTTTGATTTCTCTATATATTCTTCCAGATTGGGGGGGGTCACAGCATTTTCGACTAATCTGCATTATTCTTTGCCTTTAAATATTACTCTAAAATACATGTGCTTATGATTGTAGGTTGGGGATAAAAGTGGTGAACTAACAGCACGACTGAATCTCTCAGATCTTCAAATGGTTCTTGGTCTGAGCTACAGCACAAATAATTCCATAATGTCTGAAAACATTGAAATAGATAACAGTTTGTATGGTAAGAGGTCTTCTAAAATCTAATTTCTTTATCCTCAAAGATCATATTTATGTTATTTACCAAATCTGTGTGCTATAGCTAGACCATATTATGTAAGTTCAACTTTTTACCTTTGTTTTATATAGTTTTGTTAATTTGTCAATACAAAATACAGTATTTTCAATTTTATCATGAACTTAGAAATGATACTGTGGGGTTTTTTTTGTTTTGTTTTGTTTTGTTTTGTTTGGTGCTGTAATTGAACCCCAGGGGTTTATTTCCAAAATAAACCCTCCACCCCCATTTTTAAATTTTTTTTGTTTTTTGATAACTGGGGATTGAACCTAAGGGCATTCTCTGTACTATACCCATAGCACATTTTATTTTATTTTATTTTATTTTATTTTATTTTATTTTATTGTGATGCTGGGGATGAAATCCAGGGGCCTTCTATCTCTGGGCTATACTCCCAGACCTCTTTTTATATTTTATTTGGGAACAGGGTCTCACTAAGTTGCTGAAAGCCTCACTCAGTAGCTGAAGCTGGCTTTGAATCTGCGTGATCCTCCTGTCTCAGCCTCCCAAGCACTGGGATTACAAGCGTGCGCCACCACGCCCAGCTTATTTTTTATTTTGAATCAGGGTCTTGCTGAGGGTCTCACTAAGTGTCTGAGTCTAGCCTCAAATCTGTGATTCTCCTGTTTCAGCCTCCCAAATACTGAGATTACAGCCATGGACCACTATGCCTGGTTCACCCAGTACTTGTTTTTATTTTAAAATAGGGTTCCAGTTCTGTATAGTGGTACATGGCTGTAATCCCAGTACTTGGGAGGCTGAGACAAGAGGATTGAAGGTTCAAGGACAGCCTCAGCAACCTGGCAAGCTGTTTCAAAACAAAAAATAAAATTAGGCTGAGGATGTGGCTTAGAATGCTCCTGGGTTCAATCCCCCATACCACAAAAAAAAAAAAAAAAAGAAGGAAGAAAGAAAAAGAAAGAGAGAGAGAGAGAAATGAATGAAAGGGAAGGAAAGGGCTAAGTTGTTGGGACTGGCCTTGAATCTGTGATCCTCCTGTCTCAGCTTCCCAAGAACTAGGATTACAGGAATGTACACCATGCCTGGATTCCTTTGTAAAAATACACTAAAATGCTGAATCTCTTAGGTTCATTCAACAATTTATAAATATGAAGATACAATAATGGAAATGTTCTATTGTTTTGCTTATTTTTATTTCAACTGGTTCTCTGTAGCTGATTTTTTGTTTTGCTTTGTTTTGTTTTGAGGTACTGGGAATTTAACCCAGGGGCATCCTACCTCTGAGCTACATCCCCAGTCCTATTTTTTTTTTTTTCTTTATTTTGAAAAAGGATCTTACTAAGTTGCGGGCTAACCTGTGAGCCTCCTGTCTCAGCCTCCCAAGTACTGGGATTACAAGCATATGACACTACACCTGGTTTATATCTGATTTTTGTTTAGATTTTCTCCCCTATTTTAATTATAAGGTGAAATCTCTTGGAATTGTTCTACCTTTTTTTTTTTTTTTTCAGAAAACCTAACACACTTTATTATTATTATTATTATTATTATTATTATTATTATTATTATTGTTTTGGTGGTAAAACCCATTTTTAGGAATTTTTTTTTTTTAGGTGTTGATTTGGTTTGACAGATAAAGGGAGATTCAAAGTCTGTTTCTTAGTGAAAAATATCTACTTTTTAAAATTTAAATTAAATTTTTTTTGTGTGTGTGTGTGGTATTGGGTATTGAACCAGGGCATTCTACCTCTGAGCTATATCCCCACCATATTTTATTTTTATTTTGAAACAGGGTCTTGCTGGGTTGGTAAGAAAAATGTACTTTTGATTAAAGAAATTTAAAAAGGCTAGATTAAAATCAAAGTTTTGAATTTTATCTGCATGGGACTGAATTTCTTAAAAATCTGGTTCCTCGTCTGGCCAGTTGGCACTGACCTATTATTCCAGTACTTGGGAGACTGAGACAGAAGGATCATAAGTTCAAAGCCAGTCTCAGCAACTTAATGAGATTTCATTTCAAAAAATAAAATATGGTTACAGATGTAGCTCAGAGGTAGATTGCCACTTGGTTCAATCCCAAGTACCCCCCCCCAAAAAAAGAATCTTGCTCCTAATTTTAAGAAATTCTCCATTGAAAAAGTATTACTGGCTAGACATGGAAGCGCACGCTTTTAATTCCAGTACTTGGGAGGCTGAGACAGGAGCATTGCAGGTTTGAAGCCAGCCTCAGCAACTTAGTGAGGCTGTCAGCAACTTAGACCCTGTTTCCAAATAAAATATAAAATAAGTTTGGAGGTGTAGCTTGGAGGTACAAGGCCCCAGTACCACAAAAAAAAAAAAAAACAAAAAACAACAACAACAACAAAAAAAAAAAAAACGGAAAGAAGAAAGAAAGAGAAAAGAAAAAGTATTACTGATACAAATATTTTGAACTTGAAAGTCAGTGAAAAATCTACCTTTAATCTTTCCAATTTTCTTCTCTTAAACCCATATAGAGAAAAGGAAGAAGTAAAAGAAATTAATAGCTCATCATCTCATCAAGGTTGTTAAAGAATATTCAGGGAAAAATTCTGAAATGTGAGAAACTGTCAGATAGGTTATGCTATAAAACCTCTCATCTTAAAACTCTTACCTTGTCCAAGTGACAGGTGACCACGGTTACCAGGAGCCTCTGTTTTAGCAGGTGCCTGGGCCAGTTTCCAGGTGTGTTTACTTGACCTTTTGGCCTTGCAGCCCTCTTGTACCGATCTTTCCTACCTCGGCTGCTTCCTCCCTCTGACCTCAGCGCCACTCGACTCTCTGCTCTCGCCTCACCTTTGTCTTTCCATCCTCAGAATTTGTGATGCTCAAGATTCAGTGTTTGGACCTCTCCTCTTTTCTCCCTTTCCTCATTCCTTCCCTACTTTTCATCCACCCTTGTTGTGATTTTATCCTTTTAGCCTTGTTGTTACTTCTCTTCTATGTTCTAGGTCTCTTGTTTTCAACACAACTTTTTTTCTTTCTTTCTCTTTTTTTTTCGTGTGTGTGTGGTGCTGGGGATTGAACCCAGGGGCATTATGCCTCCAAGCTACACCCTCACCCCTATTTTTTTATTTTGAAACAAGGTCTCACTAAGTTGCGGGGGCCTCATTAAGTAGCTGAGGTTGGCCAGAACCTGCGATCCTCCTGCCTCAGCCTCCCAAGTACTGGACTAGAAGTGTGCGCCACCACGCCCAGCTCCAGTACACTTTCTGTGACGATAGGAAAGTTCTGTAACGGAGCCATCTACTATAATAGCCATCAGCCACATGTGGCCGTTGAGCATTTGAGCTGTGGTTAGTACAAAAGAGAAAAAAATGACTTTTTAATAGTATTTAATTTGAATTAGTTAAATGTCAAAAACTATACACATCCCACAGGCCAACAGCACAGCCTTTTCATAGATTCCCAGAGTGGGTAATCATCACCTCCCCAAGGGGGCGGTGGGCGTTCGAAGGAAACGCAGATCACAAAGTTCATGGGAGGCTGAGACTGGAAGAACCTCACTGGGGCAACTTAGTGAGACCCTGTTCCAAATGTTTGAGTAGTACGGGGCTGAGGTGTAGCTTAGAGGTAGAATACCCCTGGGTCAGTCCCCAGTACCACAGCAAACAAAACAAAAACACAAGATGCAAATTTGTCACTGCATCTTTATGTTTATTTAATTAAAGAAGTTATATTTCCAGGGGGTGCTCAGTGACTTTTTTCCCTCAAAAGATGATGGTGAGCCAAGTAAGTTCAGGAATCTATGCTAGATGATCTCATTCAGTTTCTTGGCTTTTATATCATCTATATGCTGATTTTATATTCATGCTTCCAGACACAATTTTTTTCTTGAGTTTGAGACTCATGTATTTGTAACATTTCCACTTGAATGTTTAATTGGAACCCAAAACTTACCATTTCAAGAAGTGTTCTCACCAAACATAATCTTCCTCCTATCTATTCCATCTCAGGAAGTGTTATCACCATCACTGAAGTGTTTAGGTGAAAAAACTAGTGGCCTTCTGGGCGTGGTAACACACGTACATAGACCAAGAACTTGGGGGAGACGAGAGGCTCAAAACAGCCTCGACAGTTTAGTGAGACCTCCGAGCTAACCCCCTGCCCTATTTTTTTTTCTTTATTTTGAAACAGTGTCTCACCAAGTTGCAGGGGCTGGCCGTGAATGGCGATCCTCCTGTCTCCGCCTTCCAAGTGCGGGGATTACAAGCGTGTGCCACCACGCCCGGCTCACTTCCATTCTTGAACCTTCTGGTTTTTCCACACAGCAGCCAGAGTGCTCCCTTAGGATGTCTGTTGTTGCCAGGCTACTTGGGAGGCTGAGGCTGGAAGATAACATGTTGGCGGCCAGCCTGGGTAACTTAGCTAGACCCTTTCTCAAAAATAAAACACACCAAGAGCTGAGAATGTAGATAAGAGGTAGAGTGACCCTAGGTTTAATCCCCAGGACCAACAAAACACAAAGGAAATCACGCCTGGTGCTCCTCTGTTCAGAGCCCCTGGTAGCATCACGCTGCGTCCAGAACCACATCCTTGTCCCCGCGGGGTGTGAGGCTCTGTGCAGCCGCTTCCCCACCGCTGCCCTAGCGCCCGGCTGCGTGGCAGGTGCTGGGTTTGGTTTTGTTTTCCCCTCTTTTGTTGTCACATCCCCAGCACCAGCTAAAGGGACTTATAAGAAAACTACTTGTCTGTTTTTTGTGTCCTCCTTTGAGAATCTAAATTCATAAGCCTGGCTACATCCTGGGATAGAACTTGATTTACATCCCTGCAGTCTGTGAAACTCCAGTCCATTCAAGTGCTTTTGGTGATGCTTCTACGGACTTAGCAGAAGAAAGACCAGCTCTTTTCTGGAGGAAAGCACCCTTGATCCTAGGCCGTGAGAAGTAACGACTACAAAATTACCAGACATGCAGAGAAACAAGCCAGTATGAGTCAGGAAAAAAGAAAAACCAGCAACACTCCCCGGCTAAAAACCCCACAGAATTAGGTCACCAAGTTCTTCAGATTTATCACAAAATAAAATTACTTAAATGTTTACAGAAACTAACTAGGGAAGAACTAACCGCACTTGCCTGGCATGTACTGGGCCCTGGGTTCGGCCCCTACCCGTCCTCCCCCAAGAAAATGAAAACCGAGGGAACTGAGGATGGGAATAACAAAAATGATCAAGTAGGTTTGAAAAAACAATAATAGTTAATATTTATTGGATGCTTACTATGTAGGCATTGATTCAAGAGCTTTATGTGCTCTCACTCATTTACCCCTCATTCAATCCCCAGTACCATGAAAAAAAAATCTGTATCACCCTGCAGTTCTACTCCCAATTATATATCCCTGATGTATAAACTGGAAGAAATGTTTATTTTTGTATACCAGGAGACATTACCAAGAAATACTGTAGCACTGCTGATAATGGAAAGTTGGAAGCAATGTAAATATCTGTCACTAGTAATGGATAATTTCCTAGTCCTAAAATGGTGATGAAAGTGAATTAAACAAAACTCCTGCACCAGCTTAGATGAATCTCACATAAGGTTGCTCAAAGAGAGCAAGGTGCAGAATACATAAAGCATGATTCCATTTACAAATGTTTCAAAACAATGCAAATAACGCTATTTTTCCTAGAAATACATATATATATATGTAATGGGAATATATACAAGTGCAGAGAGGAAGAGGAAGGTTATAAGGGGGAGTTAGATGAGCTTTAATGTGTTGATAATTTTTATTATTATTTTTTTTCTTTTGGTGGTACTGGGGTTTCTGGAAACCCTTCTACCTCTAGGCTACACTCCCAGACCTATTTTATATATTTTTATTTGGAAACAGGGTCTCCTAAGCCAGCGCGGCTGGCTTCGAACCTGTGCGATCCTCCTGTCTCCGTCTCCCAAGTGTGGGGATTACAAGCGTGCGCCACCACGCCCAGCTAATTTTTATTTTTTAAGTTGAGCATTAGGCATCAGATATTCTTTATATCTTATCAGATATAAGTCCTATAGTATGGTTTATAAAATATGAATAATTTTTAAAAGAATAGAAAACATTTTTGAAGAGCTTTGCTTTTTATTGAACTTGTTTTCTTGCCTAGCAGTGAACCCAGCCTCTAATGAGATCTTAAAATGGCAGGGGGCACTTAGGAAGGAGTGACAGAATAGGCCTGGGAACTCGCTTCTTAAACTTGAAGGCTTCGTGCCCTTTCCTTGTTTCTACTTGAGCTGTTGTGCAGTTTGGTGTTTTGAGACTGTGGATGGTATAAAACCAGTTATTATAAAATGCTTTTTCTAAATTAAGGGGTAATGTTAGTAAGCAGTGATTAGTCTCCAACCAAAATAAACTTCCTTACATCAAAGCGTTTTGGTTTATAGTTTTATGTAGCTGGTGTGGAAAATAATTATTCTTCAAAAACTATGTGTTTGTATGTTTCCTCATTTCATAAGAGTTTACCAGACTTTAGAGTTTAATAATATAGTGAGGCTGAATTTGTACTCTCAAGGGCTTCCTGATTTATTTGAATTAAATTTTGTTTTTGTTTTTTTACGAAGGTGCACGCCCTAAGTTGGGACGCCGACACAGTATGGAAAATATGGAACTCATGAAGTTAACACCAGAAAAGGCTGGTCATTTTTATGTTTTAAATTTTATGTAACATTGACGGGCATGATTGCACATGCTTGTAATCCTGGTACTTGGGAGGCTGAGACAGGAGAATTGCAGGTTCAAAGCCAGCTTCAGTAACTACTGAGGCTCTCAGCAACTTAATGAGATTTTGTTATCAAATTACACACACAAAAAAAGCTCTAGGGGTGTAGCCTACATGTACAGGCCCCTGGGTTTCATCCCCAACAGCACAAAAATAAATTTCATGTAATGTTATGCTATTTTAGTAAATTTTAATTTTAATAGAATAATTTAAATATTTCTCTTCCCTATATGGTTATCATTTAAAAATTTGTTTTTAAAAAGAATAGGAAGGCCTGGCGTGGTGGTACACGCTTGTAATCCTGCACTTGGGAGGCAGAGACGGGAGGATCGCGCAGGTTCGAAGCCAGCTGCGCACTGGCTTAGGAGACCCTGTTTCCAAATAAAAATGTAAAAATAGGTCTGGGAGTGTAGCCCGGAGGTAGAAGGGCTTCCAGGAACCCCAGTACCACACACACACAAAAAAAAAAAAAAAAATAGGAAGAAGGTGGGCGTGGTGGCTCACGCTTGTAATCCCAGCATTCACGAGGCTGAGACTGGAGGATCATGGCTCATGGACATCCTCATCTACTTACTTAGTGAGGCCCTTTGCAACTCAGTGAGTCCCTGTTTCAAAATAAAGAATAAAAAATAGGGCAGGGGGTGTAGCTCGGAGGTAGACTGCCCCTGAGTTCCATCCCCAGACCCACAAAAAAAAAAAGAATAGGTAGGAAGAAGTAGACGTTCAGTGCAAAATGAGGGTGTATAGCATGTTGTTGCTATTTAAGACATATGTATATATATCCTTTGTAGATTCATAAAACATTTCTGGAAAAGTATATAAGAAAGTTGCTAGCAATTATTGCTTTTGGGAAGAGGATTGGATATCTGAGTTAGGCTACAGATACATAACCAGTTTGAACTGCCTGAATATTTTACTATGTAAATGTAAAATTTTAAATCGTTTATTTTTTAAAATTTTAACAAAAGATAACGGAAAGTTGAAAACCAGACAATAGCTTTTTTTCCTTTCTACTACATCACATAACAACATTAACTACTAAAGTTAATGAGATTTATGATTAAGAGCAGTTTTTCTAGCTGCATTTTTGAGAACTGTTTTTAACTGACGGTGCTTTTTTTTTTTTGGTGGTGGTACTGGGGTTCCTGGAAGCCCTTCTACCTCCAGGCTACACTCCCAGACCTATTTTTACATTTTTATTTGGAAACAGGGTCTCCTAAGCCAGCGCGCGCGGCTGGCTTCGAACCTGCGCAATCCTCCTGTCTCTGCCTCCCAAGCGCGGGGATTACAAGCGTGCGCCACCACGCCCGGCTGACAGGGTGCTTTTTATTCAAAATACTTCCTAGGCTTTTTTTTTGGGGGGGGGGAGCATAACAGAGGAGGAAATTCATAATAGGAAAAAGGTATTGTAGAAAAAAATTAAGGCTACTTTCTTCCATTTAAGTTAATTTTACATTGTTATAGGCTCTTATTCCCTTGAGATTTATTTTTAGTTTGAAAAGAGTGTCACTAAATTACTAAGCTGGCTTTGAACCTGTGATACTCCCGTCTCAGCCTCCCAGCTACTGGGATGATAAGTGCACACCACTGAGCACAGCTGTATTTTTTTAAATACTTTTTCTAGAGCTGGGCATGGAGGCACATGCCTATAATCCCAGTACTTGGAAGGCTGAGACAGAGGATCGATTGCAGGTTTGAGGACAGCCCCAGCATGTAGTGAGATGTTCATTAACCTAGTGAGACCCTGTTTCAAAATACAAATAGGGCTGGGAGTATAGCTCAGAGTATGGCTCGGTACCACACCACACACACACACGTGCACACACACACACACACACACACACGCACGCACGCGCGTGCGCATACACACACACACACACACACACACACACACACACACACAAATACTATTTTTTTTTTAAAGCTGGGCATGGCGTGCACACTTGTAATCCCAGCAACTCAGGAGGTTGAGGCAAGAGAATTGCAAGTTTGAATCCAGCCTGTGCAATTTAGTTACAACCTGTCTCATAATAATAAAAAAGGATGGGGATGTAGCTTAGTGGTAGAGCACTCCTGGGTTCAATCTCCAGCACGTACACAGAAAAATAATTTTTAGTTGGAAATAACTTTTTTTTCATAATTTTTAAGATATTGCTGTATTTTTTGTTCTTGTTTACAGGTTTAGAAGTCCAAATAACTATATCAGAAAGCTTTTTTTTACATTTCTACTTGGGTTTTAGGTATAAGTTTCATGTTCTCACACTAAGGGCTATTTCTTTTTCTTTTTTTTCTTTCTTTTTTTTTTTTTTTGGTGGTACTGGGGTTCCTGGAAGCCCTCCTTCCTCCGGGCTACACTCCCAGACCTATTTTATATTTTTGAAACAGGGTCTCTTACGCCAGCACGGCTGGCTTCGAACCTGCGCGATCCTCCTGTCTCTGCCTCCCAAGCGCGGGGATTACAAGCATGCGCCACCACGCCCGGCTTCTTTTTCTTTGATCAGTAGCAAATAATTTCCCTTTACAGTCTGTATGTGGTAAGGAGTAGATGGCTTGACCCGCTAGCTAGCTGCGTGTCCCATTCCTGCACTGCGCGTCAGAGCAGGGCTTGCTCCAGTTTGTGCCTCATAGGAGACTTTTCTGGGTTGATGAAATGTTTTTTTTTTTTTTCTTTTTTTTCTTTTTGGTGGTACTGGGGTTCCTGGAAACACTTCTACCTCCGGGCTACACTCCCAGAAACCTATTTTATATTTTTATTTGGAAATGGTCTCTTAAGCCAGTGAGGGGCTTCGAACCTGCGCGATCCTCCTGTCTCCACCTCCCAAGCACGGGGATTACAAGTGTGCACCACCACACCCGCCCGGCTGTTTATTAACTTTTTTTAATGTTCTATATCTTGATTGAGGTAGGGGTTTATGGCTTCCAATTATACACTTAAAATTTGTTCATTTGACTGTATATAAATTTTATCTATGAAAAAATGTGTCTCAGCCAGACATGGTGGCGCATGCTTGTAATCCCAGCATTTGGGAGGCTGAGACTGGAGGATTGCGGTTCGTGGACAGCCTCAGCTACTTAGTGAGGCTCTTTGAAACTTAGTAAGACCCTGTTTCAAAATAAAGAATAAAAAATAGGGCAGGGGTATAGCTTGGAGGTCAAATACTTCCGGGTTCCATCTCCAGACCCACCCCCCCCCAAAAAAATAGTAAAATACATGGAAAATTTTGATTAAGAGATCTAGAAATTTCCTGCCACCCCAGTAGTCAATGAGTAAAGATGTGCTTGGTACAGGAAGTCAGAAAGTTGGGGGTTTTAATATATTGCTTTTCTCTTATGATTTTGTAGGTACAGAACTGGAACAGTGAAATTCTTGCTAAACAAAAACCTCTTATTGCCAAACCTTCTGCAAAGCTATTCTTTGTCAACAGACTGAAGGGGAAAAAATACAAAACCAATTCCTCCACTAAAGTTCTCCAAGATGCCAGTAATTCCATTGACCACCGAATCCCAAATTCTCAGAGGGTATGTTTAAGTTTTTTAGTATTGCGGGGTTTTTTTAGGTTTAATTTCTTATTTTTAAACTTTTAATTTTAAATGTGTTTAAATACATCAGAAACTGTTTATAGTTATAATCAGAAATGGAGTGATCTGCCGGGTTGGAGGTAAAAAAAAGGATACTATATAAAAGGATCAAAGTCAGTAACAAAGCACTTCATCTAGCCAAGCGCGAGGTGCGCACGCGTAATCCCAGAGCTTGGGGTGGAGACAGGAGGCTCGCAGGTGTGAGGCCGGCACCGGCATTTCTAAGTCCCCCAGCAACTTAGAACCTGATTCAAATAAAAAAAACCTGGGCTGTAGCTCAGGGGTAGAGTACTCTGCGGTCAGCCCCTGGTCCAGAAACAAACAAAATACTTCATCTTACCTAGTGTTTTTTTTGAAGGAAGAGCCTTTGATACACACTGTCTTAAGAGATTTCTATTTGGCCCTCTTTTCCGAGTGCATCTTTGTATAAGTACACCTTTGTAGTGTCATTCTCTTGATTTTTATTTTGGTTTCTTAGAGATAACTCTTCTAAGCTATACATGACTAACAAAGGGAAAAATTAAGGGAAAGGTGTAGGGGTGTGTGTGTGTGTGTGTGTGTGCGCTAGTCAGTGGGTAGTGAACCAGGAGCATTTTGCCTTTGAGCTTTACCCCCAGCTCTTTTATTTTCTGTTCTTGAAACAGGGTCTAAGTTGCTGAGTCTCGGTAAGCTGCGAGGCTGGCCTTGAACCTGCGATCCTTTTGTCTCAGCCTCCCAAGTACTGGGATTGCCAGCCAACAGACTAAATGTTTCAGGGATGCTTTCGAGGGTACAGGGAAGGCACACTTTTTCGGGCTTGGGTCTCTCTAGGCACACTTGTCAGAGTGGTGCATACTTTTGGAGTCATGTTGTTTTGGTGTCAGCATTTTGAATGGCAGACTTTTTTGCTGTTAGGAAAATATCTTTTTGGTGATGAATGCGTTTGACTACAGCTTAAGTGCATCTTATTCCCAAGCTTCAAATTCGGCAGTGTTACAAACTGCGTTGGCCTCTTCCCTCCTTACCCACCTCTGCCTTTCAGCTCATTGTGTCCTGAATGCCAAAGACCTTTGGAATTGCTTATTAATCAGCATAAAAGATCTCCCACCTGAAAGTACCTGCCGTGTGTGTGTGTGTGTGTGTGTGTGTGTGTGTGTGTGTGTGTGTGTGGTGCTAGGGATGGAACCTGGGGGCATTCTATGTCCCAGCTATACCCCCAGCCCTATTTCTTTATTTTCAAACAGGGTCTCGCTAGGTCGCGGATCATCTTGCCACATTACTGAGGCTGTCCCGAGGCGGCAACCCTCCTGTCTCAGCCCCCGACTGGGATTACAGGTGCGCACCACCGCACCTGGCTCTGCGCGTGCCATTTGAGTGCATCACGATGTTCATTAATGCCTGAGGATAATAGTGAGATTAAGTGTAATAGATTTTCTCTCAATACTTTAGAAAATCAGTGCAGATACTATTGGAGATGAAGGATTCTTTGACCTGTTAAGCCGATTTCAGAGCAACAGGATGGATGATCAGAGGTGCTGCTTACAAGTAAAGAACGGCCGAGTCCCTTCAATGGCAGTGTCTTCCACTCCCCCCAAAGTGGTACTGAAAAGTAAGTCATTTGTGCTTCTCCCCTGGTTTTAATGGTTCTTTGATGATCTTGTGATTTACTTCTGAGGACATAGTTCTTAAGATATAATAAAGCCGGGTGTGGCGGCGCACGCTTGTAATCCCAGCATTCGGGAGACTAAGACAGGGTGATCGTGGTTCGCAGACAGCCTCAGCTACTTAGTGAGGCCCTTTGCAACTCAGTGAGACCCTGTTTCAAAACAAAGAATAAAAATATAGGGCTGGGGATGTTGCTCAGAGGTAGAGTACCCCTGGGTTCCACCCCTAGTACTGCAAAAAAAAAAAAAAAAAAAAAAAAAAAAAAAAAAAAATATATATATATATATATATATATATATATATATATATATAGTAAATGATCCTGAATGCAGATGTTATTGAAATGCTGGTGTTTGAACAATTCAAAATAATGTTCTGCTGGACGTGGAGGCACACGTGTAATCCCAGTACTTGGCAGGCGGAGATTGGAGGATTATAGGTTCAAGGCCAGCCTCAGCAACTTGTCATGGTTCTCAGCAACCTCAGACTCTGTTTAAAAATAAAAAGGGCTGGGAGTATAGCTCAGAGGTAAAGTGCCCCTGGGTTCAATCCCCAGCACCACATAAAAAGAAAAAAGGCCAACCCAGGTATGGTGGTGCACACCTATGATCCTAGCAGTTGGGAGGTTGACACAGACAGATCCCGGGTTTGAGGCCAGTCTCAGCAGCAATTTAAAATAAAAATAAAATAAGTAGGGCTGGGCGTGGTTCAGAGGTAGAACACCCCTAGATTCAATACCCCCCCCCCATAAAAAGGCAGGGAAGTTGCAGATATCACTCAGTGGTAGAGAGCTTTCCTGCAAAGAACAAGGCCCTCAAAAAAAGAAAAGAACAAAAATATAAAAATGGAGGGAAATGGTGGTTCTCCATACACATGCTTGTATGTAGGTAGTGAATACTTCATATCTAAAATAAAAAGAAAAGCCTAGACAGACTGAAGAGGTACTTGTGGCTAAGAATGAAAATAAGGCCTAATCTTAGGTCTCAAATGATTAAATTTTCCCATTCTAGCTACTCAAAAAGACTTCTAGCATAGGCCCAGGCTTGCTAGGAGCCCTTTAGTTCATTACACGATTCCCACCTAGGGCATGGAAGAAAAAAACACTGTTCCGTTATTTTAGCCTGAGAAATTATGTTAGAAAAACTGTATTTACCCCTGAAATTGAGCCCTTTACCTATAGATGTGGGCGAGCAATAAAGGAGAAGAGAGACAAGTCGGAATGGGCTCCAGGTGGGCGCTTTGCAGCTCTGGGTGTCGCTGTTCTCTCTGCTGATGAGAGCCCCAGCCATCAGCCAAAGCCCAGTAGGGCAGAAAAGAACTATGTACATAACAAACATGCTGAAACGCTTTCTGCAACATTCTGGATGTTTCCTGTTCATAGAGCCATCTGGTTCCGTGGCGTCCCCCAACACAGATGAGTTCTTGGATCTTCTGGCCAGCTCACAGAGCCGCCGTCTGGACGACCAGAGGGCCAGCCTCAGCAACCTGCCAGGGCTTCGTCTGACAAACAACCGTCCGTCAGTACTCGAGCACCTGAGGACCAAGGACAGCAGGGAGCCGGATGAAGACTTCTTTGACATCCTTGTAAAATGTCAAGTAGGTGTATTCCCTCACTCTCCATACCACTGACGCCACTGAGTGCTCTGGCGGATCGCAGCTCTCAGGAAGGACTCACTGTGCGAGGGAGGTGCCAGCGCCCGGCCTCGCTGCGCTCCAGGGGCTGTTCTAGGCAGTGAGCTCGCACTTGCTCCTTTAGAGAGGCCGTGACCACACACACACTCACTCTTCCTCCTTCTGCTGTGCCTGTGTGTGTCAACAAAACGTTCTATGAAGAACGTTAAAAGGGTCGAAGGCCGTGGGTAACCAGGAGTGGTGGTGGTAGGGGAGCGTGTTTTAGATAAGGCGCTTGAGGACTTCCTGGATTGCCGTTTGAGGAACAGACTTGAACAGAGTGCAGCAGCAGCAGGTGAGCACCCAGGGGAAGCGCTCTCCGTGTAGACGGCCAGTCCCTCTTGGACGTAACCTCTGCGGGGTCAGTAAAGGCAAAGGGGCCGGTGCGAGGAAGAGGAGAGAGGTGCGCGGCGCAGGGAGGAGTACGTAGGCCGAGGTCATACGGCTCTCTAGACGTGAGGAGGTCTTAGGTCTTACTGTGCCGGGAAGCACCTCACAGGTCCTGGAGGTGAGTACTGACGGAGGGATGCAGGGTGGCAAGAGCATTAGTGCAAACCCAGCAAGAGGCTGGTGACTTGGACGAGCGTGGTGGCAGTGTAAGTAGGATATATTTTGAAATTATGGTTTATTGGCAAGTCCTGTTAATAAACTGGAAGGAGAGGCTCAAGGATGACTTCTTTTTGGTTTGAATAACTGGGTGGATTAGACTAGAAAAGCAAATTTAGGGAGAAAATGTTTTATTTGTGTGGATGTGTGGGTGTCAGGCGCTGGGAATTGAACCCAGGGGCATTCTACCTCTGAGATACACCCCAGCCCTATTTTATTTTTATTTTTAAACAGGCTAGGTTAATGAGAGTCTCACTACTTGCTGAGGCTGTCCTCAAATCTGTGATCCTCCTGTCTCAGCCTCCCAAGTACTGGGATTACAAGCATGTGCCACCCCGCCTAGCTATGTTTTATTTTAGATATGTTAAATTTGAGATACTTGATTAGTCAGTGAAATAGAGGCTGAATAGGCCACTGTATAAAATTTGGAGCCCAAAACAGAAGTTGGGAGGCATTAGCATAGAGCTGGTATGAAAGCCCTAAAAAGATATTATAACTAAGGAATAAATAAGGAGATGAGAAGAGGCCAAAATGAAGCCTTAGACCTTCCAAAATCTACTAGTAAAATAAAGGAAGATGAACTAGAGTTACAGGAACTAGAGTGTGTGGTGTGTGGTATCCAAGTGAAAAGAGGGTCTGAAACAGTGTTCAGATGCTGTAAGAAACCACGTTGGGCACTAATAACTAGACTACTAGATTTGATGACATGGAAATTATTACTAATTGTGAACAGAAAAAAATGGAAAGTGTTAGGAGAGAGAACAGAATGGTGGTGGAAGCCTGTAGTCCCAGTACTTGAGAGGCTGGAAAAAACAAGAGGGTCACAGGTTGGAGACGCCTTCAGCAAGCAGCAAGACTCGCCACAGGCTGGCCGGACCCTCCTTCAAAACAATAAATAAGGGCTGGGGTGGAGCATGGAGGTAGGGATGCTCCTGGGTTTGATCACCAGTATCAAAAAAGAAAAGCAAAAACAAACAAAGGAGAGAGAATATAGAAAACATTCTATAGGTTTTGCTTAGAAAGAGAAGCAAAGAAATGGTTCGTTAGCTGGATAAAGGGATTGTGGACACAGTAAAAAAAAAAATGGGGCCGGGCGTGGTGGCGCATGCTTGTAATCCCAGCATTCGGGAGGCTGAGACCGGAGGAGCGCGGTTCACAAACAGCCTCAGCTATTTAGTGAGGCCCTCTGCAACTCAGTGAGACCTGATTTCAAAATAAAGAATAAAAAATAGGGCAGGGGGTGTAGCTCGAAGGTCGAATGCCTCTGGGTTCCATCCCCAGACCCGCAAAAAAAAAAAGGGTGGTGGTTTTCCTTTGGGTGATAATATGCCATGTCCATAGATGGAAATGGTCATGTGGGAAGTGGAACCATTGTCACAGCAGGAAAATGAATAGAGGATCATTGGACAGCACAGTTTTTGTGTAAGTGAGAAAAAAGAATATTTGTGTATAGATTAGGAGACAGGACCAAGTAGAAATGTTCTCTGGTTGCTTTTATTTTTTTCAGCAAGGCAAGAAATAGGGTCATTAACTGAAACAGAGATTGAGGACACTATGATTTGAAGAAAAAGAAAGTGGAAAATAGTTGACTTTTAGAAACTAAAAGTAGTAAGATTATTGAGCCACCCTAAGTAAGGACCCACTTAAAGTTCATAGACACTGGAAATAAGACTACTCAGTGTGGTTAGCTTTCTCTAATCATAACCAGCTACTTGAAGAGGTAGAGATATATTTAAACAAGATTGCTATTTTACCAGGAGAATGGGATGTAGGAGAGAAAGTTGAAGACTTATGTCAGTGAGCTGCTTTAATGGCAGACTTTGGCATCTACAAGGCTATGGGAAAGAATTCAGGATATGGCGTGAGTTTAAAAAAAAAAAGCAACAGGAAAGGAAAATGGGAAACTTTTAGAGATAAATAAAAATAGGATACCTTGCTGGGTGTGGTGGCTCATGCCTGTAATCCCAGTACTTGGGAAGCTAAGATAGGATTGCAGGTTTAAGGCTAGACCCAACAACTCAGCAAGGCTCTCAGCAACCTATTGGAGTCCTTTTTCAAAATAAAAAAAGGGCTGAGGGTAGCTCAGAAATAGAATGTCCCTAAGTTCAATCCCTAGGACCACAAAAACAAAGACTAAAAGCTTCCTCTCCGATCAGGCATGAGACAAGAATGCACATTTTTGCCACTTCTACTTAACAGAATACTGAATTTTCAAGCCACAACACTTAGGCAAAAAAGAAATAAGATATTCAAATTAAAAATGAGGAAGCAAAATTATCTTTGTTCACAGATGATATGATCTTATATGTAGGAAACCCTAAATAGTTCACCAAAAAACTATTAGAACTAAGCAATGAATTCATCAAGTGGCAGGAGATAAAATAAACATGAAGAAAAATCGTTTGCATTTCTATACTCTTAAAAATGAATAACCAGAGAAGCCGGGCGTGGTGGTGCACACGTGTAATCCCCGCGCTTGGGAGGCTGAGACAGAAGGATCCCAGGTTCAAAGCCAGCCTCAGCTGCTTAGTGAGGCTCTCAGCAACTTAGTGAGACCCTGTTTCCAAATAAAAATACAAAATAGGTCTTGGAGTGTAGCCAGGAGGTAGAAGGCCTCTGGGTTTCATCCCCAGCACCACAAAAACAAATTTTTTTAATGACTAACTGGATCTGGGCATGGTGGCGCACGCTTGTAATCCCGGTACTTGGGAGGCTGAGACAGGAGCACCACACACATACACACAAAATCAGTAAACTCGAAACCTCTTAGGAGAGCTCCATGACACTGGGTTTGGTGGTGACTTCTTAGTTGTGACACTGAAGGCACAGGCAGCAACAGAAAGACAGACAAATAAGCTTTCATCACAACTAAACATTTCTGCTTCAAGAGACACTGGATCGCGGTTCGTGGACAGACTCAGCTACTTAGTGAGGCCCTTCGCAGCTCAGTAAGACCCTGTTTCAAAAATAAAGAATAAAAATAGGGTGGGGGTGTCCTCGGAGGTAGAACGCCTTGGGTTCCATCCCCAGTACCACAAAGAAAGTGGGGGGAGGGAGAGAGGGAAAGAGAAAGAAAATGAAACTGAAAAGCAGGCACTGGCTTATAGTTTACTGTCTCCTGGCCTGAGGCTTTCTAAAAGTAGTCCTGAGGGGCTTTTGTATACAACATTGTACCTCTAATGATGTGTAAATTATACTCACAGTGCTTATTATGAATTATCGATTATTATTGAATGGCCATACTTGGACACAGTTGGCTTTCCATTTTAAGTAACCCCAGATTAAATCTTGTGACCAGTTTAAATAGGATGACTAAATTTCTTACTGAACTCATGAAACTACAGCTATACTTCTACATAATACTAAAAATACTTTTTTTTTTGGTACTGGGGATTGAATCCAGGGGCATGTCATCTCTGAGCTACATCCCCAGCCCTTTTATTTTGAAACAAGATCTCTCTTAATTGCTGAGGCTAGCCTCAAACCTGCAATCCTCCTGTCTTAGCTTCCCAAGGATTAAGATAACAGGTATGCACCACTGTGCCCAGCTTGTCATTTTAAAGAAAAAGACTTTGCTGTGAGACTACAATGCTAAAAAAAAAAAAAAGGGAAAAGAAAAATACTAGGTTTCAGGTTTAAAGATTAAATTTCTAAAAAGAAGCAGATGAAATGTTTACAATTCCATTTTTTTCTTACCATTTCTCATTATCTTTGTTTTCCTTCCCTGCAATATTTATGTTTTAATCTTTCTCATATTTTTAGGGGTCCAGATTAGATGATCAAAGATGTGCTCCACCACCGGCTGCCACGAAGGGTCCAACAGTACCAGATGAAGACTTTTTTAGCCTTATTCTGCGGTCTCAGGCAAAAAGAATGGACGAACAGAGAGTCCTTTTACAAAGAGATCAAAACAGAGCCTCTGAGTTTGGGCTAAAGGACTTGTTGCAAAGTAATGCTTTGTTAGAATTTAAAAATTCAGGAAAATAATCAGCAAACCAGTAGTTGCTATGGATAATTTTAAAGACCTTATTTCCTTTAAGAAGACTGGGGAAATTCAACCTATTTTTTTCCTAAAAAGGAGAATGTAAAATATTCTTACAGTGACGTAAGTATTCAGCGCTCAGTAGTACAGGCCTCAGGAGTTAGCGTCCTCTGACCCACGCCTGTTCTGGGGCGTCCTGTGAGGGGCGTCAGCTTCCGTGGTGACTGTTCTTGGGCAGCTTTAGATTCCTCTAGTGGTGTTTGTAAGGTAGGAATTAAAATGACTCCTAGACTAGAACTTAATCCTCTGGCTGAGGTAATTCTTAAAAATCTTGAAAATGGCATTTTTGTACATTTAACCATTAAGGTAGTGGGAAAATTATGCTGTTTAGTAAAAATAATGTACTTGACCAATGTAAAATAATTATACAAAATAGTCTTCAAAAGTCTAGATTTTTTGAAAATCTATTTTCAATGTATTTTTAGCCAAAGGTAATATAAAATTATTAAAACATGAACTACTTTTAGCATGTTTTAGACTATTTGTCTCTTCTTTTACACAATACTGCTGTAAAACAAATTTCATAGGACCTAATGCATTGTCTATGATGAAAACAACACCATTAGGTCAAGCGCCTGTTCACATAAACAGAAAATAAATGAAAACTCAAAAACTGTGAAGGCCCCTGGCTAAAGAACTCAGCTGTCAGCCCATAGACTGAACGTAGTGTACAAGGACATGGAAGAGGAGAGGACAAAGTAAGGGCAGCATAAGGATGACCAGAGCCTGGACTAAGGCTGAGCCAAACACCAGGCCAGTACCAGGAACAAACTGGCAGCTAGCTGACTCAGCTTGCTTCTGATAGGCAAAGCTGAGGTGGGGCCTGGAGCCCCCCCTCTCTCAAAAGGCAATTCAGAAGCCGGGCGTGGTGGCGCACGCTGATTGTACCTGGAAAGCTGAGACAGGACGATCATGGTTTGCGAACAGCCTCAGTTTAAGCCCTCTGCAACCTAGTGAGACCCTGTTTCAAAATAGAGAATAAAAAATAGGGCTGGGGGTATAGCTCAGAGGTAGAATGCCCCTGGGTTCCATCCTCAGTACTGCAAAAGAAAAAAAAAAAGGTAATTTAGATTATTTTGATGGACAGAAGGGACACCCACTTCTTTAAAATGGCCGTTAAAAGATAATTTAGCCGGGTGCTTGGGAGGCGGAGACAGGAGGATTGTGTAGGTTCGAAGCCAGCCTTCTGGCTTAAGAGACCCTGTTTCCAAATAAAAAATATAAAATAGATCTGGGAGTGTAGCCCAGAGGCAGAAGGGTTCCATCCCCATTACCACACACACACAAAAAAGGTAATTTAGATGACTTTGATGGACAGAAGGGACACCCACTTCTTTAAAATGGCCAATGTTAAAAAAGTTACACAGTCACAGCCTGGAATTACATTAACTCAGCTAAAGCCAGGCACGGTGGCGTACGCTTGTAATCCCAGGATTTGGTAGGCTAAGACAGGAGGATCACAGGTTCATGGCCAACTTCATCTACTTAAACCCTCTGCAATTTAGTGAGGGTGTAGCCCGGAGGTAAAATGCCCATGGGTTCAATCCCCAACACCCAAAAAGATATTTTCTTGGATTTTAGATCACACAAATTCTAGGTTAAAACATGAGTTTTATATGTTATTTTAAAATGGCAAGTAAAGTTTATGGGGCCTTTTCTAATAAAAAGAGCATATCAAGCCACAATAATTAAAAATAATTGTTTATTTTGTGTATACAGTGGTTCTTAGGCCCTGTAAGCATTCGGTATCATCTGCTCCATTTCAAAAGTACTTTTAATAGCTGTCTACCCAACTCTGATTCTTAAAAGCTTGCTGGTATACGCCTTAATTGCAGTAGCAAATACTGGCTAATACAAGGCTTATCTCACTTCTGACCAAAGCTGGCCTTGATAGGTTCACTTTGCTTTAATAAAGTCTCCCCTGCATTGCTGCAATCAGTCAACAGCAAGAGCATGTAGCTTGCTAGCTGTCAAAGTAGATTTCATCCCCAACTGGAATCTGTAATGAAAGAATACAAAGATGAAATTTTAAGTGTTTTTTTGAAAAGGATTGATTTTTTGATTAAAAGCAGTCAGGAGTACAAGCACATTAACCCCACTCTCACGGTTACATCTGTTACTTGAGGCGTCTGTTCTCTTCAGATTCAGAACACAGCTCAGAGGACAGTTACCCAGGGAGCACACACACCAGTGTGACCAGGTAACTTCCCAAAGAGGAGACTGTGCAGAGATGCTCACACACCTATTCTGAGCTACAGGCGTCCTTTCACTGATTCATGACATGCCTGCTTTGTCCTTTTCTGCAGTGCTGAGGACCAAACCCAGGGCCTCATGCATACTAGGCACGTGCTCTGCTACATTCCCAGCCCTGCGTTACAAATCTCAATATAAAATCCATTTGTGTTTTATGGGAAAAATGATTACCTTTCTGATCAAACACTAAAGAAATTTGCATTAAACTAGAACATGATATTAGGATATAAAATTAAACTGTTTCAGGCAAAGCGGGTATTATGGTTCACTCCTGTGCTCCCAGTACTTAGGAGGCTAAGACAAGAGGATGACGGGTTTGAAGACAGCCTTTGCAAATACAGGGAAACTCTCAGCAACCTAACAAGACCTTGTTTCAACATAAATTTTAAAAAGGGCTGGGAGTGTAGCTCAGAGGTAGAATGCCGTGGGTCAATCCCCAATAACACACACACACCCCACAAAATTGTTTGAGGCACCTAATATTTCTGAAAGCCTAAAGGGCAGTCTGCATCTAAAAAAAAGCCTAAAGGGCAGTCTGCATGTAAAAAAAATGTCTAAAAGCAACTGTCTTGAATATGTCTTTTTTTTTTAATGAAGCAAATGCCTGCATCAAAATGTTCAGAAACTCCTGGCTGTTGCCAACTTTCAGAAGCAACTAAATATAACTTCTAATATGAATATGGATAAAACAAAGGGCACCTCAATAAATATGAAATATGCTGACTAAACATGTGAATATTTGGGCCAGGCATGGTGGCACACGCTTGTAATCCCAGCATTTGGGAGAAGACCGGAAGGAGGATCACAGTTCGCAGACAACCTCAGCTACTTAGCAAGGCCCTTCATAACTCAGTGAGACCCTGTTTCAAAAAATAAAAAGACTAAATAATAGGGTTGGAGGTGTAGCTCAGAGGTAGAATGCCCCTGGGTTTCATCCCCAGTACTGCACAAAAAAAAAAGTAAATATGTATACTGCTTTTTTTCTTTTTTTTTTCCTACCTCCGGGCTATATTTTTT